>NC_065919.1:42017534-42617534 GCF_024586455.1 Bactrocera neohumeralis
TTTTTATGTATTAATTTTTTCCAATATTAAATTTTCCCACAAAATATTTTTGATTTTAATATGTATGTCTGTTGGTTTGTAAACCAAAGGTGCCTTTCGTTAATGCTCGAAGGACCATGAACAGTTGGGTGCCCAACTAACTGGGAATCACACACCTCTGTATTTAAGTTTATGAGTCACTTAAACTCGCGATTGATGTTATTAAATAAAAACGCATTCTTTTTTCTAATAGGAAAAACGTTAGTAATTTATTTTAACACAAAATCCGGGTTACAATGCATGCCAAAACTTAATTAATGGGGCGAAGTGCGGGATCGATGCGAAATGAAGAGATGTCGAAATAGGAAGGATCTGGCTTCCAAAGTAATGTAAGCGTTTTGAAACGTTGTATCGAGAAAAATTGTCTGTTTAAACCGAGGCTATGTGGAGCTTGGCCTGTGAACGAATCGAAAGTATCTGCCCGGGTGTGGCGTATAACGAAGTGTGTGTTTAAATGTGTCTGCTTCTTGGTTTTCATCTTTTTACGATAAGTTTGTTGGTGTATAGGCATGGTGAGTTGTGTTTGTCGTGTTCTCAGCTGTGGTAAAATAAACTGTCTTATTAGGCAGCTAGTTTTCCGGGTAGTGGGTGGACGCTTAACTCATTTTAAACACCAAATAATGGGAAACCAGCAGTTGAGACTTCGAGCGCTACGACCCCTTTCTTTATATGTGGCGTAGATTTTTGTGGTCCAATTTATACTACATTAAGAAATACGCGGTCGACCACCGTAAAAACATATATCGCAGTTTCCGTTTGTTTCCGTCTAAGCAACACTTAGAATTAGTTTCCTGACTTATTAACTAATTCACTTTATTCTCGCCTAAAAAGGTTCATTGGTCGCCGAGGGATGCCGCGAGATGATATACAGCGACAACGCAACGAACTTCGTCGGCGCCGATCGCAAGTTGCGCGAATCCTTCAAAGAGGCGTTTCTGTCCCAGTTCTGGCAATGAACGTCGCCGAAGAAGGTTCAATTCGCCTTTATACCACACCGAGGGCGCCGCGACTTTTGGAGGGCTGGCGGGAGGCGGCAGTGAAGTCCGCCAACACCTCGCCGCGCGCAATGGGTGAAACGCGCTGCTCACCGCCGAAGAGCAAGGAAGACTGCTGGCCAGCAGGCCACCTCAACTCGCGGCCCTCGCACCTCGAGCCAGGATCCAACGAGCGAAGCGATTAATTCGAAAAGGCCCGCATTTAATAGGGGGCTCCCCTCCGGGAGCTCACCACCGGCAGAAGTGTCAACGGACCCAGTTCGCTCGTTGCGAGAGATGGCACCGAGCCAGTTGTCCGGCGAACAGCCTTGAAGACAGTGGTCCAAAACGTACATTACCAGTCTTCAGGAGCGCAACAAATGGCTGCACCTGAAACGCAACCTGCAGCCCGGCGATCTCGTCCTCGTCCACGAAGACAACACGCCACCGCAGCAGTGGCACTAGGACGAATCGTCGCAAACCGGGTAGAAGGACGAGACGGAAAGGTGCGAGTGGCAGACGTGGCAACCAAAGCAGGCACCACAAGCGCCTATTCACAAGCTCGCCCTGTTGCCTGTCGAAGTTGAAGGATCGCGATCCTGTCAAGGTGGCCGGTGTTGCGTCATGCGACTTTATAAATCAAAAATATTTTTTAAGAATCTAAATTTATTAAAATATTTGTATACATTATAAAATCTTTTACATTATGTAAAATACTTTACAATTTCTGTAAAAACACAAGTATAAACTATAATCTACTACCTATGTATTAGAATAATCTATTACAATGAACTTAAGATGCTGAATTGAATGGGAACTACATACTTACCCTTTTTGTATACATACTTACCTCTAGTCTAAAGTTTTCGTTAGGTTAAGATTTAGGCTAACTAATGAACTGTTGAAATAAAAAATGCTATTGTATTAAAAGACTATACCCGCGAACGGACGCTTTTCAATTTTAACGGAAATTTTAAACTCGAACTTAGCACAGGCAATTAGCTCGTAGTTGCGCATCTCAGTGAGTCCGACGTGTTTAATTTTAATCTTAAAAACGCTTAAGATTTTTTCATTTATAAAAAAATGTATTTTAATTTTCTTTACAAAAATTAGTACATAAAATATCACGTGACCCAAAGTACAATGAAAAAAAAGTTGCTCCACGGTCTGCATCATTTATCCTTGAAATGTTGATGGATTTGTAAAAATAAAAAAAATTCTTGTAAAATGAAGTTGTAGCAGTTGGGCCGAATTTTTTAATTTCGAAAAATTTTTCAATTTACGGAATTTAGAAAAAGTATGCGTTTTACCTCATAAATAAACAATTTAATTATAAAATTTTATAAAAATATCAAAATCCGCCTTTATATAGAGAAAACATTTTCGAATATTTAGAAAAAAATTGCATCAAAAAATGTTAAAAACTGTATGAGTTATCATGCAAACCGTGCCGGGAAAAGTAGTTTCGAGAAAAACGCGTTTAAAGACGGCGCACTTAGCCTAGCTAGCCTCGAGCGCACAAGTTCTCAAGGCTGTATCTCCGAAACTATTACTTGGATCAACTTGAAAATTTAGGACAATATTCTAGAGGTGTTGCAGAATTTAATAAGGCAATAAGAAAAATCGATTTTTTGAAACCCGTAAACCTATGTGACCCCTGTGTTCAAACAAGTACTTTAAAATGGGGCTAAACCACTGTGACACTTTCATTTTTTTTACTTTTTCGATAGTTTATATATTCAAAAATATCTTGTGAAATCGGTAAGGTCGTACCTTAAATAGTTTTTGAATGGCAGCGTTCTAAGCAGCGACCGCTCAGAGGTGCAAACATATATGTATATGTAAGTGAAATTTTAAACGCGTTTTTCTCGAAACGGCATTTTTCAAAATTGCTGACATCATAACTCAACGAGAAATTGACCGACCGAATAGTTGAATACATTTGCTATACAATGGACTACGATCTTTTTGATTGGTTGAAAATTTTCAATTTGACATTAACAAAATGACAAATTTTTTCGTAAAAAAAAACGATTTTTTTTCAAAATTACACCATTTTCTTAATTTTTGATATTTTGCAAAGATCGTAGTTCATTGTATAGAAAATATATTGAAGTTTATCGAACATTTTGCATTTTTTGTTTCATTTACTCATTCGACCGGAATCATGCCAGCAGTTGAGGCACTTTTTTTTCGGCACTTCCGCAGACAGCACATAACTCCGTTATTTTTCAATACTTTTGTAAAAAAAAAAATTTAATGTAGCTAAAAATATACTTAATTACGTCCATAGAACGTCGAAACATTCAATCTAGTACTTTCTTTTAAAAAAATTCACGAAAATTTTCGAAATCAATGTTTTGCAATATATCAATTTGTAAGACACTTATCTGAATACCACAGAAGTTTCAGCATCATCATTGCCCTATGTAACTGGAAAAGCACCGTTAGATCAACTTTTGTGTTAATTGGGTCTTTTGCCTCACGTATGCAAATTCAACTAAAGAGTACTACTTTTAGTTGCTTCGATATAGCTGAAATATATCGTTAATTTTCTGCTGTATTCTGCGTCTCTCGGCGTTGTGTCTCTTTATCTGAAACAAGTGATTATTTGTTTGTCCTTTTTGTATGAGGTTGAAGCATCGAAAGCCTGAACCCCATGTCAGTGTGGAACTTTAATCTGAATTAAAAAGTCATGTACCCTTCCCCTCTATACCACCGTCATTATCCGGAGGATGTGTGGGCAATGCTCATACGTTTGCGATAGTCTGAATGCATTCTGTTACAAGTTGCATTTATTTGACCCCACCTCTGTTGGTCTCTAATTCTGTCCCGTGCAATGTTTAGTATGCACTTGTTTGGTCCATGTTCAAATAGTTCGTTTGGTTTGAAGTTCTCTCTTTGCTGCCGCTCTCAGGCTATTTAGGTTTCTATGTTTTTGGCAACTTTTTCACATACCGCATTCCACTTATCTTTTGATTCAATTATTTGGTATACTAGATTTAGATTTTCAGGTATTGGGTCCATACAGAAAACACCCTTGAATTATCGCTTTTCTTGCTCGTATTGAGGACAATGGAATTTTTTACGTTCTCATCACCGCAAATACCGCTTATGATGACATATCATTTTCATGTTTGAAAAGTTTTAAATATACTTTCAAACAGGCATGCCCTGTAATAATTTGAGTTAAATAAAAATCTACCTCGCCACGTAGTCTTCTTAGCCATTGGTTAATGTTCCCAACTCAGAACTCCAATTTTCTCCTATTTTGCTTTGGTCCACGAGCATTAAACATCGTTTGGATTAATATTCTGTATATTTTGAAGCTTTTTCACAGGTGTAGGCCAAGTGCTCTTCAAAGGACATTCTTGCGTTAAGAACAATTCCTAGATATTGGATTTCAATCATCTGTCGTTTGAAATGTGTCACTTTCAATATAATATTTGTGATTACCACACTGTTATTCGATGTTTGAGCTCTAATTTCCATACATTTCTATGTTAATCTTGAAAATCAAGTATATTTGAGTAGGACGTTCTTTAAAGCAGAGTTTCTACATTATGAATGACGATTTGACTGTACAATTTTAATAACTTTTACAAAAACTATTTTTTGCTCCATCTGAAGATTTGTAATTTTTCGAATGGTGACTCTTTCGTAGTTAGTATAGCGTTTTTAGCCATTCTTTACAAAGTAGTTAGAAGACTTTTCTCTGTCTGTCTAGTTTGAAATTAGTTTCCTAATGCGCCAATATTGTTTAATTGGAGAGAAGTGTAGAAATTAGCATCAAATGGTATGCTTTTGGTTATGCTAATAGTAGATAAAAATCTCACACACTGCATACAACGAATACAACCATGTTCTCAAAGGAAAATTCTAGCAATTACTTGTTATGTATTGTATATGTATAATGTTGATATCGTTGCCCAATATTTAGTGTGTGTATTGTAATTCGCGGGCGTTACATGGCGTATGAGTAACCTGCTGTTAAATACAAACATGTATCTACTTACGTTCATATGTACTCATCCCATTTGCCAAGCCTTGATCGTTATTTAATTACAATTCTGTGTCGCACATATTTTTCATAAACTTTAAGGTAAAGACATATATTGAAAATGTGGCATAAGTAGATTTCCCGTTGAGCTCAAGTAAAATCACATAAATATATTTACTTTAATAGGGCAAAATTTTAAACTGTAGAACGTCTCTTAACTATAGTTTCCTTTTTTGGGAATAACACCTTAATCACAATATCTCCTACGTCAACCACAACGCAAAACTCTGCCACAGCAAATAAAGCTATTGATTAGTTACTGAGAAACGGCTTTGAAAAATTGTCAAAATAAACTCGTCACACCACCGGCCGCGAAGAAAATTTACGAATTGTATGATTGTCCTATCTGAGAAAATTGTTTATAGGGAATATTTATTTGAAGACCAAATTGGAATATCAGTTTCTTTAAACCCTTTCACAAATTCAAACAAATTCTACGAACTTCCAAGAGTAAAAGTTAACTTTTTACATTTTCCAACACAGTAACTTATGCTTAAATAAACTCCGCAGACTGTAAATAAATTGTAATAAAAGAACTCAGAATGAAAGAATACAGTAGGCTGTAAAGGTCATCGTCTATCTATACACATAAACATATTCACGCAAAAGCATATATGACTTTTTACATACTTCAGTTTTATTTGGCTATACTAATGGTTTTTGTTCAAGAAAGATTTTTTCTTAAAATGTATATAGTTACACATTCAACCACCACACCTACTACTACATCTACCACCACATCTAGCATCATACCTAACACAGAACCAATGATCAGCATAATATCACCAAAAACAACACCAAACGCAATTCAGCCAATATTCCAAACAACAAGTAGTGGACATTAAGAATTACTTAAATATAACACAATTCGACACCAAATTAATAAACATACGCACATAGCATCATAATTCGATACTAAATTTATAGGAGACGTACATACGTACATACATAACGTATCAGAAACAATAACATTGAATTTCGACATCTAATGTGGTAATGACATACGTATACAAAACAATAGAACTTGATGTAAACAAATATCAAAGAAACTTGAATCCTATTTAATTGGACACAATAATAAATAAGAATTCGTGCCATAGTTATGATATTTGATGCTTTGCTGACAGATTTAAAAATAATCAAATCTCGAAAGTATAAAAGGCATAGTAAGAGTTCAATTGAAGTTCAGTCCAGTCCAGTTCAAGTTCAGTGCAGTTTAATTCAGTGTTCACAAATAGTAAATGTGTGTGATATCCATTAACTACATAAAAGGAAGGAATCCAGGACTACAAGCTTACAGGACATCATTCAAACCAAGGACATAAGTGTCTTTTAAAATAAAACGACTTTATTCTTCCCTCGCAGCTCTTTAAATAAACCACGATTTGTTAACATAAAAGAACACAAAGTCTTTTATTCAAATTGAAAGATAGACTTACACGCTAAGTCTATAATTATATTTCTATTGAAAATCGTTGGACAAGTGTTAGAGAGATGGCAAGAGCGCCCGACATCTCTCGTCTCGAATGATTTTTTTGAATATTTTGGGTACGAAACGTGTTCTTGCTCAATTCGTCCCGATAAAGCTAATTTTATTTACCGCTATACCTAGCGGTGAGACATGGTTTATGAGTCTTACATGCAAACATGTCAACAATCATCGGAATTGAACCCTTTTTCAGTCGATCGAAGAAATAAAACAAAATTCGCTGAATTATCTGAAGGCAATATATATTGATGAATAATAAAATATTTTTCATTATATTTACAATTTCCGGTGTACCGGTATTTTGAAGGGGAAAGTAAAACAAGCCAATAGAAATGTTCATCTTTTGAAGCAAACCAATCAGACACCCAATTTTCGACTTCTGCGTTGGAATCGAAGTGCTGCTTAGCCAATGTGTGTCCCATCGCTGAAAACAATTGGTAAATGGAAGGGGACAAGTCTGGTAAATACGGCGCGTGGGGTAGCAGTTCCCAGCCAAGTACTACGTATCCTGAACCGATTTTACTATGTGTGCATATGCATTAACGTGTAACAAAATTACTTTGTCGTGTCTTCTGGCCCATTCTGGTATATATTCGATCAATGCATGGTTCAAGTTGATCATTTGTTGCCTGGGTGATTAGTATTAACAGATTCACCAGATTTTAGAAGCCCACGTTATACCATACTCTTCTGCTTCCACCAAACACCGAGCATTACCTTCTTAACGAATCGATTTGTTTTTGCAGTCGTTGTTGATGGTTATCCCGGATTTACCCATTAATTTCTCTGTTTAGAATACTTACAATAAATCTATTTTTCATCGCCAGTGACAATTAGTTGCAAAACTGATTTTCTTTTCTGCTTTTGAAGCAAAATTTCTCAGGATTGTTTTGGTTTTCGCTTTTCATCGCTTTTAAATGGTCTAAAATTTTTTGTTGTGCAACATTTAACATGGCTCCCATTTGCTTTTAAATCAAAGTGTCAGCTTCATCCAATATACTCCTTCTTCTTTACTAGCGTATACACTGCTTACGCAGTTAAACCCGAGCTACCAACAGCGCGCCAGTCATTTCTTCTTTTCGCTACGTGGCGCCAATTGGATATTCCAAGCGAAGCTAGGTCCTTCTCCATCTGGTCCTTCCAACGGAGTGGCGGTATTCCTCTTCCTTTGGTTCCCCCGGAGAGTACTACGTCGAATACTTTCAGAGCTGAAGTATCTTGGTCCATTGGGACAACATGACCTAGCTAGCGTAGCCACAATCTTTTAATTCGCTGAACTATGGCAATGTCGTCGTATTCTCATACAGCTCATTGTTCCATCGGATGCAGTCTTCGCCGTAACCAATGCGCAAAGGACCATAAATCTTCCGCAAAACCTTCGAAAACTCGTTACATCGACTCATCAGATGTTGTCATCGTCCATGCCTCTGCCCAATATAGCAGTGACTTATAGTATACAGTTTAGTTTTTGTTTGTCGAGAGGGGACTTTACTTCTGTTCAGTGCGAAGTAGCACCTATTGGCAAGAGTTATTATGCGTTGGATTTCGAGGCTGACATTGTTGCTGCTGTTAATGCTGGTTCCAAGATAGGCGAAATTATCTACAACTTGGAATTTTGACTGTCAACAGTGACATGAGTGCCAAGTCGTAAGTTCGACAACTGTTTGTTTGATGGCAGGAGATATTTCGTCTTGCCCCGTTCACTGCCAGACCCATTTGCTTTGCTTCCTTGTCCAGTCTGGAGAAAGCAGAACTACCGGCGCGGTTGTTAAGGCCAATGATATCAATATCATCGGCATACGCCAGCAGCTGTACACTCCTATAGAAGATTGTATCATCGCTATTCAACTCTGCAGCTCGAATTATTTTCTCCAGCAGCAGATTGAAGAAGTCGCACGATAGGGATTGGAAACCTTGTTTGGTATCGAACGGCTCGGAGAGGTCCTTCCTGGTCCAGACGGAGCTTTCGGTATTGCTCAACGTCAGTTTACACAGCCATATTGGTTTTGCGGGGAAACCAAATTCAGACATCGCGGCATAAAGGCAGCTCCATTTCGTGCTGTCGAAAGCAGCTTTTAAATCGACGAAGAGGTGGTGTGTGTCGATTGATTTGGCGTATGGTGAATATCTGGTCGGTTGTTGATTTTCCAAGTCTAAAGCAACACTGATAAGGTCCAATCAGTTTGTTGATGGTCGGCTTTAATCTTTCACACAGTACGCTCGATAGAACCTTATACGCGATATTTAGGAGACTTATTCCACGGTAGTTGGCGCAGATTGTGGGATCTCCCTTTTTGTGGATTGAGCATAGCACACTTAAATTCCAATCGTTGGGCATGCTTTCGTCCGACCATATTTTACAAAGAAGCTGATGCATGCTCCTTATCAGTTATTCGCCGCCGTGTTTGAATAGCTCAGTCGACAATCCATGGGCCCCAGCCGCTTTGTTGCTTTTCATACGGGTAATTGCTATTCGAATTTCCATCGTTATCGATTGGGGATTCAGGTTCGCCTTCTCTTGGCGTTATATTTTAACTGCTATTCAGCAGGCTGTAGAGGTGTTCCCTCCATAATAGATTACCTTTGGGAGTTCTACAAGAGTATGCTCCGGTATTCTGTAAACCGCCACATTTTTTTGTAGAGTTTTCGAGCGTTACCCCTGTCGGCCAGCTTATCAGCTCTTCGTCTTCACGCATTTCGGCCTCTCTTTTTTTTGCCTGCAAATGCGTCTCGCTTCCCTCTTCAACTCTCGGTATCTATCCCATCCCGCATGTGTTGTGGACGATCGTAACGTTGCGAGGTAGGCAGTCACAGTTCTCTTATACCGAGTAGAAAATCGTTCGGCTGTCTGTTGTGGTTGCAGGTTCTCGACGTCGAACGTTTCTTGTATGGTATTTGTTTACGTGCATTTTTTCCTGCATAGAGCACCCGCCTCTTGGCTTCTTAACTTGGCTTCAACAAGGTAGTGGTTCGAGTCGATGTTAGGACCTCGGAGCGTTTATCACAAAATGATCGATCTGGCTGGAGGCTTTTCAATGCAAAAACAGCCAGTTAGTTTGATGAAGGGAAATCAGCGATATGTTGAAGAACTTCGCTTTAATACGGATTGCTAGACGTTCATCCACCAGGCCAGGACTCGGACGGAGTCTTGCTCTCACCAATATACTACTATGAGCAAAAAATAGTAAGGTATTGTTGATAATTTTAAAATTCTTAATTTATTCTTCTACGTCGTGCCCCTCAAAGTAATCCGCCTTGGCCCTAATACACTTCAGCCAACGTTTTTCTCAATCCTTGGAACAGTATAAAAGTCAATTTTCGGAATAGCCTTCAATGCGCGTAGCGATTCACATTTAATGTCTTCATTTGACCCAAAACGGATTCCCCGGAGCGGTCTTTTGAGTTAGCTGAATAGCTGGAAATCACATAGAACTAAATCAGGTGAATACGGTGCTTGCGAAACGTTACTGGTTCAAAATTTGTCGAAAAACTTACGAAGAATCAATGCGGAATCAACTCGGAGTGCACCACACCTCGATAATCAAAGAAAACAGCCAACATAACCTTGCTTTTGACCTGCTTTGACGTGATTTTTTTCAGCTTCGGCTAACCTTTGCCACGATATCGCGTCAGCATAGATCCAGAACTCATCGCCTGTAATAATACGTTTCATGACACCCTGGTAGTCGGAAAGCACTGTTTCACAGACTTTAACGCGACGCTGTGCTTTCACTTTTCTTAGGCCCAAATTATCTTTCTAAATGGTGCCCAATTATTATTCCGATATTCCAACGACACCAGAAAAATCTCTGACTTTTAATCGTCGATTCTCAAACACCAATTCCTTTATTTTATTCAGTTGATGAGGCAATACTTTCCCAAACTCCCATATACTACATATAACGATTTTTGTTATATACAAAAAAATTACTTCGAAATACTTATGTATACTTGAGCAATGTAAAAACAAGTAAGGAAGGGCTAAGTTCGGATGTCACCGAACATTTTATACTCTCGCTTGATAAAGTGATAATCGAGATTTCATTATCCGTCTTTTACATATTTTTCAAATACCGTATTTGTGTAAAGTTTTATTCCGCTATCATCATTGGTTCCTAATGTATATACTCGTATTATACAGAAAAGGCATCAGATGGAATTCAAAATAGCGTTATATTGGAAGAAGGCGTGGTTGTGAACCGATTTCACCCATATTTCGTACATGTTATCAATATGTTAAGAAAATATTATATACCGAATTTCATTGAAATCGGTGGAGTAGTTCCTGAGATATGGTTTTTGGTCCATAAGTGGGCGAGGCCACGCCCATTTTCAATTTTTAAAAAAAGCCTGGGTGCAGCTTTCTTTCTGCCATTTCTTCCGTAAAATTTAGTGTTTCTGACGTTTTTTGTTAGTCGGTTAACGCACTTTTAGTGATTTTCAACATAACCTTTGTATGGGAGGTGGGCGTGGTTATTATCCGATTTCTTCCATTTTTGAACTGTATATGGAAATGCCTGAAGGAAACGACTCTGTAGAGTTTGGTTGACATAGCTATAGTAGTTTCAGAGATATGTACAAAAAACTTAGTAGGGGGCGGGGCCACGCCCACTTTTCCCCAAAAATTATGTCCAAATATGCCCCTCCCTAATGCGATCCTTTGTGCCAAATTTCACTTTATTATCTTTATTTATGGCTTAGTTAAAATACTTTATAGGTTTTCGGTTTTTGCCATTTTGTGGGCGTGGCAGTGGGCCGACTTTGCCCATCTTCGAACTTAACCTTCTTATGGAGCCAAGGAATACGTGTACCAAGTTTCATCATGATATCTCCATTTTTACTCAAGTTACAGCTTGCACGGACGGACGGACGGACAGACGGACAAAACAATGACAGATCGTCACCTTGATCACTTTGGTTATGTGGAGATCAACTACACTAGATTATTAAAAATTACCTCTAATTTTTATTTTTACTGTACATTGTTATTCACTATACTTCTTATATATGGAACCCTTAAAGAAGTAAGTATGTAGATCAAAGCACAGGTGTTGGCAAGCCTTTATTTTGAAAAATTTTCAAAGACTCCCATTATACAAACAACCGTTCATGGATATTTTAACTGCTTTTTTTCTTTCCCCGCGCTTATTCCAAATGGACTCTCCTGTGGAAAGCAAAGGACCGGATTTGGCAGCGATGGAATTTCAGTAGGCCTAGAAGCATTTCATACAGAAGCAGTTGGAGCGCCAATGACATTCAGAATTTCCTGTTGAAAGTTTGAGATCAGAGGGCTGAGGAAAATTTGCGCGTCATTGACCCAGCGCAGATTTTCAGAGGGCAGCGATTATTGGAAATATAGTACCGTTTCCGCAGATAACAAATGATGCATCCCGTTTCCAGATCATTCGGCAAAGTTATACAAAAACGGTATACTGCACCTGAAGCACATTCCATTCAATGCCTCGCATAACACCAAACGATATGGATGCATGGTTCACATCGGTGGACTATTGGTTTAAGGCATGCAACATGAACAGCGACGCTCAACGTTATTACCATGTGATGGCTACCTTAGATCCTCTTACGCTACCAACCATTAGCCAAATCAGTAAAAACGCTGAAAATACGCAACGTATTACCAACTCAGGCATTGGCATGTATGAGTTCCTCAAGACTGAACTTCTCAAATATTTTGGTGAAAGTTATCAACGCAAAATTCAGCGATTATTGGAGGAGATGGTACTAGTGACCAACGACCGAGTCAGTTTTAATTCCATGAGACGAGTTTCGCAGGGAATTCTTTTTCGGAAGAAACTCTTCGAGCCATGTGGATCCAACGCTTACCGGACTTAATAAGAGCATCTGTAATCGCATGCGAAGGTACGATAGATGTCCAAATTGCAGTTGCCGACGCTATTATGGAAACTTTAACCCAGCGTCAAATTTGTTCATCATCGGATCACGCCGCCAGTACATCAGCTCAGACTCAACAAGACACGATTTCTCAGCTATCAAATACGATTCACGAATTGCAACGCAAATTTGATAATATGCGCAAAACGCAGTCGCTCACGCACTAGTGTTTCCTCGAATATAGTCATTCGATTGAGCGAAGATCTTCCGCACGAATACCAAGGAATGTTGGTACCATCAAACTTTCGGAGACTAATGCCGTAGTCCATGTCTACGTCGAAAGAGTACCAATTGTAGCATGACTTTTAGAAGTTTCAATTTAGCATGCTGACGCCAATCACCCCAACGCAGCAGTAAATCAACTTTTCATCAAGGACAAGTCATCAAACGTAAAATATCTTATAGACACTGGTGCCGATTACAGTGTTCTTCCAAACAAAAACAAGTTCAATTCTCTTCGCCCAACAAACATCGCGTTTTACGCAGCCAACGGTACACCAATAAAAACTTACGGTTTAGTACGCCAACGCGTGGATCTTGGTTTTCGTCGCAAATTCATGTGGAACTTCATGGTTGCAGATGTTAATACATCAATTATTGCCAGTGATTTTATGCGTCACCACGACTTGATCATCGATCTAAAACGCAAAAAAAATAATCGACAACAAGACAAATGTGCACTTTCACAAAGAGTTGAATATGCAGATAAAGGCTTTCGACGTACAATTTCGAAATCAGGAATTTAAGGACCTCACGGAAATGAATCTTGATCGAAAACCAGTAAAGACTGGTATGTCACGTAATTAAAAACTCAAATAGGCGTTTGTCGCCCTTCGAAGAGCAATTGAAACAGACAGCTGTATATGTGTTTTATTTCTACTACTTTTAGAAATCAATAAGATACAAATTACAAGTTAAAAAAGAAACAAAAATTTCTTTGGTACTACGAGTATGAGTAAGATACCAAGTATTGTTTTAATTCATCTCTCAACTCAACAATCATCCTCTTTTCACAACGTCACCGTCCTCCTGGTCAAGATCTTCGGGCGGGCTTAGCCATCGTGCATTTTTAGGAAATAATGCAGTATTACAGTGGCTTTTACTATCTTCTCGCCAGAAGGAGGCTCACGTTTAAACGGTCAAAACGGAATAATTGGCGGTTATAAAGAAGATCTGATTTTTGTTTACTATACTTGCGCAACGCATTGGTTGTGGCATACCTTTACGTTACGTTCGCCGCTTCATTCGCATACTTATCCGTCTTTGAAGTACAAATAGCCATTCTGACGCGGCCTTTACATTTTTACCTAACTTACGTTAATACTAACTTCTACTATTCCGGTTAAAGCAGGCTGCAATAAGTGAGCAATTCAGCATGTACACCTACATACATATACTATGCGATATATTGTATAGTACACAATGGAGATATAAATGCGGAAATTACATAAAAGCACCTGTTGCAGAATATTGTTTACGAAACTACAAACACAACATAGACAAAGCATATAGCGCTGACACAGTTCCTGAGAGCAAAGAGAGAACGAGATTGTTGTGTTAAGGGAACCAATAAAACGATGCATTTTACGAATGAGCTGAAATTGAGTGTTTTATTTTGTGTACAACATTGAGTGAGTAACAACTGAAAATTAGTTTGGCTCAGAAAGAGAAACGAGTATATTTGATTGAGTGAATATGACTATGCTAGTTGAAAGAGAAACACATTGGAAAGAAATAAATGAATCAAAGCGCACCTAAAAATCCATGAATAAACTTTTTTTTTAATTTTTTTCGACAAACATTTGTGCAGGTTAGAATTATAAAAAAATGCAAAATTTGGTATCACATGAACTTACAATTTTTTAAGACGATTTTTGTTGCCTTGAGTCCAAAACAAACGGTTCGAAAAAGTAAGAACAAAATATAATAAGTTACATGAAAGTTTTCTTAATTGTCTTTATATTTCGTATTAAGTTGTGCCTCCCCGATTTCACGAACTGAACAATCTTTATATCATCAGTGCTACGATCTTGTGTCAAACTGTATTCATCTATAAACTTTCTAGTGGTAAAGGTACTTATCTTGGACTATGTGCATTTAGATTAGCAGAGATATACCTTATTCTCATCTTAAAGTTGACATTTGCATTTGCAATTCATTTATTATATGCCTGGAAGTCGTAAATGAACACCTTTTAAAAATTCTTGTGAAGAGCTCATCCTGCTTATTGAAAGTTTGTTGATGCCTTCTCCGCATTTTAGGTTCTAGTAACCAATTTTTGCAGAATGTGATAAGAATTTTACTACCAAATTTGCCCTAAAACCGGTCAGACGCTAATATGAGATATGCGTTAATTTACATTAAAAGTGGCGCATTTGACCGATGTTAATCCAATTTTGTAATGCACAAGAATTCATTTAGCTTTGAATTATACCAAATTTGAGTAGGCAACATTGCTCAAAAATTGCCGATTTTTGCTATCTTTTGACAGATGTCGCTTAAGTCTGCCGCCTCCTTTACGTTTGCAGCATCAGAGGTAAGCAGTTTTATATTGCTAATTAAATTATGTGCAAGTATATTAACAAAAACAAATTTTAATATATGTATTTAGATGGCATAAAATAAACAACGCACAGTTTGATATCCATTTTTACATGATTCTTAACTTTTTCGCACACTTTTTCCGCATTTCAATCAATTATAACTCCGCCTTACCTTTTTGCCAAGAAACATGTGTATCAAGTTTCATCAAGATATCTTAATTTTTACGTAATATTTACAGTTTGTACAAAACATACAAAAGTCACCCGGATTTCATTCATTTTATTTCATTACATATATACACGTTATATAGGATATTATCAAGATATCCATTTTCACACTGTCGGTATGGTTCTTATAAGATTTATCTAGGGCAAAATTGGTTATCAATTTTTTAGCTTTACTAACACTTGGTTCAATATTCCTTATAAGGGTATAAAAAGAAGTCAAAGAGTCGAAACGTAATTACATTTTTATTAAAAATTAACTCAGAGAAACACTTACTTATTAGTAAGACATAAATATATTTCAAATTATACAGAACCTACAAATCGTGTCAAGAGGATTCTGAGGGTGTAATGGTCTTTGCTGGCTTCTTTTAAAAATATATGAGTATCGAAGATAGAAGAAAACCACCTCCCTCATTTACATCCAGTATGAATGTGAGGAATATAAAACTAGAGAAAAGGTCACTTAAGAATGACTGAAGAATGTGACTAGGATTATTTGAATAGCCAATTCGCATTAGCAAAAATTTGCTGGATAATCTTATAACAGTTTGACCAATATTTCCCATAAAAAGGAATAAAATTGTGGATATGTTCTGAAAACTGCGTCGAATTCATTTCCGAAAGCGAAAATTAGTCTTCAAAAGAACCCCAACCCAAAAGTGGTTGTCTTATTAAAAACTATCTTCATCAATATTTATTAAAAATAAAAGTAATCAACGAAAACTTTCTAAATTCAAAATTTGCTTTGAATTTCCTTTTTATAATATTTTCATGATATTCAAAATCATTTAAACATCGACGACACCGTATGCATTAATTTAAAAATACTCAATTTTTATTCAACTGTTTGCATTGCGAGAAAGCTCAAGAGGATAAAGGTAACTGCATGTGTTTATGCCGAAGAGAGAAGAGAAGAGAGTAATAGAAAGTATTGCCCACTCAACAAACCATTTTCATAAATTTGGTACTTTTTTAAAGTACTTTTTCTACTACGATTTGCATTTAGTAGCAGATTTAGTACGTTGACTCCAACGCCGGCAGAAGCAATATTTTCACATTCGCCACGGTGTGCCAAAGTCAGAAGCGATTCGATGGCGACGATTCAGTACGTCGGGATACCTTTAGCGCAGCGGTTGTAAAGAAGGTAGTCGGAGAAAAAGCAATCCGTTTGTTAAAGGAATTCTCAAATGCGGTAGACTAAAGTATGATATTGAAGAGAGCGAAGAGTTTGTGTTTCTGATAAAAAATAAAAAATTTTCACAAAAAAAATATCACAAAATTTCACACCCGTCAATGATAAAACTTGAAAGAGTAATAAAAAGTATCGTTAAAACAAAAATTATTTAAAAAAGCGAAAATTTATAGCAGTGTTGAATTTAAACAAAAACTTATTTGAAAAATGTAAGTTTGCGTATTTTTTGTGCAGAATAAGTTTTCCGGCGTCGATAAGGAAATTGAAACTGCTAATATTGAAGAACTGAATTGTTATTTAGAAGCTGATGGCTGTGTTACTTTTAGAGCAGAAGATTTTATATTTCAGAAAATATTTGCAACTTGCAAGTATTAAAACAGATATAATAAATATATATAGATAATCAATATAATTCTTAAAAATTTAGGCAAATCAAGTAAAATTTTAAATTTAAGGAATACAGTTTCAAATAAAACAAAAAGGTAAAATAAATAAAAATTAAGTATTTTTAGTGAAAATAAATCTAAGTAATAAAATAATAAAAATAACTGATAAATTTTTATTCAAAAATAAAAAACACACATTATTGACCGAAAATGACCCGAATCGAATCGAATTCATAAAACCTAAAAATATTTACATAATTTAAGAAATAAAAATAATAAATATAAAATTGTTCTTCAACTACTTAAATCGGAATCAAAACTAATAAAAAAGCTCAGCACTCAGTGAAAAAATTTCCATCTCCGTCTTTGATTGCCAAGGTTAAGTGCTGTAAAGTAGAGCTCTCAGAGGCTAAAGGAAAATATTCAGCAGTGTCGATATGTTTCTTGCTAAACAAATATTATAAAGTGTTGTTGTGTTATTTTCAGCAAAAAAATCGTTTTTGATTAAAAAAGAATGAATATCTTCGAGGTGTTAATAAGGTTGCGTGAGAAAGCTGCTGCAATTTACTGTTAGTGAATTCATAATTTATGCACAAAACAAGGAGTGCGAAAAGTTGAACTTTTTATTGACGTCAAGTAACAATCTGCAATTAGCCAGAGTAATAAAGTGAACAAATTTCATTCTTAACCCCTTTCATACATAATTTGCATAATAATGTCTGCGGAATGTTTTTTATCGCGACTTCAAAAGCTGTTTGTAAAAGTTTTGCTTTCTGGAGTGTTGGCTGTTTTTCGCACATACTAGAATACAGAATAACAGTAAATAAAACACCTAAAAAGTGAGTGCATTAAAAGAGCGAAAATATTGTATTATTTTTTTTTTATTTGAAATATATTAATACTTGTACGTTATAGGTGCGTTAAAAGCTGAGAAATTTTGAAAAAGAAATTTAGAAAAATTAATAAAATTTAAGAAAACCATTAATTATTTCAGAACACATATCTCACAACAGTATTTTATGTGCGACTAGCCGAAGAGTTATTACTTTTGAAAACTTTAATGAAATTTACCGTCAACTTTGAAATATAAATAATTACTATTTAAATCCAATGATTTATTGAGTAATCGAAAAAAATAAAAAAAAAAATTGTTTTACATTTTATTTAGTAATCTGCACACTAAGTGAAAGTTCATAAAAAAATAATAATAATATCAATTTTTGATTTATCTGCCATTCTTGTATACAAGTATAATAAAACTGAGTCACAGGAAAAAGTTTTTCCAACATTTGTGTTAGCAAAAAATTAAAAAAGTTTATACTGAATTTTTCTGAGAATAGTAATTAAATAGTTTAAGATTTCCGGTTATTACACTTTGATTTTCAGTAATAAAAAAATTTAACATCAGCCGTAGCAACAGATAGAAAAATATTTTTAACCAAACAACGACCGAACGTAATAAATTTTGTTCCAAGAAATTTAATTAGCCAAGGAAAGCATGGAAACTGCAAATGTGTTTGAATTTAAAGCAACACCTCGAGTTTCAGTGATAGAAGATCCGTGTCAATCAGAGACAGCAGTTATTAGGAAAAGTATCAAAGTGCTTCTGTAGTAAGGTGTGAAAAGTCTTATGAGAATATTATTTCAAGGTTAATTCGCAACCACTGGCGCTTTGTGTTTCAAAAAGAACAAATGAACAAAGAAGGAAATTATTTCCAGGCTTGAAATAATTATTCATGGTTTCTTACTCTTCACAAACTTTAAGAGCAAAATGATTAGGATTAACATGGCATAAGTGATTTTTATAAAGGTATCTCCCAAGTTATACAATAGTTTACAGAACTGTAAATAAGTATCGAACTATAACTATTCAAACCCCCAGATATCAGAAATATGGACACCACAGTCTATGGCTGGCTTTATTGTATCTTTTAATGTATCGGTCAATGTGTGAGATACATAATTGAAACTAGTAGAGAACTCTTTCCCGATAATAGTGTGTCTGAATGTTAAAAATGCCCAGTCGCTTTTCCATCTGATCTCCCGAACGAGTGCCTCTGCTTCCACTAACGACAACTGGATCGAAAACCTTTAAAGCTGGAGTGTTCTCTTCCATCTGCACAACATGCCCTAGCCCGCGCCACCGCTGTCTCTTAATTCGCTGAACTGTGTCATTATCCCCGTACATCTCGTACATCTCATCGTTAAATCGACTGCGGTACTTGGCATTGCCTATGTGCAGATAATCATAAATCTTCCGCAAAACATTTGTCTCGAACACTCCTAAGACCAACTCATCAGATGATTTCATTGTCCATGCTTCCGCACTACATAGCAGGACGGGAATTATGAAGGACTTGTAGAGTTTGGTCATATAATCGAGTCAATACTATATCTATATATTTTCAAACTTCCGGTTTCCCTTACAGATTATATGTAGTCAATATCATTCCGATCTTCTGGCTGACGGTTTGCACATAAACTCAATATATTTAATTTAGCCACTTCGGTTAAATTTAGGTCAGATATATTATATTTGGCCATGATTTTAGGATCATTTTTCGTTACTTGTTTCCATATATGTATGTAGAGTTTCCTTGCTGCTATTAACGATCGCCTGAAAAGGTTTCTGTCAATTCAAATTATCTGAAATTTAGAAACAACAAACGCCACCTTCTAAAAGATCACTTTCCTATAGAAATTGCATTTCCTTAGTTACTTAAATTTGTTTTTTTTGTTTTCATCTTTTTCCTACATTCATTACCGAAAAAATTTAGTAAATGTGTGCACAAATTTTAAAGTGATCGATTCAGCCAAAGAAAACACCGTTTCGAAAATAGGCGTGACGTGTTAACAAAGGCGCTCGTATCTCCGAAAATATTGCCTAATCAAATTAAAATTATAATTAAAATTTGTTTGTAAATTCTTACTAAACACAATAGAGAATCGTAATGAATACAAATGATCTAAAAATTAAATACTGCACAATCAAAAATAATTACCGACAACATCGCCAGACGTTTGCGGTCTTACACAAACATTCTTCCAGTATTTTATACAAATAAATAAAGAAAGATTTATGAGAAGAGAAGTGTTTATTTGCTAGAGATTAATTAAAAAACAATTAATAATAAACAGAGAACTGAAATCTCAACGGTTTTGGAAAATATTTAAGCAAAAAATGTGTGAAATCGCGGCTGCACGAATTCAATATAAAATAAATATTTGTTTTGCATAATTTGAAAATATTTCCAAATCGATTGATGTAAGCGAAAGCATTTCAATATACTATATGCCGGTATGGCTTTCTGTAGCCTGTTATACCTGCTGATAACGCCAGCGCTACGCACTGAAGATAAGGAGATTATGTTTCAAAGGCATTTTTCGAAATTATGAAGAAGTTTTTAATCAAATACTCATCTTTCCTAAAGTTAGTTTAATATTTGCCTTCCAAAAAATACAATTTATAATAATATTCTACATATAAGGCTTGATTTGATCATGTTTCGGGTCCCATTTAACATTTCATTTTAATATATCATTCTATGTTCTCTTCTACTTGGTGTGTACAAGTGTGCTTAGTCAATAAGCTCTGCGGCAGCTTTTCTGTTGACCGGATGCCGACAACTTAAGTATTTCAAGTATACTTGGATGTCTGCTAATGTGTTTGCCACTCTGCCTCTGTTTATTTGTGTACTGAGCTTTTCTATTGCAATAAGGAAACTCATAAATCTACTTAATATCACTTTCATAACTCAAACAATAGCCGATATATCTTTTACTTTTTGGGCGCATTTATTGTGAGCTTTCTTTTCGCTTATCCGCATTAACGCAGAAATTACATTCCTGTACTATTATATTATGGCAACCAGGTTTGTATTTAGTATAGTTTATAAAGGAACTGTGAAAGTGTAACCTATTTCAAGTGTTCGAAAAGAGAAAGTGTTTAATATATTTCATTAAATCCTCTAACTAAAACGCAATATATCTTCTGCTCACACATAAATCAATATTTTCGCATATAATGGGTTGTCAAAAAAGTCTTGCGGTATTTTTATTGAATTTTTCTTTTTTTATTGAAATTGAAATGAATTTTTGATGACTCATGCCCAGCTCTTGACCGATGCTACGGCTGCTACTATGCCGGTCTCTTTCGACCAATTCAGCGATTTTATCGCAATTTTCGACGACAGGCCTTCCGGAGCGTGGTGCATCTTCGACCACCTCTACACCAGAACGAAAACGTTGAAACCATCGTTGTGCGGTGGAAGTGGAAACTGTATCGGGTCCATAAACTGCACAAATTGTATTGGCGGCTTGAGATGCATTTTTGCCTTTATCGTAGTAGTACTGTAAAATATGCCATATTTTCTCTTTATTGATTGAGATTTTTATTCGTCATTTAAATATTTTTCAAATAATTTTTGTAAAGTTTTATCTCCATTTTCCTAATGTTTATACATTATACAGAGAAGGCATCAGATGGATTATAGCTTTATATTAGAAGAAGGCTTTTCGTACGACATTATATAACGAATTTCATTGAAATCGGTCTATAACTCCTGAATAATAAGATGGCGCCACGCCCATTCAATTTTTAAAAAAAAAATATGAATTCCTTCTGCCACGAGTGTTTCTGAAAAACGAAACGACATATTCAATCAAACACTTCCATTTTTGAACATGTTAGGAAATGCCTGAAGGAAACGCGTGAAATGCTAGTAGTTTAGATATGTACAAAAAACTGTAGCGGGGCCATGAATTACGTCCAAAAATGCAATGCGATCCTTTGTGCGAAATTTGAATAAAATCTATTTATGGCTTAGTTATGACACATATTTTCGCTTTCAGCGCCAAGACTTTTGTGGAGCCAAGGAATACGTGTACCAAGTTTCATCATGATATCTGAACAATATTTATGGACGGACAAGCCTATTATAAACATATTTTCGACTAAAATAATATATAACCCTAAAAGTTTAGTTGTACATTAGTTAAAAATACATTCATTCATAGGTACGTATATGAAATTTTAGTTGATAATCTGCGCTAATGTACCGTTAATAGGAGTCACTCTCTATATTATTTGTTTTCTGTCTCCTCAAAACCGTTTAATTTGACTGATGTTATGTATTAGTTTTTGTGATAGTTCGGTTTCGTTAATGCGCTGTGATTTATTCATAAGTCTTCAGATTCGAAAAACAGATGTTCAGATAAGATATGTTCGAAGTAGCTTATCAATAAAAGCGTGGTTCTTTTTTGGGACAGACAAGTTTATCCTGTAAAAATGAAGTTAAGTGCAAAATAGCAGATAAGATACGAAATAATATGAATGTACGAGGTTTTTGAAGTAAGAAAAAAACATAATTTTATAAATAAATAAAATTAGCATGAATCCCTTCTCAAGGCCAACAGACTGTTTCCGTACTTGACGTGAACATTAGTACGGAACATGAGTACGAACTTGAACAGTCTATAACGACAAACAATATGAAAGGTGACAACCGACACTGTCACTTCGTGGTGACGCTGTCAAAAGTTCGCTTTGACATGTTTGTCAAATAGGAAGTAATTTTCTATCATCAGTTGTCACATCAACAAATTGATTGAACAAATGTCGGTCTGCAACTCAATTAAACGAGCACACATATAAGTATGAGTTGCTTTTAATATATGTGTATATTGCTTACGCTTTTTATATAATCGTGAACAATATGGTTGATGCAAACCAACACTATAATGTATACATCCATTGACCTAATGCTCACTTGTGAATAATCAACATGATAATTATAATAACTTCAGTATCGCTAATTTTTAAATAAATTATTGTTATTTATTGCAGCAACTTGACTTCAATTAATTTCCTGTCGTAAATAACAATTCCTTCTTGCTGTCCGCTTCCTAGAAAGTACACGACATGTAATTGCTAAAAGTTTATTGCCACGGATTTATAATGGCAGATAGCTTTCTTGCCACCACAGACCACACCACGATTGTTGCTTATTTTGAGAATGCCAATGTTTGGCGTACTTTTTTTTAATTTTTTTTTTTTTGCGTATTCTTTTTATCAAGCTTTTGCTGACTTCGCGGAATATCTTCATTTTCATTTTCTTCCACTTTAATCACCGTCATAATAGCTTACATAAACATATGACAAGGAGAGTTGATTTCTTTTTCTATAGTATTTGTTTCAGGCAGAACCCTTTTTATGCTTCACGAATTCCATTTAATTTATTTGCGTACACGTTCGGCGAATTGTTTCCGCTCAAACGGCTCGTGGCAAATATTTGTCAAATCCGAAGGATTATTTCAAAGGCATTCAATACACTAGAATATATGTATGTACATATGAACTGCGAAGTATTATACTTTTACTTTTTCTAATTGACTGCTAAAAGGTCCAAAACTTTAGTTAAAATTAGTGAACGCCGGTTTGGCTTTCACTTCTTTGGCTATTTCGATTCGTTGATCTCTCTGAAGGTATATAAGGTTATCTCCACAAAAGTTCTCTCACTACTCGCAATGACAAAAAACTCCATAAATTATTCAGTAATGTTGAAAGACTCAGAATTACCTGAAGGTTGTTCGCCAAAGATTGTTCATATCGAAGTAAATATTCACTCCATTCACGAAATTTAGAACAGGCGAGTCGACATATAGTATTTGAAATGTCGAACAACATAGGAAACTCTACCGGCTGACTAACTCAGTTACAACAACGCATATTCGATTTTATTTTGTTACTTTTGATATAAAAGATTTACTGAATTTACCTTAGTTGCGGCTTCGACCTCAATCAGTCTTTTTCCCAAGCCTTCAGTCATATTTTTATTTATTACCCGTTGCTTTGTTCAGTGACATACAAGTATTCCAAGATAGTTAGTACAGAAAAAAACCATCTCAAATAAGAATCTTCCAGAAAAAACACTTATTCACATAAATAAAAGCACACAAAGTCCGCCCTCAAATACGAACATATGTATATACACCATTTTATAGGCTCTTTCTTCGCTTATCAAATGTCCGCCCTACATGCTCTTCTGGGCTGTCGCTGAATTTTCAAGTGCAATGTTGACAAGCCGTTGAATTGGTTGATGGTACAGCAACGAGTAATTTGAAAGCATAACAAAGTGATATGGAACTGGATACGGGGTAGGTGGCAATATCATGCAACTTCTCACTATTTGCCCATGGATCTATTAAATCTTCATCACTCATATATACCCATAGCCTTGGATTAAAAATATAGCTGGCAACTTCAACTTATTATAATTTGGAATCACCAAACCGATAATGTTTGTGTCAAGCTAAATTTTCTAGTGGGCGAGTTGTGCTTAAATATTTCAATAGACAAAAGTAAATAAAGTAGATTGTCGAACAATGGTCTACAATACTCAATTGAGCTTGATTCAATTTGTCTCGTATCCGCCAAAGACGTCAACTCAGCATATACTTTTGCTTTTGCTGGTCCAAATTATTGTCAGAGTTTTGTCCCTATTTCAGAAATCAATTTAGTAATGCCTATATTGTGGTACGATTGTACTAAATGTATATATGCATATATAGTATATATTCCCTTGTATGTAAAATATATGTAATACTCAGAAATGCATAAACTTGGTTTCATAACCTTAAGGAAAGGTTTTGTGTAAATATTTTACTATAAAGTAGAGAAGAAGAAACAGTTTGGAAATATTTAAAATCACTGAAGACTAAAATATTAAACTCAAATTAATGTGAACAAAAAGTAAAATACTAAACCAAAACCAAGCAAGATAATTTAACTAAGGGACCAAATAACAAGCTAACTAACCAAGTAAAATTACACAATTCTTCTTTCTGCTGTTACGAAAAGCAATAACGGATGTTACTCAGACTCTATTATCATTGAGTGATGTCCAAGTGAGCTTGAAAATTGATGTAATTGCTGTATTAATAATAGGTTGGCTGCCATAATTGTTACACTGATACATAATATGTATAATATTCGAGTTTCATAGGTCATTTTAAGCTGTATATAAAATGTATTTTTATTCTCCCGCAACATTTTGCAAATGGATTATAACAGTTTTGTTCCTTAAGGGTTGCTTGTAACACCTAACACTAATTTAGATATACATTATAAGGAGTTATATATTTATGCATGATCAGGATGACGAGACACGTTGAATTCCAAATGACTGACTCTGCGTCCGCCTGACCTTGCAAGTGATAACTTGAGTAAACATTGAGATATCGTGATTTAACGTTGTTCACATGTTCCTTGGTACCCTAAGGGGGTTAGTATTTCCGAATGGTACAATCGGACGGTTGTCACGCCCACACAATGTCGCTTTTAAAGAATCTTAGCTCAGCTCCAAAGCAGTTCCGTAACGTGGATTTAGTTTCGAACAGTAATCATAGGAAATCATTAATGCTCTAGTTAATGATTGTACATAGTTTATTGCTCATAATTGCGCAAAAGCAATGTTTACGTACGGAGAGCTACTAATAAAGACATAACTTCTCTGAATTATATATATTTTAAGATAAATGATTCTACATTAATATAATACAAGTCAAAAATCATTGAAAAATAATTTGCACCAAATCTTATTTAATAATCAATCTCTTCGAGTTTTTCTCACTTCGAGGTAAAATTTTTATTCTCTTCTTAGTAGAAAATGATCTCCCGACGCTAGTTGTGTTTACCGGAAGTGTGGCTAGAACTGTAAGAAATAGTTTCATAGCGTGAAAATACGTTCCGTCACAACACTCCAACGGTTTCAAAACTTCAGTTGAACAGTCGACAGCCGATATTTTTGCACACCATAGACTGTATTCAGCCTTCATCGCGGACGATGACATCTTATCTTAGCAGAATGGTGCTACCTTGTCCACCTTATCCGATTTACTTTATTCAACAAATCCTGGAAGAAGTAGTTGAAAATTTGATAGTGCAGACTCATTTTCGAGAAATATTTCTGTCAAATTCGATACTAAAACGTAAATGCATGGAAAAAAAATTGCGATTCTGACGTAAGCTTCACTAGATGACGTTTGCGATTGGAATGGTTTTTCTGTCCGGAAACAATTCTTGAAGTTTGAAGATCAGTGCCGAAAAGTTTTTCGGCATATCGCGTTGCGGATCAAAAATTTACACGAAAAAATCATCTGCAGTTTTTCGAATTCGCTAAAGAGAGAATATTATCTCTTTTGTGCGAGTAATAAATTATTCGGCGAAACTTAATAACTTCTAATTGTGTTGTGCTAAATTTTCTAGTGGGTATGTTTTCCTTAAATATTTCAATGGCAAAAAGTGGGTAAAGTGAATTATCAGACAATGGTCTACAATAGTCAATTGAGCTTGATTAAATTTCTCTCGTCTCCATTATAGCACTGTCGGCTCGACATTTACCTTTGCTGGTTTCAAATTTTTAACAGAATTATGTCCCTAATGAGTGTTCAATTTAGTAATACTTACATTGTGAGATGTATGTACTCATAATAGGTATTTTACATTTCACTGTAAGCCCATATCTCAGGATCTTTTCGGACAATTTCAACCAAATTTGGTACTTAGCATTATCCTGATATTTCTAGTTTTCATATAATAATCTTCGTTATTTTAGCAGACTGTTACATACAATATGTCGGCCAGAGTGTGTGTTGTCCCGATAGGGAGTCGTCTTGTCTGAAACCTCGTTTGGTATCGAACGGCTCGGATTTCCGATCCTGACGGAGCTTTTGGTGTTGCTCAACGTCAGCTTAAACAGCCGTATTAGCTTTGCGGTAATACCAAGTTCAGACAAAGCGGCATAGAGGCAGTTCCTTTCGTGCTGTCGAAGGCGGCTTTGAAATCGATGGAACCTTATATCCCATGCTGAAGAGTGTTTTCCCACGGTAGTTGCCGCAGATTGTGGATTGGGTAGAAGACAATTAAATTCCAATCGCCGGGCATAATTTTGTCCGACCATATTCTATAAAGAAGCTGATGTATGCTTTCCCCCAATAATTTCAATATGCTTTGATCATTAGCCACTAGATCACCACCTTGTGACCTACTAGAATATGCTCCGGTCTTGAAACCGTTTTTTAGTCGCCGTATCTTTTCGTCATTTTCGATCATTATCACTGTCAGCCTGTTTCTCAAGGTCTTCAAACTTATGCAATTTGCCTCTTCCTTGTTTTTTCTGCATATATATCTTACTTCCCTCTTCAACTCCCGGTATCTATCCCACTCCTCGTGCTGTGGTCGATCGCAACATTGCGAGGTAAATGTTCGCTTTCTCTCCACTACCACACGACAGTCCTCATGGTACCAGCTTTTCTTTCAACCTTTACAATGCGCCTACAGTTTGAATTGCCGTTCAAAAATTCTCTTATACCGAGTTGCTGATTAATGCTATCAGGAAGCAGGAGAACAAGTCGAGTAGAAAACCATTTCCCTTTCGGTAGTGATATTAGCTTCTCAACGTCGTACCTTCCCTAAGTTTGTTGATGGGCACGTATAGAAGCGAGCGCGTATCTTCGCTACAACAAGAGTTTGCCAACACCTGAAGAATTTCCTTGGCTTTGGAAGAATCCAAGTTGTAAGATTATGAAACATTCGGTTACTCCCGAACACTTCCTTACTTGTTATATTTTTTTAACTTGAAATTACTAGATTACCAGGCTGCCAATGCCTAGTTTTCATTTAATTATGATTTTTTAACCTTTATATACTTTATGTTCTCTTTGGTACATATGCTTTTTTATGGGCCCGCCCATTTTTGGAGTAACTGATGATCTTCATAATAACCTGAGAACCACGTCCAGAGTGTTCGACCGAAATTATTCTCTCAATAAATGGCATAATTTTATGCGTCACAATTTTAACCGGAAAATGGGAAAGTCTATAAAGTTAATTTTCCATGCTAATAGCTGAAGTATTTTCATGTTAAGAACACTTACATTCATATGCGGAGAAACCAGGATAAACCTGAGTTGTGTTAGTGCACACTTCCAACTAATATACAGTGATGGCTGAAATATATCCGTTATTACCAATTGTTGTGTAAAGTCATGTGACACTTTACACTTATCCAAACTAACTGCTCCTAAGCCACTAATCCTCTTAGAGTTGTCACCACTTGAAAGGATAAACTAGGAGATAGTAATTGACAGCGGTTGTTGTCACATTTAATGATATTTGCTCATCTTTATGTATGCTCTACACTTATTGTATAAACATACACCCGCACGTAAAGCACTGCTATATAATGTCCTTATTAAACAGTGAGTCATCAGTAATACAAAGTCGTTCAATACAATTAATTTACATGTCACTATATTTAATTAAAACATAAACCCTTAATTATGAGCTTTCGCGAGTGAATCGAAGACATCAGCTCCAATTTAATCCTCTCGGATAAATAAACGCAAATACTTAGACAGTGAATATATCTTAACGGGTAAGTTTTAATGTTGTTTGAGAACCATAATAGGCGTCTTCTCTGAATAAGTTTCATGGTAATTTTTGCATTATGTATTCTTTTTATGTACAACTGTAATCTCCCACTTTAATTACAACAAACTACATATCAGTTTAAATTTTACAAATTAGGAAATAGCAACAACAAGTCAGTAAATAAATGTTTAATTGAGTTGTCAGGCCTCATGTTTTTTTATTGTCTTGCCGTTTAGAAACTTGTAATACGTTTAGTGTGATTCTCAACGACATGAAATACAATATTCGTTTTCCAATGATGTACTTTACAAATTAAAAATGGGTAAATTATTTCGATTTAAACTCAACTGATTCGCGTTTAAGAATATTAAAGAAATTTAGAAAGCGTCTCACCTTTATAACAGTTTGTCCTTGGATTTACAATTGATAAATACAGACCGGTAAAAACCCTAGCCTCCATATATGATTACTAATATACGAATTTCAAACTTCGGTTTGAATTTATGGCATATATATGTATCTGTCAATGAATAAGAGATATCAACAATATAAAGTGAACGTATAAAACGGGATATACCACAGCTTGGTTATTAAAATATGTGAAATTAGTCCACGGATTAACTCAAATTCCATATACTATATTTAATAATGTTCGTTACTAGATCATACTATATGCCGCATAAGTAGGACGGATCATAAAATAGCTAGGCAATCAGTCTAGATCTTTCCCTAGCCCCAATATATGCAACATAATAGTTTCTATGCACTTTGACTTTAGATCAATAACATTTCGCACACCCAATATTTAGTTAAAAGACCAAGTAAGTCTACGACCACAAAGTTCATAAGATGCCAAATGCGATTGTAAACCATTTGATTGCTTTGGATAATGTCTCTCGAACTCTTACGCACCTTTTTCTATTATACATATACAACATCTGAAAGTATCGCCGCCTTCCAGCAAGAGTATAAAATGTTTGGCTACACCCGAACTTAGTCCTTCCTTACTTTTTATAATTATTGTGTTATCAGTCGATAAATTAGATTAGACGGAAACTGTGTATTTTTTAATCAAAACTATTTATCAGCAATTCACTTTTTGTTTAACCATTGCCGGAGAGCAAAACGAAAACACAAAGTTAAGATGTTTCAAGCACAATTGAAAACGAATCGCAAATATGCGTCAAGTTGGAACTAGTATTAAGATACTAATACTCTTGACTTCAACACAAAAAATCCTATAAGAAAAATCCTAGTTTGTAAACTTTTACTCACATTTTCGGTTTCAGCAAACCAAAATTAGTAAGAAACAGCGTCTAACATTACAGTCGTCAATTGACTGCAAAGGAGTGTTATCAAAAGGGTAAATAGACACGAAGGCGCATCGTACTTATTTGAACTATACTGTACTTTTAGCCATACCATACACTTTAAACGCTCTTCGGTAGCTTTTCATTTGAAGGAAAGTAAAAGAAGATCATTAGGTAAATCAGAGACACCTGAGTCTTCACGTTAGTTCATTCTCCACTTTATAATTATACTCTATTTGCGCAAAGTTTAACTGAAAATAAAGGTAAATTACAAATCTCAATCTCAATGCAGGTGTTTTGCTCTAGCACTGACATATAACAGCACGAGCCCACCTTGACGAAATAAAAGTTGATCTAAATGCATCTAAGATCTGCCATTTAAGGGTAACAGTCTTATTTACATGAAATAGCCATATAAAATTTTGAATCCACCGTTTTTAGCACAAAGTTAAAATATCAAATTCTGCAAGCGTGCTCTGGTAGTAATTATAATTATAAAACAATTGAACACGAGAAAGCAAATATTATTCCATAAACACAATCTTTACTTAATGAGAATATGTTTGAAGTGTGCATACTCGTGAACGCTCGAATCGCACACTCTCGGTGGAATTGAACAGGCCGCCAACACAAAGCATAATGCGTAAACAATGCAGTCGCGATAGACTTCCAAATGCAATCAGAAAGTTTTGAACAAAACAAGTCTTTGCCAATATCAATCGATAAAAGAATTTTGTAAAAGTTGGGGCGAATGGAGTTGCATTGGTGGGATGTAGTCGGCAAAGACTATGAAACTATAGTTGGACACCAGACAATCGTAAATGATAAGCATTTATCTAGCAGAACAAACTGGCTCTAATGGAATATTTATATCAACGGAACTGATATACGACAAGACAAGACAAGGCTGAGACAAGCTCTACATATCGGCAGATACACTGCGTACACCAAAACGGTAGACCCATATATCTCACAGAAGTGTCACAGTAGCGGTTCTGATGGGACTAGAAAGAAAATGAAAGAATGTTCTTCTGTTATTTAAAGAGATTTAAGATTTAAATAAAAAGTTGAGTGGGTATTTTTTGTAAAGACACCCATGTAAATCTTTCTAAACATAGTCCACATATGTATTACCTTCATAAATCATGCGATTTTCAGGAGTTTTATTTGAACTCGAAGGTATTACTAGACATATCTGTATAAATAGACATTACCATATTTGACATCGTTCATTGCGTAGTCTTACTTCGTGGTATAACTTGAAATATTGCGCACACTTCACTTGGTAATTGGAATACTTTTCTTTTGTGATACTTTTGTTTGTAATACCCTTGTACTTTAAAAGCTTCTATTGGGTGTAAATCGTGACTCTGCAAATAGATGCCTTGCTAATATTTTTGTCATACTGGAAATTTGAGCCGATATTTTCCACTCTAAAATCGGCGTTGTAGATCGATATCTCAAAAACTGATGGAAAGTTCGTGTAAATACAGACGGACATGACTGAATCGACTCAGCTTGTAACTCCGATTATTAATAAGTGAGCATTTCTAAAAGTCCCAAAATTAATGCAAGATTTAAAATTACCGCTATTTACTATATCCCACAAGATACATATATTCCGATACGATCATGGTGGTGACGCCTCGGGCCTACGACGAGTTATAATGTAAACCAAAAGTTTCCTTCAATAAATTAATTATATCCTTACTCTATGGTATATAGCGCTGTCTTGTTGAAACCAAGGGTCGTCCACAAAAACGTTCTCAAACTCAATCCCAAAAAAAATTATAATTCATGACCATAATGACCCGCTTTATTTTTGAAGAAATATGGACCAATGATTCCCTTTTAACATACATCACGGCAAACAGTGACTTTTTAAAAACGTAACGACGTTTGAAAGATGACTTGTGGATTATCATCACTCCAAATGCGAAAATCTTTTCTTATTAACTTTATCGCTGAGCAAAATTGTCTTGTAAAATTGAGATAGGTAGCCATCACGTTTTGAACCCATTCATTGAGCATGTGACACGATTGATTGTCGTTCCGCGTCCATTCTTGAAATTAAGTATAAATAGAGTAACGGCTGCCAAAAATACCGGCTCTAGAAAACTATCACTCCATTGAAAACTAAACATATAAAAATAACACCCGTTGTACTTTATAAGATATCCGACGCTTCCTTCCAGGTTTCCAGGTATTAATAATGCCCGTTTGCTAAATATTTTATAAACTAATGTCTTTTAGTTACTGTTTGTTGCTTTACTTTTGCTTTATTTACGTTTTCGAACACATCGGGCGGTAAAACAATGGTTTTGAACTCAACCATTTAAACTGGACATGTGAATGGTTCCTCTTTGACTTACGTTTGGTGTCGTTTTGTTGCGACATCATTCACAGAGTGACATGATAGCCCGTCAAGTTGAAACCACTAACCGTCAAAACATTTTTCAAGCAAATGAAGTACACAAACTTTTTCTTTTAATTGTAATGTTTTCTTATGCCTTTGGTCATGCTATGGTTCTGTGCTTTACAGAATTCAACACTCTTCTTGGAATTCTGTTATTGGACGATCCTTGCTAGCCAAATATGCAACAAAGCTGTACTACTGTTTTCAAAATATGGCGTGACATTTCAATTCTTTGCTAGAGTTGTTCTAAATTGAGCTTGCCAAGATATATCTAACCAACTCAGTCGGATATTAATGTCAAAGCTATGCAAACACACGTGCAATATTATTAATAATTTGTTAATTGTTGGTAAATAAATTATTAAATTTTAGTGTCGTTAAGTAATTTACTAATTGATTTTTGCAGTGAGGCGTTACTACAACGAAAACTACATATATTTTATAAATGCACAAATAAATAGCTGATTATAATGCGGCTTGATTGCCTTGACGACGGCTGATTCATTGCTTCCATTGTCTATAATTAGTTTGTCAACCACTTTAGCAGGTGTTAAATGGTATTTGAGCCTTTTGACTTTGAGAGTTTACTGAAAAGTAATTTAATAAAACTTAATTGCACTGCAGCGTAGGCTGCTCATTGCTTATATTGTCGGTGGTTCTTAATAAATAAATAGTATATAATAATTCTGAACAATTATTATCCTGTTAAAAATTATAAATATGGAAACTAATTTTAGATAAATTTTCTTTCCACAACCGCTGATAAATTCTCAGAGCCAAATTGTATGAAACTATATTCAAATAATTAGTAAGAATGTGTTTCGCGCGCTTCGCTCAACTTATGATCAACATAATCGGCCTACTGAGCAGTGGCGTAGCGTGCCTTGTCGGGGCCCCGTATAAAATTTTTTTGGAGGCCCTTATATGGAGGTAAAGATTTTTCACAAAAGAAAAATAATATTGTGAAAAGAAATATTTATTTATCACATAATTTACCCATTTTACAAATAAAAATCGAATTTTAAATATTCACTCTCCTTGCCTTTTTTTCGGCAAACTGATTTATTAAATCATTTATGGCTAATGATGATTTTAGTTTTTCTAGTTTCTGCCTCTATTGACAATAGTGAGATGTCTGACAGCCGTTCCTGTCCTATCGAAGTTCTTAAGTAATTTTTTATTAGTTTTAATTTTGAAAAGCTTCTTTCTGCCGTTCCGGTTGTAACTGGAAGGATCAAGAATAAAAAGTATGCTGTGATTACCTCAGGAAAACTGGATGCAAGACTATTGAATTTTACTAGCAATAATTCAAGGAGTTCTTTAATGGAATAAGTTTTTTTAATTTCAGAATGTTTTTAGAGCCTTTAATTGGACACAAAGATTAAGTGAGATGTCTTTACTGTATTTAACAGACAGTCTTCCGGAAGCGTTTAATATCTCTTCGCTTGAAGAAGATAGGAGTTTCTCCGGTTGTAATATTTCGAATATACTACTCAGGTTACAAAGGCTCTGAAATCTTTCTTTAGTTTGAGAAATTAATATATCTAAACAGCAATAGTATACATTGACCTTGAAATGGGATTCCGGGTCGGAAATTCTCTCATCTTGTGATAACTCATAAAAAAAACGCTTCGTTATCTTTCGCCTACTGTTTTTAAAAACAGTTGTTACCCCCCACTCTTTTGCTAAATCTTTGGATTAATTTAGCAAACTATTAAATTAATTCTGATTTCTTAATTGGCACAGTCTATTTATTACTTAATAAAATACTAGATTTCTGTAAGTCATTATTTTCATGCTTAGAAACAGGATTAATAATTTCAAATAGTGAAGAAAAAAATTTAACGAGCACTAAGAAATCAAAACTCTCTAAAATATTAATTATACTTTTACATTCTTCAAATTCATCTTTTTTGCTTGAAATTAAATTTAGTTGGTACAAAGTTTTCATGGCTCCTAGAAGACCATCTGGTAGGACATACCTTTTTAAGGGTAATCAAATATTTTTCAGATGAATCGTCACTTAGCATAGCCCAGCGTTTTATACTATTGCCAAAAAAAGTATATATTTTTTCTAAATTATCGAAAAAAGTCGATACTTCACGAACATGTCTCGCAGCATCGTTCAAAACCAAGTTTAAAGCGTGCGCAGCACAATGAACATAATCGGCATTTGGAGCATGCTCTTTTATTAGGGTTTGTAATCCTCCATACACACCCGACATAACATTTGCTCCATCGTATCCCTGTCCTCTACACTTAGTCAAATCAATTCCATATTCTTTAGTCAAATTTAAAATGACAGTTTTCAGACCTGCTGAGGACTCACAGATTTTTATTTCTTTAGGCACATTATCATCATTTTTTGTAACCGAGATATATCGAAAAATTACAGATAGTTGGTCAATTTTTGACAAGTCTTGTTTTGTATCCAGAATTATTGTCAGAAATGGAGCTTTTTTAATTTCTGATATAATATTGTTCCTAACGGTGGTACCAAGCAAACTAATAATTTCGTTTTGAATCGTAAGGCTTAAATAATTTATTTCACCTTCCGGTTTTAGTAGACGTTCTTTTAAAGTTGCATCATAGTTAGATAGCAGACGTAAAATTGCCATAAAATTGCCAGAATCAGAATCATGCCCCCTCAAAGGTAGATGACAAGATACTAAAGTAATTATAACATTAATTATACGATGCAGTACATCTCTCCAGAATGTAATTTTACTATCGATTTCACTTTTCAATAGAGTATCGATGGTATTTCCTTGCAACCAATTATTTTAAGAGAGTTAGGCACTAATATGCTGCTGTGACTTTTCATGGTCAAGAATAGTTTGTGTGAAATTGCTTCTAACCGAAACACCGTTAACCCAAGCAGAGGAGTACGATTTGTTTTGACGATCTGCTAATAACCAACAGAAGTGACAACGTCTGATAGTGTTTAACGTGGGATCCTGCTGTCGACAGCTTAACTGCACGGTGCTCAAAAGCACAACGGATCAATACAACGCGTCGATCAGCGCCCTGAAAACTGGGTAACGATTTTCAGTACCAATCGGCAGTGTGGCATGGACACACTAACCACCTTGGTAGGGCTCGAGGCCCATCTAAAACCTCTGCCGTCCTTTGGGTCCGGCACCCGGTTGCAATGCAATCCCACATTCGACTGACAAAGTCAGTTCTTCCCCGGATTTGGGTTTTAACCACAGCCACCACGAATCTCCACAAAGGGCCAAACCCAATGAGCAGACTTGAGCGAACTCCAGGGGCTACTGCTCCCCGTGGTACCAGGTTAAAGTCTTTGGTATTGACCTTGTAGCCGAAGCTACGACCAGTTGAGCTTCCATACAGCTCTGGACTGGTGGCCAGGATCTTAGTCGCCTCTTACGACAGGCATGCTTTACCGCGGGTATATTCGGTTTCCCCTCGAACCCAGAGGGGTCCCCCCGTACCCGCAGGGGGAACCAACAGAAGTGACAGTACGGTTTGTTTAAAACGTTAGAATAACATAACCATGGTCTTATAATTTTTACGCCTGCCTGATTGAAATATAAATAATAATAAGCCGAAAAAGGCCGGTTATTTTCTGAAACTTTTGGAAATGGTCCTTGTGATTTAAATGGACCCAATTTAAAAATTATTTTTCGTTCGCGTTCAGTTAAATTGTCACCAAAATTTCCTCTATCTTATGAAATTATATTACAATCTGCAGATATATCAGAATCGTTGACTTGGGGTTCCTCGATTTCTGGATGGACATCCGATAAAGTATGTGCTTGGCTTTCTTCTATTTCCGGATGGATATGTGACGAAGAACATGCTTCAGAAGAATCTAAAAATAAACGAGTAATTGTTAACAAATAAATACGAATGCTTTGATACTAAGCTAAAAAGAGTTATATGTATATAAATAAATAAATAACGCTACTAAGGGTCACAGTTAGAGAGTGTTCAGTTCAGACGCACACAAACTCTATGCGGATTGTGCTCGTACCTATTAGTAGATACAAAATCACCTGCAGCCCGTCCGTGCATTACTATACACCTGCGTGCTATTTAAACGCAGCGCGTAGTGTAGTGGCCATGGCCATACAAAACGAGAACCCGAAAGCGAGTCTGCACATCTGAAGTTCTCAACACGCAATTAACGATACGATACGGCCTGATAGGCAAACAAAAAAACAAATCGATCCTATAGATAAGTTAGAATTTTGTTTTTGTTTTTAATCAAGGCACGGGACCCTAAAAACAGTATAATTGTGAAAATCGAGGGGGGAGACAACTTTTTGTGACGGACAAATGGACAGACCGAAATTAAAAGATTTCCTTGTTTATCACTACGGGCCTCTAATAAATGGGTTGGGTAGTACTTACCTTTCCAATCTAAATCAGTCACAGTATCTTGTCTCTGAAAAAATAAATAAATTTTGGGCACTTTTGTTATAACCTCGTCCCTTTTCTGTTTAAGTTTTCTTTTCTCAGCGCCGCTGGGATAATCTCTTTTCCTTTCACTCATTTCTTTTACAAATCGCTACTAATACTGCTAAACCAGAAGAACAATATTGTTTGTAATGAATTACAATGTAATGCACATTTATATAAAGCGCGTAAATAAACAGTGCACTGCAGTCCGTGTTTAACATCCAATGCAAAGCACAACAACGTACACGTACATCGCGATATCGATGAAGGACTCCCGGGGATTCTCCGCTGAGTGAAGTCAGTAAAACGGGGAAGTCCCGCAGCCCGCCATAACGATGTAGAGTGTTGCCAACTTTTGAACGCACGCTTAAGGCGGGGAAAAAAGGAATTGCTTTATAGAATTTTGTCATTTGTAAAATAAAATAAATTAGAAAGTTTTTATTCTTTTTCCTTACACACTTTGGGGGCCCCGTATAATTGATACGGCAAATGCGGCGGTAGCTACGCCCCTGCTACTGAGTGTAGTATTCGCAACACCATCACCCATCTTGAGACCCAGGATTCACTAATGGATAATATTCGACCGAATAGACCACGTCCAGTATGCAGTGAAGAAAATATACAAGTATATCTAAAAAAATCGAATTAAAATTGTTTATTTGTAGACTTTCTACAAAATTAAAAAACTCTTAACAGCGAGTTTCTATCTTATTTAATTCAGCAATTATTATCATTAATTTCAAAGGAATATATAATACGATTAAATTAGAAATTACTCAATTCCCCGAATTCTTTGTCTCGCTTATGTAGAATCGCAAAATTTATGACAGATGACGCTATACTATTTATAGTGTGTTTATTTAGGTTGTGTATTAGTAGATTTGCACACAAGTTTGAGGCAAAACAGCTAAACCTTTTTTGTTTAGACATTCATATTTTTATTGCCTTTCCATTGCACGCACAAAAATGTATATATGTATGTGTTTACAAATATACAAATATAGCGTTCCAAGCGTCTCTATAATTACTTTTATTTACAATTGCACTTTATGCCGACACCTGGAAGTTGCTTCCAATTTCGTTTCGTACAATGCTTACAATGTAATTATTGTAGCAAATATGTATGCATATATGTATATGGTGTATGTGTGTGTAGTACTGAGGAGCTTGTAGAAATGTATGTACAGTAGAAACTCGATTAACCGGACTAACTGTTGTCGATAGGCATTTGGATTACCGAAAATCCGAATAATCGAATGTATGAAGAAAAACAAATAGGTATCAACGAAAATCAATGTTTATTAAGAAATGAACACTTACTTATGTATGTATGTACATTAGGGTGATTCAAAAAAATTATTTTTTTTTTCAATTGATACTCGCAAAAATAGGTTCCTAGATACCTCTAAGAAAGCCTTTCCAAATATGAGTTTTTAATTGTAACGGGAAGGTCCTCCGCCTAACGGTTTTCTATTTTTTCTTATTATCAGATAGAAAAATTTATATCTCGCTTCCAACTACTTGAAAAAATATCTTGTTAATTAGGTTTTGTAGGAAATTGAATGCTCTAAAATATGGTCTCGTATGATTTTTTCGTAAACCCAACCGTTTAAAAGATATTAACGGTTGAAATTTGACTATTTTTGGAAAAATTCTTTATTTCTTATTAATTTTATAACTCAATGAAAAAAAATTATTATGAATGATGAAACTCATAATTTTGTAGGAAATTTACTGCTCTATAAAAATGGTCTCATATGATTTTTCGATTAAGTTAAGCGTTTACGAGATATTCATCGTCAAACATCAATGCATATTAAGGTGGATCAAAATGACTATTTTGACTAATTTTGGAAAAATTCTTTATTTCTTATTAATTTTTTAACTCAATGAAAAAAATCGTTATGAATAAGGTTTTTGGAGAGGCTTTCTTAGAAGTGTCTAGGAACCTATTTTTGCGAGTACCAATTGAAAAAAAAAAAAAAAAAATTTTTTGTATCACCCTAATGTACATATTTTCTTAGATTACATTATATACATAATACTAAACTGCAGCATTAATCATGAAATAAAATATTTAGGTACGTATGTACGAATAATTTGTTTACAATATGTATTTAGTAATTTGCATTTGGTAATCATGAAATAAGTAGGTAGGTAATAAGTTTAATTTGGTTTAAAATATTTGGTAATTGTTATGTGGCGTAAGCAACTTTTTTTCTTCATGGCTGCTATACAAGTATCACGAATTCGTTTCAGTTGTAGTAAACTCACAGTATCACTCTTTGTTTGTTTTTCAAACCACTTGAGACCTGTTTCCAGGGCATGAAATGCTACATCATGAGATGGTCCTGTATCATTTTCCACGTCTATGTTTCCTTCTGTTTCATCTTCTTGCATTTCCTGCTGTTCATTTATCTGCAAAATGTTTTCTACGATTTCGTCATCAGACATAATCTGAAAGCCTTGATCATTACTGTCACAAGTGACCCACTCTTTCATATCATCATCATCACAATCCTGACATATTTGTAGCTTTGACATTACCTCATTCATATCCTGCAAAATAGAATCATCCGTATTGGTTATTGAATTATCATTCTCACGATTATGTACTCTATTCCAAGCCTTGCTTAAAGTCTTCCTTTCAATCAAATCCCATGCATCTACAACCATGTAACAACACTCCTTTAAATTCATGTCCTTAAAAAATGATAAAACGACTTCTACATTATCTTTTTCAACAGATAACAACCTACGTAGAAGTTGTTTTCTATAAAGTCGTTTCAATGTTTCAATAACACTTTGGTCCATTGGTTGTAGCAAAGATGTCACATTAGGAGGCAAAATATTTTCCCTCTCTAACAATTCAGCTGAAGGATGGGTTAACGCATTATCCAGTAAAAGTAGCACACTTCCTTGTTCGCCAATTTCATTTTGTCTTCTTTTTACTTTAGGGATAAAAGTGTTGCCATACCAGTCAATAAATATTTCACAGTTCATCCATGCGCTTTGTTGATTTTTATAAATTAAGGGTACCCTGATATTTTTAAAACATCTGGGTTTCTTTGATTTTCCTATGAGGAGCAAAGGTATTTTGTGGGTCCCGGCAGCATTAGCGCAAACTAATATTGTTACTCGCTCTTTGCATGTTTTATATCCTGGAGCTGAATTCTCTCGCCTAGAAGTTAAAGATTTGAAAGGTAACGACTTCCAGCTTAATCCGGTTTCATCAGCATTATAAACAAAATCCAAGTCATAGCTATTTTCATTCAAATTCTTCTTAAAAAATTATCTTTAAAAGAGTTTGCTGCATCTACATTAGCTGACCAACAATACAGAGCTTCTTCTAAAAGTTCATGTTTCGGTCTCTTCATCATTTTCCGATTTGTACTCCCGTCTTCACTATCTAATTTGCAGGTGTAGAACAAAATTGAATCGGTATTCTTCTTAATATCACTTATCGCGGATGTACATACCTACACCATACTTTTCAGCTAACTTACGGCCGGCTCTCCTTTTTTTAGTGAATCATTGATATTTATTTTGTCTTTAAGTGATAACACCACTCTATTACGCTTTGGCATGTTTAAATATGTAGACGTGACACGCACGTCAGAGCGGAGTTACAATTGCAAACGAACTAAAACAATAATGAAACGAGCGGGGCAGCGGCAGCGACCCCACACGGCGCGGGCGGAATAAGCAAGTTCCGACACGTTCATGATTCCATAATTTCGACCTGTAGGTACATATAAATTGGTCGCGGTTGGTAGTCCGGATAATCGCGAATCCGTATAACTGAGGGCCGGATAAACGAGTTTCTACTGTACATATAAGTATACAAGGAGCCTCGGTTAAAATTAGAATAATTGACAATATTTATTAAAAAAAAAACAAAAGAATTGTGATTAAATGATGTCATTTATCAGGTTATAAAATACATTGGGATAAAAAAGCGCCTTGAAATTGTAATTAAATTCCGCGAATAATTGAAAAATTTTTAAAAATATTTTTTTCTAATTTGGTAGGACTGTCCTTAATTACTATGCCAAATATGAGCGTGGTATCTCAACCAGTCTGTTTACAGCAGCTATTTACGTCAGTACACCTCAGTAGTGCGTTGCGATTTTTCAATCGATAAAAATATCAAAGAAAGAATATGTCTCAGCTTTTGTATTTCCAAGCCAAATTTCGTGTGCGGAAGCGGTGCGAATGTTGAAAAAGTTTGTGTTCGACTCGTCCCGATATAGCTGAATTTTTTCAAAAAGTGTACCATAAACAGGTTGGTTTGGACATGCTGGATCGTGCAAATTCCGATCCCATATTCATGAAGACTATCATATTCTGTAAAAAAGCAGCCATATGTACTCGAGTACACATATTTGATGACGGGTCCTTGAAAAGTCGAATATAGTCCGATTTCCACAATTTTCGAACGAAAGATGATTTACCTTGAGGGCATTATTTTGAAATTTTTATTCTGATAATTTCATAGATGTTTGATTATCACACAGTTAAGTGTATGAATCGGTGGAATTTGGAATTGTATTATATGGGAAATAGGTCCATTTTACGGTGTATAATAGGAATGTTTGGGTAACCCTCCGCACTAAATTTTGTTGAAATCGGTCAAGCAGTTACTAAGATATATGATTTCACCTAAATGTGGTGCCGAAATTTAATAATTCTGTTGCATTTATTCAGCGAGTTATACCACTTTTAGTAGTCTTCAACATAACCTTTATATGGAGAATGGGCGTGATTATTATTTGATTTTACCCATTTTCCCAGTGTATGAAGAAGTACTAAACGGACTTGTCAGCAAAATTAGTTGTTGCAACTTATCGGTTTGGAAGATATGTATCGTACATCACTTATGCGGCTTTCTAAAAAAAAAATTGGCCCGCAGGTTTCTCTCATTACTGCGATCCTAGGTACCAATAACAGTTTTGTATCTTATTTTAGTGCTTAGTTATGGCACTTTATATGCTTTCACTTACGGTAATTTTTATTCATGACAATGAACCGAAAACACCTGTGCGAATTTTGATCCTGATATCTCAATTTTTACTAAATCTATAGCTTGCATAGACCGACAGATGAACGTACGGACAGACAAATAATAACTCGAATTCAAACTCATCTCTTCATTCAGATCATTTTTATATACCATATTAAAACTCCACATCTGTCTCGATTAGTTTTAAGCGATACATACAATCTTTAGGTGAAGAAAACTATTATAATCTGCAGCAAGATGTTGCAAGAGTATTAAAATCAATGTTTGCCTGTATGTCCTTTAAGCAATCGTAAACTATGCATTTGATCATGTGACTCATTCTTCTCCGAACATAAAGCCACAACGACTTTGCAAAGGAACCAGATTTTTAGTGACGGACAATGTCATCGAGGCAATGATTTCAACTATGCCATTCGCATTCAAACGTTTGCTTCCGATATCACACGCTTTTGCAATTACTATCAACAAAGCACAAGGACAATCGTTGTATGTGAGTGGATTAAATTTAGAGAATTCATGCTTATCTCATGGGCAGCTTTACAGTATGTGGTCTGTTCACTCGTTGGAAAGCATTCTGATTTATTCGTTTACGCCCCAGATACAAAAACAAGAAATACACCTCCTTTCAATGTCACTATTTTTCGAAATTAACGAAATCAATTATTCTAAATGAATTCAATATTTGTATAATGTCTGTCTTTAAAATTTATTTTAGTTGATGGCGTAGCAACACGGATAGGGTACAGCTAGTATTCATATAAAAAGAAGTAAAAATGATAACTTCGGTTACACCGAAGCTATAATAGCCCTCATACTCACAAAAGATTCCTTACAAGAACTAGATTTTGCTCGGTCAGATTATAGCTATTTGACACAGTCGGATCACTGTCGGGACAATTTATTCGGAGGTTGTACCGTAGTTTTGAACAATATTGCATTTCAAACTTCATTAATAGATTTTGTTAAAAATGCAAATCTCATAACCAAAGAGGGAAAAGTACACCATTCAAATTTGAACTAGTGAAAAATGTCTATCTCAAATAAAAAGCTAAAACAAACATTTAAACTTAAATCTTTAAGGCTACGCAATAGATTTTGATGCGTCTTTTTAAGGATAGAGTGATTGAAGAGGAAGGTTTATATGTATAAAGAGATCCATTAAATAATGGAGAAATACTGTTATTTTTGAGTTTTCTAATGTGATGTCGTAAATAATTAAATTTTTTTCCGCTTACTTTGCAAACACAGGCCTGAAGCCTACGAGATTTATCAAAATAATCTACTAAATATTGTACAATGTGAAAAGTTCTACAGAAAACACAATGACATTAACTTTTTACGACAAATTATGGCTAATTTTCGAAGCGATTTTAACCAATACAGCATTAATCATTAACCAGTTAATACCTTAAATACATTGTTGATTTAATATAGATCTATATGGCCCTTTACAGCATCTGATTTAAATGAATATATTCGAAGATATTACATATTTAAAAATTGCGGGATGTAGTGTGTGCGGCGGTACCGTCCGGCCGGGACGACGGGAGCGTACCGTAAATAGCGCATCGGAGGCCGTGGTTCTCCCTATAGCACTTTGTATTTAGCAGCGATCGGACGCGTTTATTATCGGAGCTTTCTAGCGGGGAATATTTAAACGGAAACGATGAAATATATGCGTACTATTTCAAACTGATCCTTCTTATTCTTCTTTACTTACTTTACTGTTAACAACAGCGCGCCAGTCGTCTCTTCTTTTCGCTACGTGGCGCCAATTGGATAGTCCAAGCGAAGCCAGGTCCTTCTCCACTTGGTCGAATACTTTCAGAGCTGGAGTGTTTTCGTCCATCCGGACAACATGACCTAGCCAGCGTAGCCGCTGTCTTTTAATTCGCTGAACTATGTCAATGTCGTCATATATCTCGTACAGCTCATCGTTCCATCGAATGCGATATTCTCCGCGGCCAATGCTCAAAGGACCATAAATCTTTCGCAGAACCTTTCTCTCGAAAGCTCGCAACGTCGACTCATCAGTTGTTGTCATCGTCCAGGCCTCTGCACCATATAGCAGGACGGGAATTATGAGTGACTTATAGAGTTTGAACTGATCCTACAATTGCTAAATATTTGGTATAGTAGAATAGAACTTTAACCAGATACACAGTGCATTGGTTTGTAACTGGCTCAGTAATCAGTCGATGAATATTATACCACGTGCAGCACAAAAGACTGATGTCATAACCTTGCCAGCCGACTTTTTCGTCCTTCCACGCTTGAAGACCGGTTCAACATGTGCATTGAAATGTCTGGCGATTGGACTCTAGTGTGAAATGATGGTGCCGTAATTCTATTGTCACACACCGACGCAAAAATTCGAGTTTATTAGCATTAAAGAGCACTCAAACACTCCACAGATTCAGCAATTCGTTGTTTTTGTTAGATTATGAACTTGCGAGGCACTCACTTTGCACAGAGCTTTCGCCTCTGTGGGGAGTCATTGTCTTCGGTGCTCATTTCGCCATTTTCTAACATAGCAAATCTCTTTTCAACGGTTGATTTCCCAAATTCAACAAAGCAATTCTTCAATAACACACGAAATGCTTTATGATCCATTTTTTTTGTAAACTAACACAAGTTACTTAACAAAAATACAAAATCTCATTAACCAATAGTTATAATCTAACTCTTAATAGAAATGGTAGTAGTAGTATTATCTATGGGTCGTGGACGGGTCCTCTAGTATTATAGCATTTGTATTTTTTCTTAGAAGATCATGAAACGTGGTTCGTTTTAGTCTGCGCTTGCTACTTCTAGTCTCTCCTAGTTGTCATGAATTCAAAACCTTGCGGCATGTTTCGATGCCGTTTTGCGAATAACTCCCGAACCATATTTATGTGAAGATGACGATGTAGATCTGAATTGCACATGTACCACGAGACATTTAATCATTACACCGCTTCGATGTATGACGGATCAGCGCATCGCCATAGTTGGATTCCGTATGTCCAAATCGGTTTTAACGTTTGATTGTAAACTAGGATTACATTTAATGTTGTTAAGGGCGATTTCTTACCAGTTTCTTTGCATCCAGCGTCATACCAAGATATTTCGCCGTGGTGGAGAACGGTATTACTTCTATCCAAATATGTAAAGGGATATACATATGTATAGTATGTAGCACTTTTGTTAGTGTAGTTTATATTTAAAGTAATGTACGATTTTTGTGTCTATTCTACAATGTGATTGATTGAAGATTGCATTCTGTTCTACGCTTCATTTTTGCCGTTCGTAATGATGCAGGTATCATCTGCAAATGTGACAGTTTGGCGACGTAGTCATTTCGCTAGTAAACAAACTGTATAAGAGTGGTCCCAAGACACTTTCTTGGGGTACACCTGCTTCTATTGGCTGTAATGTAGTATATGATTGTCCCTACTCTATTCTGAAGTAACAGTTGCTCAGGTAAAAGGCAACTAGGTCAGTTAGATACTGTGGAAAGAGAAGTCTTAATTTATGAAGTAAGCCATCGTGCCATGCTCTATCGAACGCCTGGGATACGTCAAGAAAAACATCTGTGCAAACGTACTTCGATCGCATTTTCTATTATGCTTTTTATACTCTCGCAACAAGGTTGCTAAGGAGAGTATTATAACGGTTGTTTGTAAGTCCTAAATCTAAAAGAGTCAGATATAGAGTTATATACACCAAAGTGATCAGGGTGACGAGTAGAGTTGAAATCCGGATGTCTGTCTGTCCGTCCGTCCGTCCAACCGTGCAAGCTGTAACTTGAGTAAAAATTGAGATATCATGATAAAACTTGGTACACGTATTTCTTGGCTCCATAAGAAGGTTAAGTTCGAAGATGGGCAAAATCGGCACACTGCCACGCCCACAAAATGGCGAAAACCAAAAACCTATAAAGTGTCATAACTGAGCCATAAATAAAGATATTAATGTGAAATTTGGCACAAAGGATCGCATTAGAGAGGGGCATATTTGGACGTAATTTTTTTGGAAAAGTGGGCGTGGCCCCGCCCCCACTAAGTTTTTTGTACATATCTCGGAAACTACTATAGCTATGCCAATCAAACTCTATAGCGTCGTTTCCTTCATTTCATTTCCATACACAGTTCAAAAATGGAAAAAATCGGATAATAACCACGCCCACCTCCCATACAAAGGTTATGTTGAAAATCACTAAAAGTGCGTTAACCAACTAACAAAAAACGTCAGAAACACTAAATTTTACGGAAGAAATGGCAGAAGGAAGTTGCACCCAGGCTTTTTTTATAAATTGAAAACGGGCGTGGCGCCGCCCACTTATGGACAAAAAACCATATCTCAGGAACTACTAGACCGATTTCAATGAAATTCGGTATATAATATTTTCTTAACACCCTGATGACATGTACGAAATATGGGTGAAATCGGTTCACAACCACGCCTTCTTCCAATATAACGCTATTTTGAATTCCATCTGATGCCTTCTCTGTATAATACATACATTAGGAACCAATGATGATAGCGGAATAAAACTTTACACAAATACGGTATTTGAAAAATATTTAAATGACGGATAATGAAATCTCGATTATCACTTTATCATGCGAGAGTATAAAATGTTCGGTGACACCCGAACTTAGCCCTTCCTTACTTGTTATTTGATGAACTTGATCGAGTGTGGAATGTTGAGATCTAAATAAAAAATGACATAAAACCCTTTTCAAGTAGCTGGGACAAAATAGGCAGCAGTGAGATTGGACGGGGCCTCACATGCGCTTTTCCCAGGTTTTTATACCATTATAATTACAGATACCTTCCGTGACAATAGGACGTATCTGAGATTTAAGCAAGCATTTATTTCAATTTAACCTTTGCTAATGCTTTTCGCTTTAGACTTTTAAATATAGTACATCAGCAGTCACCAAGTCGAAGTCAAGAGCGTTTTTTGGTTTAAATCTAAATATTTAATGATATTTTTCACTTCCTTATTTGTTGCTGGTGTTATTGCGATGCTTCCAGCTGCGGTAAAGTACCATGGAACACAAAAGGTTAGTTTCTTTGAAAAAACTTCCGCTTTTTATACGTCGGTTTTGGCCCTGTATCCGTTTGGCTTTATGAAGAATGTTGGCTTCCTAATATTTTTTACAGCTACAAAGGGAAAATTCTGTATATTTGTTTGGAGTTAATTTTTCAATAGAATTAGAAATATTTGATTTGTTAATTTATTTATTTTAGTACTGAGAAACTTAGCTAAATTGTTTAGTTCTATTTTATATTGAGTAAATCGCGTGATTTCCTATTTTTTACGTAGTTTTCTCTTTTTCTTTTTAAGATCTAAAATGTCTAATGGGTATATAGTATACAAGTTTTTGTGTTTCGGAACAGGAGCTCCTTTACAAGTCGATTCCTGTACAACTTTGTAGCCACAAAATATGTATAATAGATATCTATATATTGTAGTATATATATATGCCACTTGCTAAACTTTGCAATCTTTCCATTTTATGCTTTCAGCGCAAAACTTAAAAGTCAACAGACGCCCAAAGAGCATAAAGGATTTTAAATAATTCCATAAGCCGCGTACAAATTTTACAAGTATGAGCGCGAGTGTGTTGAGGTAAAAGGTGATGCACACAAAAATAGCTAATACCAAGACATAAATACACCAGAAACCAGAAAGGTACAACGCAACAACAACAAATATAAAGCAAAGCAAAGTGTGATTGTGTAAATCATGTCCAACGGAAAGGCGACAAAATAAAATCTAAAAGGAAAATTCATCATAATACACGCGCCCACTTAAAAAGCAGAAAGCCAAATGTTAAACAAATAAACAGGGATTCACGTATACGTACATATGCGGGAATTTCTACGGCACTAAAATGCTTGACTCACACACGCCACCAACGACGACAGTGAGTGATTTTGAGAGCATAGAGCCCTACAAGGTCGACACTTCTAATGAATTCGGGAGCAGTGGTGGTGGGGGCGGTAGAGGAGAGTTAGACGTCATCATCGCTAGTGAAACTAGTCGTGCTGCTTTCGGCGGCTTGGTGGAAAACCTACAAGATAATTATTCCCAACTTATCGGTACAACATCGGCCATTGATTGGTGCAATCAATCACTGCTACTCTATGGCATAAATAACTGTAGTATGAATATTTACAGTGGAATTAACGATACAATGGTGTAAGTAGAAAATACACCAAAATCAGGTTATAATTATTTCAGTTTCGAAAATCATAGACAAAATTAGAATTATTAACCGTTGAATTATGCATGATCAGATTGTAACCAAAAGTTTCATTACTCTAACTCTTTTGTTAATAGATGATATTTGAAGTTTTTATCACGCAGAGTATGAAAATATAAGTACCGTAAAGGGCTTCCAAATACAAAAAAAAAATACATATTATTGTACCTAAAACGAAAGATCTAAAGATCTAAAGATCTTGCATCAATTTGAATTTGTCAGCTAAAACTTTGTCATAGATACAATCCATCATTCCATTTTAAGTGATTTTCCGAGGTTTCAGTTTGCTTCTTCCTCAACTTTAAAAACGTTTCATTAACCATTTAATTATTTTCCATACATATTCCTTCAACTGTGGTTAGAGCGTAGGACCATAATAAAAGTGTTGAAACTTCTCTGATTATTTAGGATAAATTACAAATGTCAAACAGTAAGAGAGTCTTTCAAGTCGGCATCGGCTATACGTCGGATACAATTGCGATAGATATTTCGTTGTTTTTTCAGTAGTAGAGTATAGTAAGATCCACCAACAGATAAAATTAATCGTAAACACGAGTTTGAAAAAGACCATACAAGAAAATCGCACCGGATAAGAAAACTGTTTTTACGCCGAGAATTAAAAATACTAAGATTGGTGTTTAAAAGCGCTTTGTTTATGCGGTTGACAATGTCTTCAGCGGAACCTCTTCTTCTTCTTCTTCTTCTTCTTCTTCTTCTTCTTCTTCTTCTTCTTCTTGTTCTTTACTGACGTAGACACCGACCGGTTATATCCCAGCTAACATCAGCGCGCCAGTTGTTTCTTATTTTCACTATTTGGCGCCAATTGAAGGTACGAAGTACATCCAGGACCTTCTCCACCTGATCTCTCCAACGCAAAACCATTCTCTCGAACACTCCTAACATCGACTCATCAGATGATGTCATTGTCCATGCCTCCGCACCATAAAGCAGGACGGGGATAATGAAGGAATCTCCAGTAGCGATAATAATTTCTCGTCTAAAGGTCCACTTGTCCGTATAACAGCTATTACATTTTCTAAGTGGCTCCTTTGTTAAGCTTTGTATTCACGGTTACATCAACCAACCAGACAAATATAGTTTAATTGTTAAAGTACCAGATATTTAAGGTGCTTCACCTCGTCTTACACTGTGCTCATCTGTTCGGTCTCCGCAATGTTTTTAAAAGTATGGCAAATCAAATTGCATATGCAAATTGCTTGACGGCTAAAGAAGCATAAGCAGAAAACCAAAATGACAGCTGAATAGGAATGTTTGATTGCAGCTTCGAGAAATTAGTAGTAGCTCTGAATTATTCAAAAATAAATGCTATTATTGCCTATTTTGTCTTTCATGCAACTTCTGTCACCAATTCAATTTTCAATGCTAGTCAAGAATTGTCAATGATGGAACAATGCAAATTTTTAGCACAATTCTGCAGTAAGAAAATTAGAAATTGCTGGTGTTAAAGTGAAATTTAAGGTAAAACTGCGTTTAAAGCATTACATAAAACAAGGGGTGCTGAAGTGAAGTAAAATGCAAACATATTTCTTTTTGAAACACCACTCGCATGCTGCACGAAGGTACCTATGTATACATATGTTACTGCTTCTGCACGTTAAAATTAGCTCAAGTGTACTATACTCGCATTCTCAGACTTGTTTGTGACATGTGGTGACGAGGTGGCTGGTCTTGGTTCCCGTAGCGACACATTAAACACGCCTTGCTACTCTTAATTGCAACATTTGCTCAAAGCTGTGGGGCATATAAGCCTATGAGCTCTTATGACAACATTTATTACACTCTAATCGCCAAAAAGTCTAAACTTTAAATTACCTTTATATTCTGATATGCAGATGAACTTAATTTCAATAAATAATAACAGCATACAACTCTGCATAAACGTAGCTGCGTGTACATGAGTATGATAGACGTGTAATTAAACCTGAGTTGCATAAATTTTAAGAGAGTCTGCAATAATTTCGCTTGCTGATTAATTTTAAGTTATGACCTTATAGATGTTAACCGTCATTTTATCAGCAGACCAAGCTGTTGCAATTGCGCTGCAAAGAATAGCGGTAAAGCAATTCGTGGAAGCAACATTCAGTAGTGCAGTAATATGTGTACCCGGTTGTATATATTTGCAACAACTAGGCGTAATTACCTAAAGCGTTCAGGTATAACCGAACATTTCATACTTTTGCAACTTCCAAGGGTTAAAGCCGGGATAATACCTTCGGGTGCATCGTTTTGTTAGTTTTATGGGGTAAATATATAATATAAGCAAAAATATGCACCGTTATTAGAAAAACACGCTCTATCAATTAAATTAAGATAACTCAAATATTGACCGATATATGCAGTATAAAGTCACCCGGAAGTTCGAAAATCTTTATGGTAGGTATACAGGGGCTATTGAAAGTATTGATCCGATGCAACCCATTTGTGAATCACAAACATACTATTATCAGGAAAGGATTATATCTGAATTTCAGTTTATATCTCACACATTGACCGATATTTTCACATATTCAGCACCTAGGGACTTGAACAGTTTTGGTTCGATTAGGACAATTCTTGGTCATAAGGTCACTTACTCTAAAGGCATTATTCGTGCAAAGAGCTATCTCGTTATTTATTGATTTGTATTCTAGAAAGTGAAAGAATCAAATGAAATGTAAATTGTGTTTTACGGGAAGTGGGCGTGCTTAGAGCCCGATTTTGGCTCATTTTCACACTACAACAAAAGAACATTATTTCCTGAAATTAATTAAAATAGGTTAAGCGGGTACCGGTATATAATAGGTTGTCAAAAAAGTCTTGCGGTATTTTCGCTAGTTGGCGATGAAAGCGCGTAGTTCTAGTTTTACTCGTCACATCGGGTATACCTTTTTGGAAAGCTCATTTCACGCGCTAACACGTGTTTGATTGATTGTCGTTTCTTTTAAGTCGTTCGTGAGTTATAGCGTCGCAAACATGGAGCAAAATAAAGAGAAAATACGTCATATTTTACAGTACTACTACGATAAAGGCAAAAATGCATCTCAAGCCGCCAATAAAATTTGTGCAGTTTATGGACCCGATACCGTTTCCATTTCCACCGCTCAACGATTTTTCTGGTGTAGAGGTGGTCGAAGATGCGTCACGCTCCGGAAGGCCTGTCGTCGAAAATTGCGATAAAATCGCTGAATTGGTCGAAAGAGACCGGCATAGTAGCAGCCGTAGCATCGGTCAAGAGCTGGGCATGAGTCATCAAAAATTCATTTCGATTTCAATAAAAAAAAAGAAAAATTCAATAAAAATAACGCAAGACTTTTTTGACAACCAATATATGAGGTGCCACGCTCATATCTAATTTTGACCCCGGCCCTCTCATACCATCTCGGTGGTAATATTTATTCGTTTAGGAATAGATTCAAACATGTGTTGAAGATAATTTTTATTAATTTCTTCATTCCATGCAGCTTCTATACTTTTTTCCATTTATTTTGGACTTTGTGGACGCTTTTCACTTATCCTTTTGCCCATATAATGCCAGCAGTTCTTAATTGGATTGAGATGTAGACTGTTTCCTCGTCACGTAAGAGACTTATGCCGGGTTTCACAGTACATACTTAAATTATGCTTAAGATAAAACAAGAAAATTGTTTTACAGTTCATACTTAAGTTATGCTAAGTACTGAAAATAGGGGACTTAAGCAGTGCTTAAGAGGGAGCCTGCTTTAGAAGCTTCAAAAAATCGATTTTTTTTTTTTTTTGCTTAAATCTCTTTAAAAATAATCTAAGAATATGTCCCCAAAGTTATAGATGGGAATTCGAAATATTTTCGAAGCTAGAAGGGAAATAGTGACCGAGCGTCTAGCAGATACGTATATGAGCGCTTGGGCAGAAAGCGAAAACTTTGACGCGCAATTTCTCGATTTTTCATTTTTACGATTATTCTTAATTGGCGGGCAGGATAGAAAAAACAGTAAACGTGGCATGGAACTGGGGCAAAGTTTATTATCTTTGGCATTAAATTATCTTCTATTTAAACCTAAAAAACTGAGAAAAGTCAAGTTTGAACATATTTTTAAACTACATAAAGTAAAATTTTTTTGGTCAAAAACCACTTATTTTTCAATTTATAAAAAAATTGCAAAATTTTACAATTTTTTTTTTTAATTTTCTTAGTTTAACTAGAAAATAAATTATTAAAAAATATGAATCTCTTTGAATTTTTGGTTTCCGAGAGAAATTGCGACCTGCATCCTGCCCGCCGTCCGACAAATGCACATGCGAGATGCATCGGGCAATTGCTTCCCAAAGGCAGAATATCAAATATTTCGTATCAAAAAAATGTATCAATGATGTTGAAACATGTAACTATAAACCCCAAAAATTTCGCTTTAATCAATTATATCATTTCTTCCCAAAAAAACTTCTCAAAAAAATCGATTTTTTTTAGCCTCTAAAGCAGACTCCCCCCTTAAGTAACAGCTGATTTTTGTTTTGAATTTTCAGTTATTTGTCAAAAGAAGAATAATAAGAATTAAGAAATTATTTTTTGTAAAAAAATATGGAATCGGTTCGGGAATTCCACCAGTTCCAATAGGGGCTCCCATTCGCTAGCGGTGAAATTCGGTGTTCTTTTGTTGTTTTCATCCATTTTCAATATAACTTTCCTCGCAAATTTATGTATCGTCTGTTATAATTTAAATATTTCAAGCATATTTTTATGGATGACATTTGTAAAACATTTGTTGTCCATATCGTTGCCATATATCATAATAAAATTCTATGGAAATTAAACATTGACTGTGAAAAGCAAACGACTACTCAGTCTGCAACAATGCTTAGCTAAGATTTAAGTACGGACTTTGAAACCGGGCATCAGTCCCATAAAAATATTTTTGGTTTGTATCCTGAAAGTGTTTGTAATGAATAATTAAAAATACTTTTTCAATATTTGTGTGCTTTAATTACCGTTTTGGCTCTATAGCAAGGAGCTGAATCTTCCTAAAAATAAACCTTTTGAGTGTCTTCGAACAGCTGTTCAATAGTTGACAAAACGCCTTCTTTCACAACTGCAATGTATTTTTCGCAGTACACAGATCCTTTAAGATTAATAAGCTGCCTAGCACCAAACTTGTTTATAGCCTCCCACATCATTAAATAGGGCGAATCCTTTACGGTGCTTAAAACACAGCTTTCCCTTTTCCGATTTAAAGATTTAAAATTGTATAATTTTTATTAATATTGCGTACCCTCCAATCACTTATACTCATTTCACGAGCTATTTGGCGTTTGGATAATTTATTTTTGTATGAAGCTATGATTTCTGCTTTCTTCTATATTGACAACACCATGTTCAACTTTGCTTATTTTTACAACTGACTCAAAAGAAAATACCACAAGTAAAGAACTCTGACGGTTTCAGAAATAACAGTAAACGAATGTAGTTACATAACAAAATAGTAAAACAAGACAAATAGTGTACGAATAGCGACAGTTTAAAAATTTAATATTGGAAAATTTTCGACAGCGTGGTTTTTTTCTCCGAGGGTATATATAACCCTATATTTAACTCGATTATACAATTATATATTTAACGGATACAAACAACCGTTAGGTGAACTAAACTAGTATAAATACTTTGTAGCAATAGGTTGCAAGAGTATAAAAAGCCACTCGCTGGTCAGAAACTAGAGGCAAATAGGAAGGTCATCACTATCATGGTGATTTAGCTGAAAGGCCTGCGAACAACGTATTTTTCAGATAGGTGAAAGAAGTTGGAGAGCATCTGGGTCAAGTGTATAATTTTTTCAAACCTTTCGCTTTAGTTTTGTAGAGTAATTACTAATATTTATACATAAAAGCCTCGAAAAAGTTCTACAAACAAACATATGCTGAATTTTATATTTACTATTACAATTTGTATTTGCTGATGAGAAAAAAGCATTCGTCTACTTAAGTTACTCTGTAGCAATATGTTGCAAGAGTATAATAAATATTTTGAAATTTCGAAATAACATGCTTAGACAAACACTTTGAAATATGAAAGTTTACGAAGGGTAAACAAAATAATTGGTGTTCGATATTTACTGTAAACGACAGTACCGTAAACAGAATGACAGAGGCACTAAAATGCAAAACACTTTGCTGCAGGAGTGAGGGTGGTGAAGATAAACACTAGTACCAAAAATATTAAAAAATATTGTTGAAAACCGTGAATACACATTTGGGTGTATTTATTTACTAAAGCTTCGTTTTGACGCACAAAACCGAATGGCAAGCCCTATTCCTGCAAATATAGTAATTATGGTTGTACGCCACATTTTTCGCCACAATTATTTTATATTTAGAAAGTATTCGAGTATGATTGATCGTCGTTTGTGCACGTGTTTGGCGCATTATTATGGCAATACATACTTTCATTTCAGTTATGATAATACCAAAGATGTATATGTTGAATTTAGAAACCAAAAAGATGTATTTCTTCTACATTTTACACCGAAAAGTATCCACTTTTCCTAAAATTTAAGAAAAAAAGAAAAAACGTTAACGTCGGCTGCACCGAAGCTAATATACCATTCACAGGTGCATTTCTTTTAGTAACTATGTGTTCAGTTTGTTTGGAAGCTATATGCTATAGTAATCCGATCTGAACAAATTTTTCGGAGATTATATTATTACCTTAAGCAGTAACCCATGTCAAATTTCGTGAAGATACCACGTCAAGTGCGAAAGTTTTCCATACAAGCACTAGATTTCGATCGTTCGGCTATATGCTATAGTGAGCAGATCTGAACAATTTCTTCCGATATTACATTATTTCTATAAACAATAACTCCTACCAAATTTCGTGAAATGTATCGTCAAAAGTGAAAGTTTTCCATACAAGAACTTGATTCCGATCGTTCATTTTGTATGGCAGCTATATGTTATTTTGGTCCGATATCGGCAGTCTCGACAAATGAGCAGCTTCTTGGAGAGAAAATGACGTTTACAAAATTTCAAAACGATATCTTAACAAGTAAGGAAGGGCTAAGTTCGGGTGTCACCGAACATTTTATACTCTCGCATGATAAAGTGATAATAATTTACATATTTTTTTATTTTGCTGTAAAATTAATTAGATTAGATCAATTTGTGTACTTTGAGTATTGAATTGTATTTTTATTTCCTAATGTATATATTATACAGAGAAGGCATCAATTCAAAATAGCGTTATATTGGAAGAAGGCGAGGTTGTGAACCGATTTCACCCATATTTCGTAAATGTCATCAGGGTGTTAAGAAAATATTATGTACCGAATTTCATTAAAATCGGTCCGGTAGTTCCTGAGATATGGTTTTTTGTCCATAAGTGGGCGGCGCCACGCCCATTTTCAATTTTTAAAAAAAGCTTCCTTCTCCTCCTTCTGCCACTTCTTCCGTAAAATTTAGTGTTTCTGACGTTTTTTGTTAGTCGGTTAACGCACTTTTAGTGATTTTCAACATAACCTTTGTATGGGAGGTGGGCGTGGTTATTATCCGATTTCTTCCATTTTTGACCTGCATATGGAAATGCCTGAAGGAAACGACTCTATAGAGTTTGGTTGACATAGCTATAGTAGTTTCCGAGATATGTACAAAAAACTTAGTAGGGGGCGGGGCCACGCCCACTTTTCCACAAAAATTACGTCCAAATATGCCACTCCCTAATGCGATCCTTTGTGCCAAATTTCACTTTAATATCTTTATTTATGGCTTATTTATGACAGTTTATAGGTTTTCGGTTTCCGCCATTTTGTGGGCGTGGCAGTGGGCCGATTTTGCCCATCTTCAAACTTAAGTTAGTTTCATTATGGTATCTCAATTTTTACTCAAGTTACAGCTTGCACGGACGGACGGACATACAGACATCCGGATTTCAACTCTACTCGTCACCCTGATCACTTTGGTATATATAACCCTATATCTGACTCTTTTAGTTTTAGGACTTACAAACAACCGTTATGTGAACAAAACTATAATACTCTCCTTAGCAACTTTGTTGCGAGAGTATAAAAACTGAGGGACTAGTTCGTATATATACAGATGGACAGACAGACGGACAGAGAGACAGACGGACATGACTAAATCGACTCAACATAGTGATCATTTATATATATGTATACTTTATAGGGTCTCCGATGCTTCCTTCTGAGTGTTACAAACTTGGCAAACTTAATACACCCTGTTCAGGGTATAAAAATCATTTAAAAGTCAATAATTTTTTCGATCGAGAGTTATCGCCGCCCATCAAGATCTTCACTAAATCGATTTTACTAATTAGCACCCAAAACCCTATTAGTTAGAACCTTTTTACTATATCATTCCACATTTAGCTATAATTTATAAAACAAATTTATTTTCACATAATTGATAGCGCTTCAAATGACGTATCTTCCGCTTTCACACGCAAAAAATCATTTAATCGATTTCGTAGAGAAATATTAATTGCCATTAAATCACAACGGTGCAATTATTTTTACACGTTGCGTGTCTGCCAGACTGTCTGGTTTACGGTACGCCATATGTTTTCCTAGACATTTTCACCAATATTTTTGCATTTTTGTGTTTTCATTTTTGTGATTGCTTTGTTTTTCTTATACTCAAATAGCGAAACAATTTCATGGAATTTACAAACGTAATAGCTTTTGAGTTGCTTAGGAATATCTTTCCTTTTGAATATTAAATTCTCACGGAGTTATGTATGAGATAATTTTATATTCGATACAAAAAAAGATGATGAAAATATATTCATTGATTGTGCATTATTAGCAAAAACTCAAAACAAAAAATGCAGATCGATTTTGATGGTTTTTTCTTTTGAGATAGGATGCATAGAAACTAAAATGTTCCGTTTCTCAAAGCTCATTTTAATTTATTATTCAGATAATTTCACAAAAACTTACGAGGTACATTCAACTTGCATACATTTCTAAGCACATATGTATGTAGGTATATCTAATTTGTATAGATTTAATTATTCATGAATAGCCACGGCGTATACGTAACAATAACAATGAAACAAACACAGTGTGTTCTTAATCTGTAGGTACTGAATAAATATTTTTCATTTTTTGGTTCTCAAATTTAATGAAACGGTCACATGGCTACGAAAATTATTTTATGTATTTTCATAGGTATGTGACAATCCCTGGCTATGGAGATTTAAGGTCAGGGTTCGTGGTTAACGTAACAATAATAAGTATACATAAACACAGGGTGTTCATTACAGGTCACATTTTGTAATGTGTAGTGTTAGTAAAACAAAAAAACATCAAACAGTTTTGTGATTACTTAACATAATTCTGATTGAGCGTGAAAAATCGGCACCAGGAAAAAGAAGATGCGGCATGTTTTACAAATTGTTTTCGAGAAAGACGAAAGCGCAAGTCAAGAGGCTGAGAAATGTATATATGTACTGTTTAAGGTACTGATACTGCCACAGTCAAATATGCGAAGTTTCTGTTTCATATTGGTGTCAAAGATACGGCACATTGAAAGGCTAACTGTCGGAAATATTGGTAAATTAATAGAAATCAACAAATCTGACCGTCATGAAAGCACAGTTTCGATTGCACAGGAATTTAACATTGCACAGAAAACTTTCTGGAAGTATTAAGGTACAGCTAGATACAAAAACGTACCCGTTGTATGGGTGCCACACGAGTTAACAAAAATAAACTGAATGAACCGAAATTCAATCTAAAACTGGCCCAGCCACGACTGGCAGTCAGAAAGGTTTTGCTACGCGTTTGATGGGATTGACCGAGAATCATATATTATTTATTTATTTATTTAACAAATTAACGCCAATCGGCAATATACAACAGTTACTTTTATAAGAAAAAGAAAAAAGAGAAAAAATATAATAATAAGGGCAATTGTATTACAGTGATTAAATTAATGGTATGGAAGGAGTTTGTCCTTTATATTATTGATGAATGAACTGAAGGAGCCTCCATAGAAATCGATGCTCTGGTGATGTGAATTTACATGGTTAGCAATCCTGTTGTGAGGTCCGTGGAAGACGTAGTTTTTCTGTGTCTTTGTTGTTTTAAGTTTCCGTGATTGTCTCAGCGAGAATGCCGTAGGAGCAAACTCAAAACTACCAAGAATCTCTGGGGCATCAATTAGGTTGTTAGCAACCATAAAGTAAAAGACTAGGTCAGCGACTTGACGACGTGTAGCTAGGCTGTTGATTTTATAGCGTGAACGAATATCATCAGTGGAGAGTACCTGCGACCTCAAGGTTGTATGAAAGAATAGAGACTTACAGAATTTATTGTGGACCTTCTCCAATCTGTTGATTGAGACATCAGTGTGAGGAGACCAGACTACAGTGCCGTACTCAAGTATGGGTAGAGCCAGTTGGCGATATAGACATATCAATGTGTAGGGATTGCGAAACTCTTTGCCTGTTCTCGTGATTAATCCAAGAACCTTGAAAGTCTGGAGTGTGATCTTGTCTATATGCTTCGAGTAAGTGAGTTTGTTGTCTTTGATGATGCCCAGGTCTTTGATGTCGGGAACTTCTTGCAGGTTGTGACCGTTTAGTTTATAACTGGTGGCAATATTGCTGTGAGAGCGCAAGTACGAGACTACCGCGCGAGTAAGATTTTGATTATAACTTGCTTCTCTACTACTAAATTCTTAATTAAAACAATTTTACCATCCAAAGACAGAAATCGTCAAGAAGCGGCCAGCTTTAACTAATAGAAGAGGAATTGTGTTCAACCAGAACAACGTCAAGCCATACAAAGATCTATAGCACATCGCCAGAAGTTGCAGGAGTTTTACAGCGACATTCTTATGCATCTGTACCGTACTTCTACAACTTTGCTTCCGCCGTTTTCCAATAGATGTCTCTAGGGTCAAACACTGGTCGATTAAATCGTTTTATATCGATCTTGGACATTTGCGTCAACATTAACCCAACAAAATATTTGTAGAGATCTGTTTGCATCCCAAACTTATTCTCAACTGAAAATGTCACTTTTTGGGCCGAATTCTCGACATTTGCGGGAAATTTTTCTTTTCTTTTTTAATTCCAAGAAAAGTGCGGCTGAGGACCCGTCCACGATTTACTGAGGCTGACACATACATAGATAATACTATTACTCTACTACTACCATCTATATAATTTCTATCAGGTATTAAAAAATATAGAATTTTAGTAAAGCAATTTGTGTTAGTTTACAAAAAAATTGATCATAAAGTATTTCGTGTGTTAATTAAGCATTGCTTTTTGAGGGAATAAGGGAAAACACTTTTGGACCGTTTTTATACAATAAAGCCTTAAATTTGCAAAAAAAAACGGCGGAAGCAATGTATAACTGTATGTTATTCTGGAGCAAATGGAATATGGTTAATTTTAATATGCCAACGTCTAATTGTTAATTTTTTATTCGCCAATCTTCAATTTTTCTTCTAACCAGCTCGATTTTGCCTTCTCTCTATTGCAGCGACGAGGACATATCATTCATCCTACCATGGTGGCGCCAAGTGCTGTGGTCTATTTTATTCGGTGGTATGGTTTTGGTGGCTACAGGCGGAAATTTAATTGTCGTTTGGGTTGTTATGACGACGAAAAGAATGCGAACCGTTACTAATTATTTCATAGGTGAGTTCAGGTAGATATAAATAATTAATACAAATAAAAAATTCCATAACAATTGACATAACAATATAACATATGCGAAAATGAATTTTTATCTGATTTTGAGTTTATGTATGAATATACATATATTATATGCTTACTTATATAAGAAATATCCATAAGGACGTATGTATGAATTTCGTAAAGGCTTGTAGCATAAACCGTAAATTCATTCTCAAACTGATTTGAAATCGATCGCCAATTTACTTTCATTACGCAGGTACTTGGTACCATTTCAGCTGCAGGCAATGCAGTAAAGCACTTTTCAAACGAGTGTAAAACTTTAACGGACTTCGTAAATTTATCTTTCATTCTTTAATATTGTTGTATGTATAACAAAAGTTAAGTACACGTGCACTTCATTATTACGCTATCCGTCGAACCGAAGAAGCAAAACCTAAATCCCGCAAGTAATTCGCATCTGTTTGGCTTCGTGTTAAACGAAAGATGGTATAATTCTGGCGGCAAAATATGTTTCACTAGAGACTGTGTTTCTCAAGTGCGTAAAAAAGTTTCATTTCCAGCGAATATTTACACGCTTTCCATTAGATAAGTCGACACTTCTACACATATTCTTAGTCCTACCATAAGTTCTGTTACAAGCTCAGGCCGTTATAAAGATGAAAATATAATATATTTTCAAATAATGAAAATTTTATTCGAAATGGTCATCTTTTTCCTTCACACAAGCCCCCAAATGATTCGGCCATTGGTCTATAGCACAGTTGCTATTGGTATTGACGACGAAAAATTCTGTGGGGTATTCGACAGGTCCCTTTTTTCAACTCTGACTACAAACTGTAGTTCAATAGATTCAAATCTGGACATCCAGTCGGTCAATCATCTGCAGCTATGAAACCAATGCTCTCCATCAAAGAGAGTAATGCAGCCTTACGACCACTTCTACTTTTGCCTAAAACTGTGGTCTTTTTCACAGAAATGAAGTGGTGAAACGCCTTTACAGGAAACTAGTACAGCCGTTTGCTCTTTAAATAACATTTTTTTCGTCTTTGTTTGTTTAGATGACAAGTTAACCAACGGTAGGCTTCCATGTGGAGATCATCCTCATAAGTTTCTGTTTTCTGAGGCGAATTTAGTTCGAACCATGCAAGAATGACCACTTCACTTTCTGTTATCAGCTTTCGACGTTTAGGAAAATTATCAATAGTGCGGTAAATAAACATACTCAAAATGTTAAGTATTTGAGAAGCTTATGAATTTCACTTGCCCATCTTCCACAATTCAATGCAATCATCTAAATACAATTTTCTTTAGCTCTCCTCTCCATTGTTAATACACGAGAGCAAACATTAAGCTGATTATTTATATGAGTAGGCATTAAATACAAATTATGATAAAAAATAACGACACTTTTTCTACGAATTCCAACTCGCAGCATGAACACTAAATTTTGAACGGAATTCATGCCAAGACGAAGTATAGCACGTAGCTCTTATTCAATGATATAGTGTTAACCGGAAGGAACATAGATCCACGCGTTCATTGGGGAAAGGTATAAGGACTGATATCTCGGCTATTTAGTGATTTATGAGATATGAAGTTTCATCTAAAAATGGGCAATGACACGACATTTCTTTCATTTTTGCTTAGAGAATTATCGGACTTACGGTACAAGTACTCTCGAATAAAAATCTATATTGCAGCTTGGTTTGGTTAAGACTCAATTTCACTTGTTTCGATGGAAATAAATCAGACTTTAGCATAAAAATTAAAAACATTAAAAACTTTCGAAAAATTTAAATTTTAGCACTTAACCTTTGAAAGCCATTTGTCTGCAATTGCATGTCTTTTGCACTTTTACCGCGCTTTTAGTGTAAAGCGAGAATTTTTCACTACCACGTACATTTTGTGTGCAGAAATCACCGTCAATTGAGTTTGAAGGTGTGTAGTCATGTAAATTTATCCATCGCAAAAATTGATAATCCTCTCTCGCGTGTGTGCAATAGAATGCCAACAGCTATATAGAGCGTTGTAAAAATGCGAACGGAAACACCGTCAAACACGCGAGAGTTAGATAAATGTAAATAGATATAAAAACTTACGTGTAATCGAAAATGTACTTATGTATATGCTATATGTGGTTGCTCATCGCCATAATATTATTTACAAAAAAGTTACGCCGCAAAGTACACCGAAATATTGTTTGACGCTCTCTGACGAATTACTCGAAAATTCCTTAATGACGATCCCCTTTTGAGGCACTCCAATTAACTCAATAATCCGTTGCTCTTTCACACTCTCTCCACAGTGAATCTTTCCATTGCGGATGCCATGGTATCCAGTCTCAATGTGACTTTCAATTATATTTACATGCTGGACAACGATTGGCCTTTCGGTGAACTATATTGCAAAATATCGCAATTTATAGCAACGCTAAGCATAAGCGCCTCGGTGTTTACACTAATGGCGATATCCATCGACAGGTGAGTTGATAAACCACAGCGAAGGACTGCAGCAGTAACGCCAAAGTCTGACGTAAATAATATTAAATATTTCACCTTTGAACACATATACATATAAACATGCAAGGTAAACCCACGGTGCGCAAACAATTTGCCACTAAAAGCCCTCACTTTAACTAGCTATGACTCCCTTTCTCGTATCCTCTAACGTTCACCTGCTTTCAGGTATGTTGCCATTATGAAGCCGTTGAAACCACGCATGAGTAAACGGTGCAATCTGGGCATTGCCGCCTTCATTTGGATAGCCTCAATTGCGATTTCATGCCCCATGTTGTTCTTCTTTACAACCGGCGAAGTCGAACTGAAGGATGGTACCCGAATTGTATGCTACGCCGAGTGGCCTGATGGTCCCACGAATCATTCGCAACAGGAAAATGTGTAAGTATGAGTTGCGCTATTAAAACAAATGGAATATGTAGTATATGCAAAGGTATTGACGTAAATGTTTGAACACGTGTTCTTGATGCTCAATTTGCTACTAAAAATGAAATGAATTTCGCATACTTACTTACTTGTGGTTACTTAAATTTTTAGCTCTTTACTCAAGTTTGATATGTGTATTGCAAAGGGTGATTCATTTCGAGGTCTCCTACTTTTTTAAAGAAAAAGCACACAAACTTGAAAATTTTATGGGGAATGTTTATTATTACTCGAAAGAATATTATTCGGCATTTCGTTTTTGAAGACTGTCTCTTTCAAATGTTGGCCACAGCAACGTCTCAGATGGTCCATCCTTTGAGTCCAAGTTTTGATAACTCGTTTGAGCTTTTCGACTGGTAAATGACACGCCGATGATTCCACAGGCCCACAAACCACATTGTTTTTCTGGATGAAATGGCAGATCTTGAATCTCTTCAGGTAGCTCTTCGTCCCAAATGCACAAATTTTGCTATTTTACATAACCATTAAGCTAGAATCTGACTCATCGCGGAACAAAATTTGAACGGAAAACGTTGGATCTTCTAGGAACTTTTCAAGAGCCCATAGAGCGAAACGGTGTCACTTGGGACGGTCAGTTTCAGTTCTAGCACAAATTGTATTTTGCACGATTTTAGACGAATTTCCTTATTGGAAATAAATAAATCCTTTATTGCATTATTTGACACAAAATTAAATCAGTCCAGTACAGACCGGGAGAGATGTTACCAATTCTTAGCCATACTTAAATTTAAACCCTTAAAGTGACTTTTCCAAAAATTACACGTTGAACCAAAATATTAATTTTAGATAGTTCGTTAACTCTGGAATTCAAAAAGAAATCTAATATCGAATTGATTATCTATCCACTTATATTTCAAAAGCAAGAAAATACAACCACAAACAGTTTTTCTCCAAAATTGATATAAACATAATCACAAACTCTTCTATGGTGCCGTACCTGAACGGATGCCTTGAAAGAGAGCACGCTCCGAGATTTTAATATACATAACACAATATTCCCTCTATAAGAAATGGGTTTTCTAAATACTTGCCTTAATCAGTCAGAATATATACTTCCAATTCCTTTTTTGTCATAAAAACAAATGCTATTTTATTGCCCACCAGTAGCATTTCAACTTGTTTGAAAAATATCTTTTGTACAACAATATTTGCGTTCAATTTCCCTCTTGCGGGTGCAAATAGCTCAGCAATTTTTCAAATGCCCAACCAATTATATTTTTCATTAGCTCTGTACTTAATTTTACATTTCGGCAAAATCACAAATCCCAAAGCAATAAGTCGGACGCTTATGATAAATACGAAATTTATTTGTAAACAAAATTACCCAAATACAAATGTAAGGGTCGCCATAAATTTTGGAAAGAATATACTTAATCCCAGCTCAATTTCTTTTCTCCTTTTACTTTCGTTTACAGTTACAATATCGTTTTCATGATTCTCACGTATATACTGCCCATCATTTCGATGACGGTCACTTATTCACGAGTCGGCATTGAACTTTGGGGCTCCAAGACGATCGGAGAGTATACGCCCAGACAGGTGGAGAATGTTCGAAGTAAGCGAAGGGTGAGTACAATTCACTTACCATGATAAATATTACTATCACTGCGTATCATTTCAAATAAAAGCAAAATTTTTGGCAACCTTGTCCACAGTCTTGGAGGTTTTTCTTTTCCTCCCGAATTGTTGCTCTTGCAACATGTTGCTACAGAGTACAATGGTTTTGTTCACCTAACGGTGGTTTCTATTACTTAAAACTAATCGATATAGATGTAGAGTTATATATATATGAATGATGAAAATAACGAAACGAGTTGAGTTCCGGGTGACTATCTGTCCATTTGTCCGTACAAGCGATAAATTGAATAATATGAAATATACTACATATCGTCACCTAAAATACAAAATAACGTAACATCACTTTTCATAACTATCATTATAATAAAAACCACTCCTATTGAAACAATATTTGAGTTTTGGTTATGAAATGGTTATATATTGGTTATTATATCTGACAGCGATTTCCAATATTTTTTGATGACATGTTGTTTTGCATTTTATGTGACGATATCTTCCTTGTCACTCATGGAAAGTCGGTATATCAAATCGGACTGCTCTCACGCCCACAAAACGCTATTAAACAAAACCTTATAAAAATGTCAGCATAAAATTAGGATACAAAAATTATTTTTAAAGTAAGCGTGGTTCCGTCCTTTACAATTTTTTCAGCACTTCTTTATTCAATATGAATATGGGTTGAATCAGACCAAGTCTTCTCCCTATATAACGGTTATGTCGAAAACCACATAAAGGGCGATAACTCACTGAATAAATGCGTCATAAGTATTAAATTGCACAACCAGAATGACAACAACGCCTTAGGGGAAATTCTACATCTCTGTATCTATATGTGATGTCCTATCATAACCACGCCTACTTCTCATACAAAAAAGGTATTTCATCTTACGCCCAAAATTGTCGTAGTCGGCCCATAATTTTTCAAGGACCCACACACCAAATATGTGAACCTCAGTGCACATGGCTGAATTTTTACTGAACATGTCGACCAATCTGAGGTCTAGTACTGAGATTCATAAATAATATTTTTGTAATGACTTGCTCTTGTGGCAAAAATTAATGAAATCGGGTCAAAATGTTTCCTAGTCCTCGTATACCTTATTTGACGAGGTGATGAGAACAAACTGTAAGTTCTTGTTCATTGAACAAAGAGCACTAAAATTAATCTCTGGTGGACATTTGCATTTTGCCGTATTCCACTGCGTATTCAAAAGTGGTCACATTCTTCGAATATATATTATATTTGCCGGTATTCATACATATAACTAACTAATTATCCACAAAACCTGTAGATACCTTCATTTACCATATTCGTTTGAAATTTACATTGAGTTCATATTACTATCTGCTTTCACGGAATTTGGTTATCTTTCTAACATTTATAATTTCTTGTTAATTCTTGTCCCTGCAGGTGGTGAAAATGATGATGGTTGTGGTGCTGATATTTGCCGTTTGTTGGTTGCCCTTTCACATCTATTTCATAGTCACATCATGTTATCCGGCGCTGACACAGACTCCTTTCATTCAGGAGGTCTATTTAGGCATCTATTGGCTGGCCATGAGTAACTCCATGTATAATCCGATTATCTACTGCTGGATGAACTCAAGGTATGTATATTCAAGTTTACAAATGCCAATCATGCAGTCAACACGTTTTCAATTCAAGGGGGTATGTGACATACACATAAAAACGTTTTCATTCGCTTAGCAGGGCAGGATAGATGTGAAATCATTTTTTTAATAAACGCCAAACAAAGTCAAATTTATGCAATTTTCACAAACCTTTCGTATAGAAGAAGAAGTGTATAAGTCTTATCCCTATATGAATGTGAAAATTTACTAGAACCTTTTAATTTATTTAGAAATAACATGCTAGCTCATTTAGTTGAGATTTTTTTGAACTGAGCCAAGCTTCTGAAGCCTAATCTAAACCATATTTTATGCTGAAGAAAGGAGTTAAGACTTGTTTCAACAATAGAAGAAAGATTGATATAAGGAAATTCTTATGATTTTGTATTTTTACTTTCTGGTCGAAACAACTCTATTCCATCGATTTTTTATCTTTCTGCTGCCTTTCAGGTAGTAACACTACCTAACACACATAAGATAAAATAGCTTAATTTTTAACAATACTCAGAGCTCAATTTGCAGAATTTATAACAGAATAGAACACATATTATCTTGCTTACAAAGACACTATTGTTTAACTCCATTATAGTTATATACATACGCTTAGAGCTATTAATCTATGCGGTCATTCCAGTTTATGCAATTATTCTTTTGCTGATAGTATCCGCACAGGCAATGTTTTTGTTGTACAGAACAAAGTTATTGAAGAATTATTTCACACAGTGTCATACATTTACTTTCTTACTTCGCCAAATTGTGCATATATACAATATATACAATATACAAACGGACGCCCTGTTCTTTAACAAAATGATTTGTTTACAAATATAGGCAATGAAGTTTCACTTTTAGCCATAACAAATGTTTACGACCATTAGCGCCTAACCAGAGGTCATCTGGTGGGGGTGGTGACGCGGACTATGGAATTCAGGTAGCTGCGGAAGTGCACGTTCATTAGAGACATAAATCGCCTAGAAAGGGGGCGTAGCAACCGCTTTGCAGTGTAAACGTCTTACTCTTTGCAAAAATCTTTCTATCTACTGAATAAAAAAATATACAATTTTACAAAATTATTATACTAATTCAAAAATTTTCGCTCTACAAAAACGGTTTTAATGATTTAAAAAAAGTTCCTTTAAAGGTAAAACGCAACCAAAGTTCACATAGTGCACCATGTCGTATGAGCAACACACTATCAATAAATGATTAATTAATAAATAAATGTATAAGTCGCACTATGTATAGTATTTGTATGTATGGTTTTTTTCATAAAAAAGTTCCTTTAAAGCTAACATGCGGTACGAATTAGGCATCAAATGTTTATTCATATAGTGCACCATGTTGTATGAGCAACACACTGAGAATAAATTACTTGAATGCTCAGAAGATTTGATGCATAAATCGGATTCTGCATAACTTTTAAAAAAAAATTTTTTTATGAAAAAATCAATCAGACCTGTTTTGTAAGGCAGACATTTTTATAATAGAATATGAGAAAATAAATATGATTTCGAACGGTTTGTTTATTGAAAATAAAGGGCTTTTTTATATTAAATCCTTATTTGAAGGGCATAAACTAAAATTTCAGGGAAAACGAAAAACTTTTGAAATAGCGGTTACCCTAATGCACATATACATATACACATGCATGAATATAGATAGATTCTTACTTTGTAAGCTTACTAGCAGTAAATATGTAATGATGTGATCAATCCATTGTTCTAATTCGTTATTTACACCACAAAACTTCTCTTTCTTGCTACAGCACTTATTTGAAGCTCTACTTATGGACTTAGGACTGAAAAAAATCTTATTTATTGTTCACAATCGAACTTTGGAAATTGATTTGCTAATTTAATTCTCTATAAGAATTATGTTTAAAATTTCTGCGCAAAATGTAGAGGACACTGTCTCTTCTCTATCTGTGCCTTAATAAATATTTTTCTTTGCTTACAGCTAAGTTCTTGTTGTGTAAAGTTTTGAAGCACTACGTTTTGTAGAAGGCGCTCGTAGGCATAAACGCTCTTTAGTTAAATAGCTAACTACTTAATGGAACAGTTAGAGAACTGAACTTTCGCAATAAAGTCGCCTAAGCCCTAGCTACATAAGCGCAAATACATGCGGTTGGAACACTGGTATTCACAGTTTTATTCCAAAGTTTTTATTAGAGTGGTTCCGAATACCGCAGCGTTTTCAGTGAAATCTTCAAATAACGGGTCTTTCAATAAGAGCGCAACAATTTTTAATTAAAACAAAAGCGGTTTGGGATATTAGTGAAATTCTTTATTCCTGTGAAAGTACAGTCGATGTTATTGTGTATGCAACTCGATTTCTTTTCCAAGGCCACCACAGGCACGCTTGCACAAATCCAGACGCTGGACCCAATTTTCGACGGTTTTCAAGCATAAATCTGCCGATATTGTTGCAATTTCACATTCGATATTCGTTCAACGATAGCGACGATCTTGTTGGCACAGACCATAGACTTGACGTAACCCCACTGGGAATAGTTCGTTCGTTTCGTAAGATAACACGTTCACCAAACTTGGGTTTCAATAAATCGCTTGTGACACTTTTGGTGTGGCTTGTGACGCCGTCTTATTGGAATCACATATTGTCCAAGTTCATATCGTTCAATTCGGGACAAAAATATTTGGTTATCATTGAGCGGCAGTGTTTCCCATTCACAGTAACGTGCCCAATGACGCCGGCGGGCCATAAACCGCACCAAATCGTAATTTTTTTCGGAATGCAATGGTGACTCGTGGAGTAGGTGTGAATTGCTGCCTGACCAATAACGCATATTTTGCTTATTGACGAAGCCGTTCAGGCTTCATCGCTGAGGATGATTTTTCGATGAAAATCCGGACCATTTTCAAGCCCAATTCATGAACATACGACGATTCTGGTGGTCCAGCGGCTTCAGTATTGCGTCCATTTGATCTTGAAAGGATGTAGGCCTAGATCTTTTCGCATAATTCGCCACAACGACGTCACAGAGATGCCCAGATGAGAACGACATATGAAAGACTGATTTGGGTCTTCCTCAATTGATACGCTGGCGGCAGCAATATTCTTGATACTACGGGCACTACTGTGTCTCACATTTTGTACCGTGCCTGTGGATTCAAATTTTTCCGCTAGACGCTCAATTGTTCATCTGACAGGACGATTATGACGACTATAAATTGGACGTAGTGCTTTTAAACTTGAGGCCACTGACTCCGATTTCGGTAGTAAATTTTAATTATTTCGACTCGTTGTTGGATCGTATATATTTCCATAATGAAATTGCGAACCTCACTAAAGAGAAATAATAAAAGAGCGGGAAAAAATATGGCTATCGGTTGCTGTCCCTATCGGTCTACCTTTGTAGCCTCCTTATTGAAAATACCGTTATGAAAATTAGACAACACTGAGTGATTAATAAAACAGAGCGTTCCATAGTGCGTAATTCAAACAACTGGTTGATAAAAACTTTTCAGATGTCTTTTTGTATAACAGTGAAGCCACAGATAGCTGAAGATAAACTGTTTGGAATGCTCGACTTTGTGAGGAATAAACGTCGAAGGCTGTGTATATAACAAAATTGGATAAGTTAAGTGTTTTTAAATTTCAGGCAATTTTATAATAAAAAAAATATTGTTATAGGACTGTGGTGACTTTTTTTTAAACACTATACATTTTTTGAATATATAAGCATGCAGAGTAGTTAGAGGTTTGAGTAAAACACAACGGAGGAAGACTCGCGTGAACTAAATTCGATAAGCATTATATCCACGGAGAGAGGAAAATTATTGCATTAGTATTGCATTTTGGGTGATAGTCGAAACCATTACCATTTGTGTAATTGGACACAGCATCGTGTTTCAACCCAGCACCAGTATTCTGGTTGTGGTAATGACATTTATGCGCAGCCACAAATTAGGCGAAACTTATTTAAAGGAATTACATGCCGAGCTGATGGAATGAATCACAGATGGAGTAAAGGACTCTCTTACACCGATTTAGGCAATGGTTTATTTATTGTAGTTTGACGAAATCCGTTGTTGCGCACACAGTAGCCGTAACGCAGCATCTGAAATTAATGGCGGAGCTGTCAGAAGCAAAATGTTGCAACGACATACTGCTATAAGCAAAAACATAGTAAGACTTTTCTCATAATTTTCAAATTCTTCCTCCTCAAAGTAGTCCCCTTTGCCCCCCAACGCACATATCCCAACGTTTTTTTAATTCCGAAATTGTCTTCAATGCGCTTAGCAATTCAAGTTTAATGTATTATATTGACTTTAAATGGTTACCCCAGTTGGGTCGTTTGAGTTTGCTGTCCAGCCAGAAGTCACACGGAGCTAAATCTGGCGAATATGGTGGTTGTGGGTTGAAAATTTGACAAAAAACTCACGAAGTATCATTGCAGGAAGTGACGATACATTATCGTGGCGCAAAAACCAAGAGTTTACGGCCCATAATCCGGCCTCTTCTTACGAATAGCTGTCAGTAAAATCTTTAACTGTTAATCGTCGATTCTCAAGCACCAATTCCTTTATTTTGTTAACGTATTTATCATCAGTTGATGTTGATGGCCGTCCTGAAAGTGGTTCGTCGGTAACGCATTCTCAACACTCTTTGAATAATTGGTACCAATCAAAAACACTTGCTCGTGACAAGCAATTATCACCGAATTTACACCAGATATTTGATTCCGCACACAAAATTGAACGGAACTTCTCTGTTGAATAATTTCACTCATCGCAAAAGTCGCCCAATACACTTTATGTACTTCCAAAAGACAAACGTATACTAAACACTAATGATTATTTTGATGTGATGTGATTTGGCAGAGATGTCACTGATACCAACTTCAAAAAAAATTTCAATGAATCGGTTTTCGCCCTATATTTAAATTAAAAGGTCTTACTATTTTTTGCCCACATTAGTATAAGTGACAGCGCAGTCAGGGATTTATATAGTACACCAAACACTCGTCACTTGACACACTCCTGATTGAATGGGCTTAACTTCACATATCAAACAATTTTGATTTTTTTCAATAGATTCCGTTACGGCTTTAAGCGATTTTTCCGTTGGTGCCCATTCGTTAAGGTCGACGAATCTCTGAATCGGCGCGACAATATGACTTCCCGGTATTCCTGCTCGGGTTCACCGGATCATAATCGCATCAAAAGGAATGGTAAGTGTTATACTACATATTCAAGAGTAATTGTAAAAGTACTTAATTATATTTGTAAGCTTGTAAGCTTAGAAGTTAATCGAAATTTCGCAATCACTTTTTCATTCGAATCTTCTTCCACAAAACAATCTCACATAATTCATGTCACGTCACTTTTGTCTAATGTTTTTCCGTCTGTCCACCATGTGACTTCATCTAAACTCACCTCCCAGTTAGACATTTCCCAGTCAATTCATCCTTTTGTGTGTCTCTTGCAGATACTCAGCGCTCATTTTTGTATACCTGTCCGGGCTCGCCAAAAAACCGTCGAGTAGCTTCACATTATGGTAAGTAAATGAATTACGATACTTTATAAACTTTAGGTGAGTAATGGGCAGAAACTGCGTACGCATAGCAACAGTCTTTATTTTACTCACTTTACTGGCGTACACACCGCTTATGCGGTTATTGTTGAGTTACCAAAAGTGCGGCAAGCGTTTCTTCGCCATTTGGCGCCAATTCGAGTTACCAAGTGAAACCATGTCCTTCTCCACCTGGTCTTTCCAACGGAGTGGAAATCTTGCTCTTCTTCGTTTCTACCGCGTCGAATACTTTCAAAGCTGTTGTAATCTCATCCATCTGGGCATCGTCACCTAGCCAGCATAGCCACTGCCGCTTGATTCGCTAAACTAAGTATGTATCCGTATATCTCATAGAATTCATCCTTCTATCGACTGCGGTATTCGCCGCTATCAATGCGAAAAGAACCATAAATCATATAACAGTGTTTAGCTGATTAAAAGTCTAGAACCGTCCTCAATTATTTTGTGGACGTTACGTTTACGTCTGCGGTATTCAACATTGCTTTCTTTTCGCTCCCCTAATTATTATTTTAATGAGAGCAAATCAAAAAAGTTCAGTAATTAAATTGTTGACTGTCATTAACATCAGTTGTAGTAAACTTTTATACCCGCGCCAATTAGTCTAGAGAGCATTACCTCAAAATGTTTATTGTTGTTGTTGTATTCATTAGCGAAATGCTCTCCTAATTTGTTGTTTGACAGAGAATTGTTACCAAAACCAGTTGGTACTAGGAAATGGACATTTTATGTTAATTTAATGAAGCAATTATCAAAAACAAGAGCAATAAATTGTAGTGATCACACAAGTGCCAAATTAAACTTATTTCGCATTAATTTAAAAACCTAGCATCATCTGTCATTTAAGTTAATTGCCCTTCAACTTATCCATGCCTACATGAAGTAACTTTTTCGTTCTTATCTCCTGCCAAAAATGCACCAATCAGCTTCAGGATCCAATAAAATACAAACAAAGTTTTATCGCTTGAACTCCTAGTAATACCGTAATTCCTCCGCAATCCACGAGCTGCTGTTGACAGCCAACAACATGTCACCATTGGATTTATAACACCAACTGAGGCTGTCTAATGTTGAGCCACTGCCCATTCTTGTCATGTGCATGCAACTTCGAGTGACTGCCAACACAGGGCGGTTGTTAATCTTTTTTGTTTTACGATGAAAGCCTCTGGCTAGCCAGTTGAATAACAAATGACTACACAGTTGGCAGCAGTGTTACACCATTAACTAACCCTGCAGGAAAAATTTTGAACTTTGGTTTTATCTTCCCGCAACATACATATGTCTATAGAGTTTTCGTTTAAGAGTGATTTATTTTCAAAAAGCAACACACTAATGCAGGAATAAGTTCTATGAACCCATTTTTCGAGTACTTTTCCCACTAAATGAAGTCGTATGTCATGAATAGCACGTGCAATATTGACTCCTAAATATTGATGAGAGCCTGGTTTACTGCTAAAGACCAATAATTTCAAATAACCTCACAAATAGAAGTCTAATGGTGTTAAATCACAACTTCTTAGAGGCCATTCAATGTTACAATTTCTTGAAATAATCGATTCTCCAAACTTTTCTCACAATAATTCGATTGTTGCACGTAGCCCCGTATTGTTGGAATCAGATTCGAAAACCTGGTATATAAAGTATAATAGATCTCTTACTGTAACATTAAAACTAAGAGAGATAAAAGATATATACGCGGTCCGATAGCTAAAAGCGGTTTCATTTCGGATCAATACAATTGACCCAGTGGCGCTCTATCTTCTCAAACCCTTAAGACAAATACGATTTCTAGGAGAGTCCAAAGTAGGACTCCGGTGGCGATAACCGCCTCTTTTACCTCATATTTTTAATGAATAAGACCAACTTTGCTGACGGTAGAAATGGGAGCCGATGAGTTGTCATTACAAAAGAATATGTTTTTCTTTCTAAAAAATGGCGGTCGTTACCTTTCCGTCTGAAAAAGTAGGGGTCTCGACTGCTGCTTTGGCACTGTTCGTAAAAGGATCTCACGGTTGTACTAGTTGTCCGGAGTGAACAAATATGCCAATTATTATTATTCTTCTTTATCAGCGTTGGCACCGCTTACGCGGTTATAGCCAAGCTTACAACAGCATACAGAATACTCTCAGAACTGGCGTGTTTTCACCCATTTGGACGACATGACTTAGTCAGCGTAGCCGCTATTTCTTAATTCGCTGAACTTTGTCAATGTCGTCGTATATCTCGTACTTCTCGTCGTTCCATCGAAGCGATATTCGCCGTTGCCAATACCCAAATGACCTTAAATCTTCCGCAGAACCTTTCTTTTATATTTATATGTAGTAATCGTTCATGCCTCTACAGCATAAAGCAGGACGTGGATGATGAGGAACATATATAGTTTGGTCTTTGTTCGACGAGAGAAGACTTTACTTCTCAATTGCCTACTCTGTCCGAAGTAGCACCTTGGGTAGAGATAATCTGCGTTGGATTTCGAGGCTGGCATTGTTGTTTATGATAATACTGGTTCCAATCTCAGCCAATTACGCACCTTCATACGGAATAGGCGGCATTATCTTGACTTGGAAGTGCCGAAATATCGTTTCGTGTTTGCAGATCATTAATCCAGCACCCCTCTTTAATATTAAAATCCACCAAAACAGTTTTAAAAGTCGCTTCAATATTGTGATTACAGTTAACTCTGCATTAGCGCATGGATCTATATATCTTCACGCTCCATCCCTCATTTTTATTGACGTCTTGGGGAGTTTCACGAATACGGTGGCACCTTGATGACGCGCTTTCTGTTTAAGGTGTACACCTTTTCTTGCACCGCACTAAATGTTAGCCAATTTTAAAATTCAAATTAGCTTAAGCCTCTTCCACAGTCTCTCCACGTTCAAAGACCTTTTTATGTACATTTGAGTTTAGATATTTACACAGTGCTTATTTGGTTTTTACTACATTTCCTTGCGTCAATTACTGTATGCCATTTGCTACTTGCTATTTTCAGGTATGTTACGTAATTCCACAATAGTATCCCATCGAGATCCGTTGCGACACTCTGCGCCAATTGGCACCAACAACACCGGCGCATATCACCAACGCTTCACCATTAGTCACTGCGGCAATAGTCACGAGCTTACATCGCTGACGTCGTTAAGCGGCGCACCGGGTGCGGGACAATATGGCATCGTAATGAAAGCTGAGCCCATCAAAGTGGCGCTGCGAAATGGCAGCGCACAACAAGTGTCATTGCCATTGTGGCCAGCGACAGCTGAAACAACCGACACCGAATCAGCTGCAACAACACCGCCACTGCTGCCTCCGCCATCCACAATTGGCGTTGGGGAAGTTGTAGGTGTTGAAGGTTGTTGTGTTGGTGATGTTAGTGGTGGTGTGTGCCATGTGGATGAGACAAACGTGCGTGCCGCATCTTGACAGTGTGAAGGCACACGCAACAACAACAACAGTGGTAGTGTCAAAGTAGTTGCGGAGCGTGACAAGTACAGCAATGGTTTAGCAGACGGTTTGGAATATAAAAATGTCAACGGTAGTACAAAAGCTTATGCTATTAGCAACAGCAGCAGTAACAACAATAACAGCAAGCATCGTGCGATAGATGCCACAGAAAGTGGCAACACAATAGGTGCCCCAATAGCAAAGACAACAAAAGCCACAACAACTACACTGCTGTCGACCAACACGCCACGTGGCATTTTCGCCTCGTCTACGACGGATGATAAAACATGGCTGTAAATTAGCTGTATAAGAGATGGTTTAGAGAAACACATGCTTAGCAGACGCAGCCCAGTAGGTGACCGGAATAAAAAGCAACAACGCTGGATTGTCATGCCTCGTACGTGAATGGTCGTAATGAAAGTTGACACTGGAAAGTGTGTTACGTCCAACACCAGGTAGACGATATGAAGAAGATGTGCTGCGCAGCTCTGGTGATATCGTCGCTGATAACCATTGACATATCTAATTTTAGAAAATTTAGTTTAAAATTTAAAATAATAAGAAAGAGAGGAAAAGAGCGGCCTGTGCTGCTACAAATTTAAACAGATATTCCATTCATAGGTGATATTTCTTGAAACCAAATGGGCCACTCTCGACCTAAATGCGGACAATGTGATTCTTTAGAGGCATTATAACCTCAAAATTGTTACAATGAAAGATTAAACCCAAACTCACGTACGACCTTAAGAAAGCTAAGCAAACGAATAGAATTGTAATATATTAATGTATTATGGTTAAATGCGAATTTCTTAGCTTACTTAAATCCATAATTAGACCACTTAAGATATAAGCTGCTGAATGTAATAATTACAGAAAAAATTAAAGTTTATTAAAATACTTGTCGTGTAAATATATAAAAGCTCGAACTCGTATAATTGTATATTGTTCACACAAAAAAAAAAAAAAAACAAAACAAAAGATAAACAGTATGGAAAAAACAATGTCAGCACAAGGACTAAGTCATAACAGCCTCAAAGTGCTTATGTATATATGTAGATAAGAAAATATTAGAATACAATTGGCTAAAAAAGTTTATAAATTTAAGCTCAGTGTTTGACTATTAAGCTTTGCAATCATATATGTAAAATAAACTCACTATACCTTATATTTGAAGTAAAGGGATTCACGAAAGTTTATTGAGTAAACAATATAAATAAGTACAGACGTGTTCGAAAAACTAAGAGCAACCAAAGTTAACACAGAAATCCATGAATAAAGTTTTTCAAAAGTATTTTATTTTTCATTTTTTTCGGCAAACATTTGTGCATGGCTAGAGTGCACATTAAAATTTTTATGACGCTTCTTATTGTTATAAGCCCGAAACAGCCTGTTCGAAAAATAATATTAATAGCAGTACAAAAATGTATTTACTGTAGATTAAAGTATACTACTGTCTTTATATTTGATACTAAGTTGTTCCTTCACGATTTGTAATTACTTTTGTATGTCTGCAGTACAAGGAATCTAAACGAGCGCGCCATCTAGAGAGGAGTATTTTTCGCAAGCATTTTCATCCTTATAAAGTCATCACATCTTCAAGCCTCCATGTCCTATGATCATTTTTGTATATTTTACGTTGACTTGCTGATTACGAGATCATTTTTCCTTACCATAGTTAAAATGAACAATCTTTGGCTCAACACTGCTGGAATATTGTGCCAAAGTGAAAGAAGTTCCACCGCAAACTTTCTATCAAATTCAAGAAGCCGGTTTATGTGCACACTTTTCAGTAAAAGTCCTCATCTTGGACTAAAATTTCATCTAACGTCGAAAGTATAAAGACATTTTTGTTTTTATATATAATATATATATATATATGTATAAGCCATTCTGTTGCTTATGCCGTTATTTTAACTTTCATTCGAACATATTTTAAGTACCGCTACCCACAATTAAAAAGACCATACCGTCTTCTTTCAATTAATGACTAATGTCAGTTTATTTTGCAATGGTTCCTTTAGTCGGTTGATGAGTTTAGTTCTGTAACTGAACGTTTTTAGATCTCGATACTAATCAGACTGTTACCTCTCGTTCCTCGGCGCTAAATGGAAATAAGTCATAAAATATAAACTGTGCTCTCGTGAATAGCCGATCAAAATATTAATAATAGTACCTTGCAAAGAGATCAATTGATTAAAATTCGAGACATAATTGGAAGGTAAGAAAACGGACTTAGTGTGACACCCCACACGTACACGGTGAAGTTTCAATAATATCTGAAAGTCCATATAAAAAAACTATAGCAAGCACGTTATAATAACATATTGAATAATCTATATTCATATATTTTTTAAGTTTATTTTTTACGAGGAAAGTTTTCAGTTTTCGACCAATAGAAACAATAAACAGACGATAATTCTCCTTAAAAATATTCCATCGGCTATATTCCTCAATTCAACATTATATTGATTATTTATTTTATATAAATATGTTTTAAACCACAATTTAGAACCAGAAAGAGTTTTTCATTCATAACAAAACTAAAACTCAATCTATTAAAAATTACGTCAATCGAAGAGGCTTATGCTCTTATTGTTTATTAGTATTATCACCGTTGGAAAATAGTTATAAATCATTGCCTCTGAGTAAGTCGTATTTTCTAGTACAAAACAGTAAACTTAGAAATTGTTTCATTCAAATTTTTATATTGCAAAATATTTAATCTAAGCTGGTTATCATAATTAATGCCATCCTGCCACTTTATTGAACTTTTGTTAATACCCACGTAACTGAGAGAAATAAAATAAAATACTCGCGAAAAAGTAAGAACATAACTATTTTATTTTTAGCTAATATATTTAATTATTTTTTCATATATTTAATTACAATAAATAAAATAAGTATGTTAACTAAATGGTTGAATTGCAATCTGCAGTAAATTCAATTTTATGTAAGGTTGTATCAAATCACTAAACGTTACAAGCTGTTCCAGTGGATGGAATTTTGTGCACATCAAAGTAGTATATACCATACAAATAAAATTTGTATTTATAACTGTTAAAAAGGATGAAAAATATAAGTTAAGGCTAGTGTATAAATTTCAAAAAAAAATATTTGTTACCATTAATTGTTGAACACACTGTACTATTTACGCGCTTCTGCACGCCACTTTGTACATACAAATTTGCAGCTATGTGATTAGCTACCTACACCTAAAAGGAAAATTGTGATTATTGTTATTCATAAGGAGAAATATGCGATTTTAAACAGGGAAAATTAAATATGTTTACAGATATAATAAATATATATGTATGTATTTGACTATTGATTACATGGGAGTGTATATTTGTATAGTTACACAGATGCATTTGAAGCAAACTACAAGGTGCGTTCCAAAGTAAAGAGGACTTTTTGCATCTAGCGCCCCCTGGTGTCGCCATCTATATGTTGACTGGTGCGTTAGAATCTGTTATCTTTATCGATTGTCCAGTGACACTTCCTTCATTGAAAGTGAAGTTATTGCGTTTTAAGTGTCGGTATGTTTGTGTTATCGGTGCGAAAATGAGCTTCGCACAAAGAGCCAACATTAAATTTTGTTTTAAAATTGGTAAAACTTTTACCGAAACGTTTCAATTTATGAAACGAGTTTATGGCGATAATTGCCTATTCCTTAGCAGAATGCACAAGTGGTTTCAACGTTCAAAGTCGTCGTGAGGACATAAATGATCATCGGAATATCCATCGAAATTCCATCGAAACTGTGCGCGAATTCATCAAAAACCAGCCGAAATCATTATTGAAATTCATGGAATGGGAAAAATGCATTTGCCCATGAAAGAAAAGCGTTAAGTAGTCGTAGAGGCCATTCAAAAGGCTTGCGCCGGCATACTGGTGGCCATACCGGCCAACGAGCTAAAACACTCGTTCAACATGCTTTTGGACCGCGCAAAAAGCTGTATTGAAGCAGACGGAGACTATTTTGAATAAAATAAATTAATTGTGTCGCAAAAAAACCATTTGTTCTGTTTTTTTTTTAAAGTCCTGTTTACTTTGGAACGCACCTTGTATAAGAATAAGCTATTAAATTGAAATATTTTTAGGTATATGTATGTACATATACTATGTTTACGTATTTCTACATAAAACCACAAAGTTTATTGTTAAAATTGTACGATAATTATTGATGTTGCACTGAACACACTGAAGAGTTTAATAACTATTTAATTATTAAGTTGCAACTTTTAATACATATAATCTTGTACTCTTGTAAAAGAATTCCTTCCAAAGAATTCCTGTAAAATATCTTTCTATCAAAGCTATCGAATTTACATTATAAATAAATTATTTTGATAAAAGTAACTCAAGTTGATTTAAAATATAAATTAAATATCCTAAGCTCCACTATTTTATTTTATAAATTGTCTGTAATTAAATTTATTTGAGAAAAGAAATACACGAACGCTTAACTGTAAATTTGTCTGTGATTTCATTTTTTTTTGCTAAATATGATATTTTATAATACGATTTCTCTCTTTAAGAACACAAAGACAAAGAGATGCAATTAGCAACAAACAAAAATTCGAAAATTCAAATCATCGTATCTCCAAGCTGAATAAATTGATTCAACTTCTGGATGAATTAATTGATAAAGGGTGTTTTTTTGACTAAATTTATGTGAGTAGACAAGCAATTTCACGAGGCACTATAAAAAAATAGTCAAGCGGTACTAAAACACTGATTTTGGAGCCACTCTACAGTCCCACGACGGGAGATAATGCGTTCACCAAAAGATTCCTTCAATAAATGGATTGTTACATTGGCTGTATAGCATGTGGTCTATATACCATGATAGTAAGGCCTATTGTCGAAGCGGTTTCTTGAGTATCGAAGGCAAGACAGCCTTCGGTAAGCCTTCAACTATCGGAGCTGCAAAGACTCGCCTGCGTCTGCGCTGCAGGGGCAATGCGCACCTGTCCAACGGCAGCACTTGAAGTCATGCTGAAGCTCTCACCACTACAACTATTGATCAAACAGGTAGCGAAACATACCATGTTGCTCATGACAGCTGATGGTTTTGGCAAAGGGAAGATATTGTCGTCTCAACAAATGAAAACCTTAAGGGTGGACACACCCCTTTACAAAGAAGCTTAAAGTTACTCAAGGCAGTGAGGCGGAGTAGAGTGATTCCACGCTCGACCGACTACTGAGGGACAGCACTATCCAGTGCTACACTGACGGCTCGAAACACCGGAAAGCTTTGGAGCGGTCATTGCGAGATCGCATACCCAACTATCCGCACCAATGTCATGTTTTGCGATATCTTTCAAGCAGAAGTCTTTGCTATAATTCAATTAGCAGAAATTAATCTCTATCGCAACCAGCGTATCGCTATACTCAAGCGACACTAAAAGCGATCTCAGCTTTTAAGGTCAAATCGCTATTAGTAGAAGAGTACATAGGAAGGCTGAACCGCCTATCAGTTTGCAACCGTGTACACCTGATCCGGGTGCCGGGGCATAAAGGTAGCCGGCAATGAGCTAGCCGATGAACTAGTCCCAGGACGATGGGGTCAGAACCATGAATTGCGGAAGGGCCCCACACAATAAAGGAGTTTCTCCCCACAGAGGAGAGAGTGGAAAGAAGACGGCACTGGCAGCAGACAATAGCAATGCGTCACGCCAAGCTACTATTTGGAGGAAACAACCTGGGAAGGTTTAGATCAACCTCCCCCGAGACAAATACCGTCTCCTTGTCGCCTCTATACAGGGCATTGCAAGCGCAGGAAACTTTTGTCCAACATGTGTCCTAGAATTATTCAGAGCGCTAAATATGTGATATAGAAGAGGATACGATAGACCATAAGCCGCTGCAAAACCACAATTATTTTCTATGTATGGCAAGTAGCGCCATGTTGTTGAAACCAAAGATCGTCCACATCAATATCCTCCAATTCATACACGAAAAGTCATTAACGATGGCTCGATAGTGATCCCCTGTGACTGTAACATTATGGCCGACTTAATATTTGAAGGAATATGGACCAATGATTCCCTCTGCTCATAGAGTACACCAAACAATGACTTTTTGGCGATGTAACGACGTCTAAGCAATGGTGATTTTATTTATTAGCGTACCCATTCAACCAATAGCGTGCTTCATTGCTGAGCAAATTTTTCTTAAGAAAATCAGGATCGGTGGCCATCTCGTTTTGGTCCCATTCACCGAACGTTTAAAGATTTCAAATTTGGCACGAGTTAAATTTTGTACAACACAAATCTTCCGAAAAATGTGTGATCAGAGTTCCAATTTTTGCGCGAGATTGCGGATGAACAAATTCTGGTATTCTTTGATACTACGTCCATAACACAATAGCGTCTTCGGTGTGCCCTGTGCGGCATCTCTGAGAACGTGATGCGAAATTGATCAATGGTTCCCAGAATTCCTGACTAATTCTCCACACACATAACAAAAACTATCGAGTCGTTAGAACATTTTTGTGGCATGTTTACTATGTAAAAAACGTATAAAAAATGTAAGTTAGTCGAATGCGATAGTTATACAGTCGTATAAATGAAGTTATTTACAAAAAGACTCGTATGAGATAAACCAGATCGCTGGCAATCACATTATAGTTCACATTATCTGCCTAAAATCCGACTAGACAACTCTGGACACAATAACCCAATCCCAACAGCAAAAACCGTAGGATTCGATGGGAGTGTGCATCGTCTACGGCAGGGAGCCACAGCGAGAACAGCGAAGGTAGGTTAAGCTATAGTTGTAAGTGGAATTTAAATTTAGTTCTGAAGGAGACTCAATTAAGTTCAGTCAATATTAAAATAATTTATATGAGGTCAGAATGAATATGTTACAAGGCATAAAACAAAATTATTGTAATAGTTTGTCAAAAAAGTCTTGCGGTATTTTCGCTAGTTGGCGCTGAAAGCGCGTAGTTCTAGTTTTATTCGCCGCATCGGGTCATGCTATATCTTTTTGGTAAGCTCATTTTACGCGCTAACACGTGTTTGATTGATTGTCGTTTCTTTTAAGTCGTTCGTGAGTTATAGCGTCGCAAACATGGAGCAAAATAAAGAGAAAATACGGCATATTTTACAGTACTACTACGATAAAGGCAAAAATGCATCTCAAGCCGCCAATAAAATTTGTGCAGTTTATGGACCCGATACAGTTTCCATTTCCACCGCACAACGATGGTTTCAATGTTTTCGTTCAGGTGTAGAGGTGGTCGAAGATGCGCACGCTCCGGAAGGCCTGTCGGCGAAAATTGCGATAAAATCGGTGAATTGGTCGAAAGAGACCGGCATAGTAGCAGCCATAGCATCGGTCAAGAGCTGGGCATGAGTCATCAAAAATTCATTTCAATTTCAATAAAAATAAAAAAAAATCAATAAAAATACCGCAAGACTTTTTTGACAATCCATTATATTAGATTATTATACATCTTCTTCTTAATTGGCGTAGACACCGCTTACGCGATTATAGCCGAGTTAACAACAGCGCGCCAGTCGTTTCTTCTTTTCGCTACGTGGCGCCAATTGCATATTCCAAGCGAAGCCAGGTCCTTCTCCACTTGGTCCTTCCAACGAAGTGGATGTCTTCCTCTTCCTCTGCTTACCCCTGCGGGTACAGCGTCGAATACTTTCAGAGCTGGAGTGTTTTCGTCCATCCGGACAACATGACCTAGCCAGCGTAGCCGATGTCTTTTAATTCGCTGAACTATGTCGTATATCTCGTACAGCTTATCGTTCCATCGAATGCGGTATTCGCCGTGGCTAACGCGCAAGGGACCATAAATCTTTCGCAGAACTTTTCTCTCGAAAACTCGTAACGTCGACTCATCCGTTGTTGACATCGTCCAAGACTCTGCACCATATGGCAGGACGGGAATTATGAGTGACTTATAGTTAGGTTTTTGTTTGTCGAGAAAGGACTTTGCTTCTCAATTGCCTACTCAGTCCGAAGTAGCACCAGTTGGCAAGAGTTATTCTCCGTTGGATTTCTAGGCTGACATTGTTGGTGGTGTTTACGCTGGTTCCAAGGTAGACGAAATTATCTACAACTTCAAAGTTATGACTGTCAACAGTGACGTGAGTGCCAAGTCGCGAGCGCGACGACTGTTTGTTTGATGACAGGAGATATTTCGTCTTGCCCTCGTTCACTGCCAGACCCATTTCTTTTGCTTCCTTGTCCAGCCTGGAGAAAGCAGAACTAACGGCGCGGGTGTTGGGGCCGATGATATCAATATCCATCCTCCTCATACATAGACTCGGACAAAAAAGCAACCGGAAGTTGTAATTAAATTCCATGAGTAAATGATATTTAAAAACAAGTAAGGAAGGGCTAAGTTCGAGTGTCACCGAACATTTTATACTCTCGCATGATAAAGTGATAATCGAGATTTCATTATACGTCATTTACATATTTTTCAAATACCGTATTTTTGTAAACTTTTATTCCGCTATCATCATTGGTTCCTAATGTATATACTCGTATTATACAGAAAAGGCATCAGATGGAATTCAAAATAGCGTTATATTGGAAGAAGGCGTGGTTGTGAACCGATTTCACCCATATTTCGTACATGTCATCAGGGTGTTAAGAAAATATTATATACCGAATTTCATTGAAATCGGTCTAGCAGTTCCTGAGATATGGTTTTTGGTCCATAAGTGGGCGAGGCCACGCCCATTTTCAATTTAAAAAAAAAAAACCTGGGTGTAGCTTCCTTCTGCAATTTTTTCCGTAAAATTTAGTGTTTCTGACGTTTTTTGTTAGTCGGTTAACGCACTTTTAGTGATTTTCAACTTAACCTTTGTATGGGAGGTGGGCGTGGTTATTATCCGATTTCTTCCATTTTTGAACTGTATATGGAAATGCCTGAAGAAAACGACTCTGTAGAGTTTGGTTGACATAGCTATAGTAGTTTCCGAGATATGTACAAACAACTTAGTAGGGGGCGGGGCCACGCCCACTTTTCCAAAAAAATTGCGTCCAAATATGCCCCTCTCTAATGCGATCCTTTGTGCCAAATTTCACTTTAATATCTTTATTTATGGCTTAGTTATGACACTTTATAGGTTTTCGGTTTCCGCCATTTTGTGGGCGTGGCAGTGGGCCGATTTTGCCCATCTTCGAACTTAACCTTCTTATGGAGCCAAGGAATACGTGTACTAAGTTTCATCATGATATCTCAATTTTTACTCAAGTTACAGCTTGCACGGACGGGCGGACGGACAGACGGACGGACGGACAGACACACATCCGGATTTCAACTCTACTCGTCACCCTGATCACTTTGGTATATACTATAACCCTATATCTGACTCTTTTAGTTTTAGGACTTACAAACAACCGTTATGTGAACAAAACTATAATACTCTCCTTAGCAACATTGTTGCGAGAGTATAAACATTTACATATTTTGCTAAATAAATAGGATTATCCTTAATTATTATGCCAAATATAAGCGCGATCTGTTGAGCAGTTTGTTTACAACAGCTGCTTAAGTCGGTATACCTCAGTACTGCGTTGCAATTTTTACAATCGATAAAAATATCAAAGAAAGAATTTGTCTCAAATTTTGTATTTTTAACCAAATGTCGTTAGCGGAATCATTGCAAATGTTGAAAAAGGCTAACGGTAATTTAAAAACCTAACCCTACGTGCGGTACAAAGCCTACAAAGAGGTTGAGAGATCGTTAAAGACATGCCTCGTTCTGGACGACCTCCGACCTCTTCAACTGATGAAAACATTAGAAAAGTTAAAGATATAAAGCTTTAAGTGTTAGGGAGATAGCAAGTGCGCTCGACATCTCTGGCGAGTCAGTTCGAATGTTTTTGATGAATATTTTGGGTGTGAAACGCTTGCTTGGCCGACTCGTCCCGATAAAGCTAAATTTCTTTCCAAACGAGTACGATTGTAACCGAATTTAAGCCAAAAACGCCAAAAATCGTTGGAATAAGTGTATTACATCTGGTCGGGATTACTTTGACAAAATAAATATTGAGGAATAATATAATATTTTGCATTTTATTTACAATTTTGGGTACTTTTTTGTCACAAGCATCAAAAATAGTGTTTATCAGTTTATAACCGTTTTACTAACAGATTTTATGGCAATATATCGGTTAATGTGTGAGTTATTTTCATGTACCCAATATAAAAAATATTCATTTGAATATATTATATTATATATTTTTAATATCAATGTGTAATCACTTAGAAATATTTAAAATCTGCAATAAAAACAAATTTCGTGATATTAATAGTAGTATGCTTGAATAACTCAGCGCCAGATTCACTGGAAATCACAGAACAAAAAATTTATCTGAATCAGAAATTGACAATTTGAAACGATTTCATGTGTATACGTTTTATTTTTAAAATGTCACATTCACTGCCGTTTGTTGGCAGCGACATGTTTCCTCTTGACGCCATCCAAATGGTTATGTGTATCTGTGTGCTTATTGTATGTGTATGTTGTGGGAAATACGCAACTATTTAGGTGTAAATTTGTTTACTGGTTTGTAAATAAATCTGTACAATTTCCCACACTTCTGTTGCGCTTTCATTTTCCTTGACGTTCCACATACATACATACATACGCAGACGTACTATAGACATGTCCACCTACACAAATTCGGTTACTATTACGACTCACAGCTGTCGCATGGAAATTCTTCTAAGAGTTGGCTCTTTGGCTGCAATCTACAAATATGCCTTTTCACTTTGCGGTATTTTTTAACGAGATTTATAGGAGAATTCTATTACAGGCATTTCCTTTTCAAACTCATTTACTTTTCATGCTCTTTGCTTGTGCTTTTCATTTAACATTTTGAAAGAAACTTTCAGCTCACTTCGCTGTCATTCATCTTCACAACCGAACACTTACACTGCCATTCAATATGTTTTCTTTCAATTCGCTTTCGCTAGCTTTGCATGAAATGATTTCCTCTACGCAGTAAACTTCCAAGCTTTAATTGCATCTTCAGTAATGCTATGGGAATGCCAATGTAAACACATGTAAGTATGGGTGAGTATGACACAACCCTAAAGCAGCGACGGGAGTAAAGCACTCAGCTTTACTAGTTTAAAAACAACTTCGAGCAGAAAGAAATGAACCATTCGGAAATTGCAAAATTATAGACGAAGTGCATTACATAGATTATCTATCGGTTCGATATATATGTATGTATGTAGGTACAAAAAAGTCAATTTCGGAAACTTTGTCAGCGAAGCTTAAACTTCTTTAACCCGTATGAATATTACGTTTTCTGGAAGTCTGCCGAGTCGAACTTGTAAGCGAAGTTTGGAAACAAAAAGAAGTCGGACGAATTCAAATCTGGACGGATGGGGGTAGCATTTCATAACTGGTTTGACCGTGGTAACGCCGGAGATGGGAGTCAGTGCTTGATTATGATATAAGAGCCATATTATCACTTTCAAAAGTGTCACTTTTTCTGCAGTTTGGCATCTAAGCGGTAATAATTTGACAAAGTAGAGCCCTGTGACCCGTTTGCTCTTCTTCAGGTAGTCATTGTAAATCTCACCATGTGAATCCTAGAAAAAAGGGCTAGCACCGTCACTTTCAAGCATACCGTCACTTTCTTCGAGCAGATAAACTATTTCGACTATTTTTTGGTATCTGGTGTGTACCAGTGGTCCGACTACGCAGTAATCTCGCAGTTGAACTTGTTTTCCGGAGTGAGCGCATCGAGCGGTGAGAATATGTATCAAAGTCGTATACTGTCCTTAAGAGAAAATCCGTTTATCAAAAGTATTTACTTTTCCTTATTATAAGACAAACGCTGACTTGAAAATAGATATACCGATGCTTAATGACTTCCGTCAATCCAATAATGTATACAGATGTAAGCAAAAATTAGGTTATCTAGTTGAGTGCAGTACCAGTAATGGTTATAATGTAGACATTTTAAATTTTATTTCTGTTCAATTTTGCCAGCCCAATGCATTCTTCTTCTTTTACTGGTTTACGCGATTGTAGCCGAGATAACAATAGCGTGCCAATAGTTTATTCTTTTCGCAATTTGACGCTTATTTAAGATACCAAATGCAGCCAAGTCCTTCTCCACCTGATCTCTCCAATGGAGCGGAGTCGCCAAACTATGCCAATATCGTCGTACATTTCCTACAGCTCATCGTTCCATCGAATGCGATATTCGCCGTGGGCAGTAAGCAGAAACTTTCTCTCGGAAACTCGTAACGCAGATTCATCAGATCATCGTTTGCGATTAAGAGATTCGAAATCAAAGCGTAAATTGGTTTCTTATTTAAAACAAAACCAGCAAGCATGATAAAATTGAAAACAAAATAAAATATGTCGCGTTTACTTTTATGAACCGCTTTTCCTACTGCGTCATACGCCACCATTCGAAAAGTAGCAACTGCTAACGGATGCCATGTTGTATACTTAACTTTCACTAGCTCTTGTTTTCGCCATCTACAAACCTTTTAGCTGTCGCTCATAACAGGTAAGCCGCAGGCAGGAGATAATCTGCTTTTTAACTGGCGGATTTCCTCCTTACTTTGACATATTTTTTTAGTCATAAGTTCTATAAAAGTATTAAATATGAAAAATTGTCACACGCAGTGAAATGCGTTCTAAATATTTAAAGGAATATTTGTAAAAGCAACAGCAGATGCGACATGCAGATGGAAGTACACAAATTGAAGTAAAGCACTCTGACATACTTATGTATGTATATATTATTTTACTTCTTCAACCCTATTTCCCTCAAGAACTAAGTAAATAAATAGTTCATAGAACTTAATGTAAGAAAAACAGCGGCTGTTTAATTGGTCAAGTTCTCACGATATTAAAAGGTGCGTATAGAGACTTCTCAGTGAGGATGTATGGAAAATTTCCAATGACACTTATTATGAAATGTGAAAAGAAAATAAGAAATAAACAGGATGGAGACTTTGTGCTAATTTATTTCCGCATCTGTCTGTCTGTGCAAACCTTAACTTGAGTGAAAATGTCTACAACTTGATGTATTTTGTTGTTGTTTGAAAATGCATTTCTATTAATTCTAACAAATATTTCTTATAAATTTAAAAAAAAATCTTAAATAGTATTATATTTTGTAATTTCTATCTATATTGTGAAATTTGGTCAAATCGGTTAATAATTGTTTACCCTCGTCCCACATAACGGTTATACTGAGAATAGAGTCAAGAATAGAAATAAAACTTCATACTTTTTCCTTTTATGATATTTTATGCTTTATTTTCTCCTCCAACCTTCGAATACCGACTATAATAATAATCTCAGTCTATCTGGTCTATGAGGTCGCAAAGAAATATTCTAATGGAAGTGAGTAAACTTAACACCATTTGCTAATAAAAATGATACATATCGAGCATAAAAAGTCAAGTCCCCGGCCTACCATAGTAAAACACATTTTATTGGCAAAATTCGTTTTTTTTATTCAACATATTCAAGGGTGATATAATTATAGCGACCCTCCAACTTTTTGATACCATTTTTATACTCTTGCATCCTTTTGCTATAGAGTATTATAGTTTTGTTCACCTCACCCATTGTAACCTATTGTCCCGCCGACAAATCGCCATTAACCGAAAACTTATAAAGTGCCATAACTAAGCACTAAATTGAGATATAAAATTTTGTCACAGTGGATCGCAGTAGCAAAGGGCACCTGTGGCCTCGCCCCTTCTAATAAATTTAATGTATATATCTCCTAAACCACTAAAGCTACAACAACCAAATTCCCCCAGCACAATTACTACAGATAGTGTGAAAATGGGTGAAATCGGATGAAAACCCCGTTTACTTCCCATATAACGGTACTGTTAAAAACTACTAAAAGCGCGATAAATCCATAACTAAAAGCGCCAGACACGTAAAAATTTTCCACCAGGATGATATGACAAGGCTTTATAGGGGCCGGGGTAAAAATTGGACTATGGGCATGGCACCGGCCACTTTTTGGTGAAATCCCATGTCTCGGGAACGATTTCGACCGATTTCGACCAAATTTGGTACGTAGTATTTTTGACTTTGTGAAAATGCATGAGTGCCATTGGACAATAACCACGCTTACTTCCCATAACAATTTTAGTTTCCCCGTGATTATTTGACTTTGCACGAATAATGCCATTGATGTATGTCACCTTATGACCAAAAATTGTTCAAATCCAGCAAAAGTTGTTCAAGCCCCTAGGTACCGAATATTAAGACCCCAGTACCTATAGTTGACTAATATCAGGATTTTCGAACAGCCGGCTGACTTTACTCTATATGATTGGTTTTTTAGCATGTAACATATTAATGGTATGTGGTATTGGGAAAAATAGATAAAATCTGGTCGATACTACCCCAACTGCCGTATACTACATATAATGGTTTTCCTTTTACTAACAAACCTTATGTATCTGTCAGCATAGGGGTTATTATAGTACATGTACATAAAATTGCTTGGATTTCGATCCTTAGGTTGACGTATTACACCATAAAAGTTTAATAAGTTGGATAAGTATTTCCCTAGCTTTGATTCTTGTAAGTTGCAAGAGTATAAAATAGTCGGTTGCACCCGAACTTAGCCCACCCTAACTTGTTGTAGTACCATTTGTCATTTGCTTCAAAATATCAGTTTCAGCGATCACCTCTTCATTCGAGGAAAATTTCTTTCCCAGCGAGCGTTTTTTGAGATAAGAGAACAGGAAATAGCCGCTAGGGGACAGATCTGAAGAATACGGTAGATACAGAAGTAATTCGAAGCCTAATTCATGGATTATTGGCATAGTTTTCACTAAATTGTTACATGGTGCATTGTCTTGGTGAAATAGCACTCTCTTTTTCTTCAAATGCGGCCGTTTTTCGGCAATATGGTACTTCAAACGGTCCAATAACGGTAAATAATAGGCTTTGTTCATGGTCTTTCCTTTGTAGTCAATAAAAACTATTCCATGCGCATCCCAAAATACAGACTCCATAACACTTGTGCAGTTCACTCGTATGACGGTCCATTCATGATTAATCGAACAAAACGCGCACAGACCTTTCCTTTTCGGTTCCACGGACTTTTTCCACCGATTCAGCGCTATTACTAATTTCTAGACAACCTAGCATTTCATCGTCATATCCATTCTCAGTTCAATTTTTAAGTCATATAAACCACGTATAAGCTTGTATACAACTCATACTCGCACAATCATCACCATAAACTTTTTTCATCAATTCGTATATCTCAGCAATTTTTTTTCAAAGTTTAACACAAAATTTTATATTAAAATAAAGATAAAGATGTAGGAGAAAAATATACAAATTTAAATAAATCACACTACTATTGTAAAGGCGAAAGTTTGTGAGTGCGTATGTTTGTTACTTTATGTAGCGCACCATCGTAAATAGATAGTAGGAGGTTTTATATTTGGTCTCACTAATTTGAAGACCACGTTGACCCGACCTTTTCCGGATAACACTTTAGCTTAACGAATCGGTAAGTTTTGGCGGTATGTCATTACAGAGGGTTTTTAAAATTTTACTTTCGCTGTTTCTTGTGAGAGACTGGCTCAATGTTGTAGATTTTTTATCGGTCGAGATTTGAGCCACAAATATTGGGCCATACAACACGATGTTACAGTTATCGTTATAAGTACATAATTATATTTTTAACTGCACCAGCTGTCTCTTCATATGTATATATGTATATGTATGTACATGGTACATATATACACTCATTACCTTGCTTCGTGTCGGTTGCAACATCATAAAGCCCACTGCGATACCTTGATTCAATAATCTGATCTACTTAACATAATATGATAATGAGCGCAGCCAGCTGCTGGCTAGCTTTAAAGGCATTTCGCCATGCCTCAACATTATGAAACATTACGTGTGCGGCCATTGGTGATTAAGGTAAGGCATATGTAAGAAAGTAGGTATGTACATATGTTTACATATATAGTACATATGTATATAGTAATGCCTGCCTATAACATTGAATATCAATTTAATTCGCAATTTGTGCAATGAATTGGCAACTGAACGGCAGGAAGTTTGCAACGTTTTCCTGTTACCTGCACACGAACACACCTACGCACTTGCAGTAACTTTGAACGCATTCTGCAATTCCAATTACGGCATACGGCACATGCACCACAAACTAAGAGCAGCCGAGTGCAGCGAACGCTTTGCTCCCTGGTGACTACGAATGTTTCTGATTGCAAAGTGTGCGAGGCGCGTGTAAAGTTGCAACGTGGAAAAAACTCAAAGACATTGTTTGTGGTTGAGCGGCTGTGTGTTAGTGAGCCTGCAGTTTGCAAGCAAGGCAAGGCAATCGTAAAGGCAACAGTAATCAGCAACAACTACGTGCTTTATTATACTTTATTTCTTGCATAACAATGCCCATACCAGACATTCACACATACATATGCATGTACACTTACCGTTAGAACGCCTGCCTTTGTGCTCATTTACCTGACGGCTGCTTGGCCGCATGCAAATGTCAGATGCTGCGCCGTTACTTTGGGTGGGTATGTGGTTGATTAAGACTTCCGTATTTGCTTCCGCTCCACTTCATCGGATGTGTAGGAACGTAGGTGATAAGGAAGAATGTATTTTGTACGTGTTGCGCCTTAACGCTAGGCGATGAGCCAAATGAAAATGAGTGTGGGAGTGAGCAAAAACAAAGTTCATGCGATTCAATTGCTCGAATGCGGATGTACATATGTATGTACTATGTGTATATATAGTAGTAACATACATATAGAGAAATATACGTATGTATGTATATTAGTGCAAATTAGTTAAGTGCTCTTTAAATAGTCCATATATTCCTGTTAAGTTTATTAAGAGTCCAGTGGTGGAAGAGTCGTGATGTACTTTGCGCATAGCTACATATATAACAAGTATATCTTTGGATATACATACATATATGTATATTTCGACGCCCTCACATTAGCAACATAGCGTATAAAAGATCTGGATCTTCTCAATCCAATTGAAATAAAAAAAATTAACGTTAAATTAGTAAAAGGAATAGCTATTACAACAATATTGTAGGTAAAGATGCGCTTCACTACAGGTTATGGTTTCGATTCCCAATTTATGGAAGAAGTCACAAAGAGAAAACACTTTGAAGCCTCAACTTTATGTTTTTGCCCAGTCTTGCTCAGTCTTAACGTTCAATAATACCAAATTGAGTAGAAACCTACAAATGAATGAGTTTAACTGTAATTGGTCAATTAAAATGTCATTGCCCGACCATGAAGACGTTCGAAGAGCAATTACCCGTCTGAAGAACAACAAAGAAGCGGCGAAGTATGATAGGGAGAAAGTATCAGCTTCTTTGTTGAATATGGTCGGACGAAAGCATGCCCGACGATTGGAATTTAAGTGTGCTCTGTCTAATCCACAAAAAGGGAGACCCCACAATCTGCACTAACCACCTTGCCTTTTCAGGCAAGAAAACAAAAAAAATCCCGGGAGGGTCACATCTGCGCTGTAGGGCGGCTGCGAAAGCTTTGGGATGCCGGCCTTGGTTAAATTAGCTTTTGGCAAATTGATGTGAGCCGGGGTGTTGTCCTGATGTAACTTCCCATCTGCTGCGATGTCTTTTCGGACCCGATTGAACCTTAATCTGAGTCTCTTGAGGACTTCCACGTAAAACTTAGCGTTGACGGTTTGTCCAGGAGGCATAAATTCATGGTGGACGATGCCTTTGATGTCAAAAAAGACAATGAGCATTGTTTTCACTTTGGATTTGCTCATTCTTCCCTTTTTGGAGCGAGGTCCTCCAAAAAGGCCTGGTGTCATCGAAACACACCACTTCTTGCTAAGAAGCCTGCTTGATCATATTAAACGTCTTTGTCGCAGATTTACCGAGTTTCACACAGAATTTAATCGCGTACCTCTGCTTAACGAACGCTGCATTTCCGGCTTGCAACACTCACAAAAATATCGCACGAAAATGTTTGTCCTCACTCTCCAGGTGCTCGGAGACAACTGACCAGCCGCTCGTGCATTAGCTAGGAACGCCCTCTACCACTGCCCCGGGAAACGAGTTGTTGAAATGAGCACCAAAGACGGTGAACGCTGCGGACACCCAAAAGAGGTTGTTAATGACGAAAACATCAAAAAAGTCCACAAAATAATTTTAAATGGCCGTAAACTGAAGTTGTTCAAGATTGTAAACACTTTAAAGATATCGAAAGAACGTGTACATCATATCATTCACGAATATTTTGTATGAAAAAGTTCTGTGCAAAATGGGTGCCGTTGATTATTCAGAGCAGTATTAAGAGATGTTCAAGTGTAATAAACCCGAGTTTTTGCATCGACATGTGGAAGTCCAATAGATCCGCTACAAAGCGTGGAAAAATGCCATTGTCGGCTGGCAACGTTTTTATTTGTATTTTGGGATGCGAATGGAATAATTTTTATTGACTAAAATGGAAGGACCATAAACTGCGATTGTTATTTAACGTTATTGGACAGTTTGAGGAACAAAATCGCCGAAAAACGGCCGCTTTTGAAGAAAAAGAGAGGGCAGTTTCAACAAGACAATGCACCGTGTCCCAAGTCTGTGAAAATGATTGCTTCCGCATCCACCGTATTCTCCAGATCTAGCCCCCTTCTCTAGAGAACCCGTCCACGCTTCACTGTGGCTGATACATAGATAACACAACTACTACCATCTATATGATTTCTATTAGTTAAATTATAACTATTAGTTAATGAAATATAGCACTTTCGTGAAGCAACTTATGTTAGTTTACAAAAAAATGGATCATATAGCATTTCGTGTGTTAATAAAGCATTGCTTTCTGGGGAAAATACTGTTGAATATGGGCTCAGTGAAATCCACCGTTGAAAAAATATTTGCTAAGCTGGAAACAGGCGGAATGAGCAGTGAAGACAATGGATACTCTAAAGAGGCGAAAGCTCTGTGCAAAGTGGGTGCCTCGCAAGTTTATAATCCAACAAAAACAACTAATAACTGATTCTGAGAAGTGTTTGAGTGCTCTTTAATCGTAATAAAACAGAATTCTTGCGTCGGTGTGTGACAATAGAAACATATCTCCATCAATTCCCACTGGAGTCCAATCGACAGTCATTCTAGTGGACTCTACAGAATGAACCGGCTCTCAAGCGTGGAAAGACGAAAAAGTCGGCTGGAAAGGTTATGACATCAGTCTTTTGAGATGCACGTCAACGAGTGATTATTGAGCCAGTTATAATCCATTGCACTGCGTATTTGGATGCAGTTATTTTCTACTATAACAAATACTTAGCAATTGTATTATTTTTGAAGAAGAATCTATTTAAAATTGTACGCATATATTCAAATGATTCCTAAAAACATGAATTTTGAACAAATACTTATTATTTGAAACATAAATTTTGTATTTATGAGTTATATTAAATTTTGACATAAAGAGATAAAAGGTCACCTATGTATGTCCTTACCCTGGTTCTAGGCTACCTCCCCACCAGCTTTCAGCCAAATCGGTTTAGCCGTTCTTGAGTTATAAATGGTGTAACTAACAATAACTTTCTTTTATATATATAGATTTGTGCCGTTACAAATATAATTAATTATATTCATTTCTACGTCCAAGACATCTCTTCATATGTAGGATGTCTATAATTTTTTAAAATAAAAACTACAAATAGTGTTCCATAATGTATAAACATACAACTATGGACAGAGGTTTAGCGCACTTGCATTCATAATTAGAAATATTACTGTTACTTGCAAGAGAGCGATATTTCCATAAATTTGTTATTAGTAGATCAATATTGCATCCCTCGGCTCTTTGAATGCGTGTAAAATAACCGTTATCATTTCCCCTCAGTAGCCGTTAATTTGTTTTTTGTTAAATTTTGTCAAAAATTCATTGGACAATGATTTAGCGCACTTATAATTTTTGGTCATTAGTTGTGTTTGATTTAACGCTTTCAGTTGTAAAGTTGTATTTAAAACTTGATTTTATTACAAATTTTAATAAAATGGCAAATGGAAAATACTGTTAATTTGAAAAAAAAATTAAAGAATTATTTTGGATCTTTACAGAAACGGTACAAATCAAGTAAAAACTGCTAATATAATGATATATAGTGTACAATGCCATCAAAAATGTTAAGAGGGACCCCAATCTGTTATCTCAAAACATAATTCGTAAGGCGCCACCTTGCAAAACAAACCACCGCGAGGATTAATTAATTGATAGAAATTGTAAAGCTGATCAGCCTGGAATCAGCAGAATAACTCTTGCCAACATGTGTTGCTCGGACTGAGTAGGCAATTGAGAAGCAAAGTCCACTCTCGACGAACAAAAACCAAATCTATGAGGCACTCATAATTCCCGTCCTGCCATATGGTACAGAGGCTTGGACGATGACAACAACTGATGAGTCGACATTGCGAGTTTTCGAGAGAAAAGTTCTGCGAAAGATTTATGGTCCTTTGCGCATTGGCCACGGCGAATATCGCATCCGATGGAACGATGAGCTGTACGAGATATACGACGACGTTGACATAGTTCAGCGAATTAAAAGACAGCGGCTACGCTGGCTAGGTCATGTTGTCCGGATGAACGAAAACACTCCAGCTCTGAAAATATTCGACGCAGTACCCGCCGGGGGAAGCAGAGGAAGAGGAAGACCTCCACCCCGTTGTAAGGACCAAGTGGAGAAGGACCTGACTTCGCTTGCAACATCCAATTGGCGCCACGTAGCGAAAAGAAGAAACGACTGGCGCGCTGTTGTTAAAGTAAAGAAGAAGACTAACCAGGACAAATGTAATATCAAAGAATTTCACACCACCTGTTAATAATTTTTACTTTGCCTTATAGATCTATTGAAGTGCGCTAAATACTTATCCAAGTCAATTTTGACTTTAGAATGTAAATTGAATCAAACATTGCTTATTTATTATAAGAAACTAAGTATTTTGAATTATTTTAGTTTTTAGTGAAGTAATAATCTAACGGGTTTACCTTCTTTAACTGTAACGTTATTAAGTATTGTATTTCACTAAAAGAAAGTGCGTTAAATCTCTGTTCATAGCTGTATTTCTAATATACAAGTACAATATTTGCATTTCTATCCGAACAGAAGAAGCAGGGTGTTAAAAATTGTTTAATGCCATACAAAAATAATTTATAGTCCAAACTAATTGTGCATCTGTGTTCCCTTATACATACATATATACGAGTATAAGTGGACATATTTCCAATGTACACATACTATATGATGTATGTGTAGTTGTATATATTAATTTTTAGTTTGATTTTTTTTGCAAGCATGAATTTTTAAAATTATAGTAATAAAGCGAGATCCATATAGGGTTATATCTAGTATATAAATGATCAGGGTGACGAGAAAAGTTCAAATCCGGCTGACTGTCTGTCTCTCTGTCTGCCTTTCCGTCCGTTCGTCCGTGCAAGCTGTAACTTGAGCAAAAATTGAGATATCTTGAGGAAACTTGTTATGCAGGTTCCCTAGTACTAAAGAAGCTCGAGTTTGTAGATGGGGGTAATCGGGGCACTGCCACGCCACGCCCATGAAAACCCCGTTCACTCTCCATATAAAGGTACTGTTTAAACCTACTAAAATCGCGGTAAATCAATAACCAAATGTGCCAGAGACGCAAAAATTTGCCATAGGGGTGGTATGACAAGGTTTTACAGGGACCGGGGTAAAAATTGGACGATGGGCCTGGCATCGCCGCAATAACTACGCCTTCTTCCCATATAGCACAATTTAAAATTCCACTAGATTTTTTTTACTTTCCAGTACACAAACCAAGAAGCAATTAGTATAACGAGATTATACTTTGCACGAGTAATGCCTTTAGTGAATAACACCATCGTATCGGTGAATGTGTGAGATATACTTGTATAATTGAAATTAAGGGATTAGTACGTACATAAGTATATAGATAAATAACATTTCTAAATATCTGAGATATCAGAAACTCAGTAAGTTATTATAAAAATGTTTATATGGAATAAGTAAATTATTTTTTTTCTTGTATAATAATATTTTAATATCCAAATTTTTTTGTAACCTTAGTTTTTAAATATATTTTTAAGTTGCTTATTATGTTTAATGTTTATCTTAATTGTGAATGTTGAAATAATAAAATAAAAAGTGAAGTATTAACAAAATAATTTTTGAAAATTATTTAAAATGGATTTTTAGGCACTAGTTAAAGGTAAACTATGACTTTGATAGAAGTAACAAATGAGTAACAAATAAAATAACAGATCTGCTTGTTACTGCTAACAAGTAAGCAATAAACTCGCTAACATGTTCATATGTTAAATATAACAAACTGCTAACCAAAATAATAACAACAAATACTTTTATTACGTATAACACATAGGTAACCCATTCGCTAACAAATGTATATGTTATCTTTAAAATACTGTAAACAGCTTTGATAACCAATGTATATCATTCTGGTAACTAGAACTTAACAAACGAAGTATAAAAACACTCACATATAATAGCAATCATTATACAAACTTAAAGAAAATACGCAGCACTAGCATCATGGGCTATCAATTGGCAAGAAAACCATTGAACGACTGTTTAACATATGCAAAAGTGAACAATAACAAGTCGCTTACACGTTTGTTATGTTATATGCGTCGAAGAAGGTCGCTGTCTTTCAAAAAGTTGTAGATTTTCGAAATGTTGTTGCTTGAGGGATCCATCAATAAAATTATTGGATCAGTATTATTGAAGTTTGACAGTCTATGAGTTTGAAGTGCTGGACAATGTTGCAGAAGATGCAATAGATTTAAATCTGAATCACAAAATGGGCATTGGTTGATCTGAGTGCCATTTAGTATGTGAGCGTGTGTGATAATGGAGTGGCCAATGCGAAGTCTGATATATGGAATGATATAATTAGATGAAAGCGATGACGGAAAGGATGGTTTGATACGATTTGAATTTATTCTAGAGTAGTGGTGTCTGTAATTCATCCAATCAAGCGCCAATTTAGTGGATCTTTGTTGAATAATAAGCCGTTTTATATCACTCTTAACAAACAAGGCAGATGTAGTTGTTGGAGTGATGCACACCTCCTTAGCCACCGAGTCCGCAAAAGTATTTCCAATGATTCCAGAGTGACCGGGTATCCACATTATTTTTAGTCTATGTGCTAACGAAAACAACAGCGATCTAATGCCAATAATGACGTCATTGTAGTTACTGCGGTTTTTTAAAGCTTGAAAACACGATAGACTATCTGTACAGATGATGAATTTACCAAGGTTTTGTTGGGCATACTGGACAGCTTTGAGAATACCCGTAGCTTCAGCGGTAAAAATTGAACAAAATGGAAATAATAAACCATACGATATTCTTTGTTGGTTATCATCAACTACAGCAAAAGATGTATGCGACGATTTGGAGCCATCAGTATATATAAACTGCCAACCAAAAGATTTGAAGTGCGCAGATAATTCCAAAAATCGAGATTTATACACAGTGCTTGGAGTGATGGATTTGCGAAGAAAAGTAAGATCACTAATGAAAGAAGATTCATTTACTTTCCACGGTGGAATATATTTACTGCAAGGCAGCAATATTTTAAGCGGCAACTCATTGGTTTTAGCAAACAAAGCACTTTTAAAAAATAGAAGACGGTATTTTAGGAGACCTCTTTCTGCAAAGTGATGATTGAAAGTCCTTTTTTATAGTAAAGTTCGTGCTGAGTATGAGTTTTGAATAAAGCTTATTTAAGCTATCTTCCACTGCATCTTTTAGAGAAGGTAGGCCAGCTTCCGTCAGTATGTTTTTAATTGGCGATGTTGGAAACACTCGAAGAGAACAACGAACTGAAGAATGATAGGGCGCAGCAAGCATCTTTAGATGATTCTTAGAATGATGTCCATAAATTTCCAAGCCATAATTAATTACAGATGAGATGAGGGCTTTAGTGACGTTGACCAGTAAAGCCGAGCCGATGAGTGAGCGCTTACATGAGAGGTATTTAATAATATTTAAATTAACAAAAAGTCTTTTTCTTATATACTGACAATGTTTCTTAAATGTATACTTAGAGTCTAATACAATACCAAGGAACTTAATACTATCTGTACACAAAATGTTTGTATTATCAAATGTGAGCGTTGGGATAGTACATTGATGTTTTTTACAAATATGAAAAAGTTTCGATTTAGGAAAAGATATTGATGTGCCTGAAGTAGAGGACCAACGAGAAAGACGCAATAAAATTTCAGAGAAAGTAATTGTTACTGAAGTCAAATTTGAAGTTTTTGAGAATAAAATTAAATCATCAGCATAAATCTGATGCCGGATAGTAACAAAATCTGATAGAATGGTACTGATTTCATCAAATGCAATAGTAAATAGGATCACCGAGAGCGGTGACCCTTGTGGGGTACCATTATCTAATGGTAGAACAGAGGATGAAACATTGGATATGATAACACTTAATTTACGGTTGGATAGGAAAGATTTGACAAAGTTAAAAATACGAGAACCCACTCTCCACCTACTAAGCTGTCTTAACACTACATGAATCCCAATCCTGTCAAATGCTTTTAGGAAATCTAAAGAAAGAATAGAAACATGATTTTTGTGGGACAGAGTATCAGAGATAAAGTGATCAAGGTGCAGGAGAGCATCCAACGTACCCTGCCCCCTCTTGAACGCAACTTGGTTGTGCGAAATGAGATTATTAGATTGAGCATACCAGGCGAGTCTAGTAGCAATAATCTTTTCAATCAATTTACCAAGGCAAGGAAGAAGGGAAATGGGACGATAACTGCTGACCACACCAGGAGGTTTACCAGGTTTTAAAATAGGAATAATCGCGCTAGTCTTCCAGAGGACAGGGTAGTTGCCACTGAGAAAAATACTATTGTAAAGTTTGACTAGACGGGATATAAGGAATGGAGGAAGGTGCTTGATGATAAGGTAAGAGATTTTATCAATGCCAGGAGTTTTGCCCTTGACTGACGAGAGGGCTAAATTAAAATCAAGTTCAGATATATCGGCATCTAAATATTCAGCTGATTGAGATAAGGTGGAAGGAGGAAGGTAAGGAGAGCAAAGAGAAGAAAGTTTACTAGAGGAAAAATCAGAAGAGAAATTGGAGTCCAAAGAAATATTGGAAAAGTGGGTGGCAAACTCTAAGGCTATATCTTTGGGATATAGTAGAGTGCCCCGAGGAGTATTTAAATAAGTGATAGGAGAAGAAGGTGATAAACCAGCCAGTCTTTTCATATCAGTCCAGATTTTTCTAGAATCCGAAGAAGAAGTGATATTATTCGTAAATTCTTGGAAACAATGAACCTTAGCAGCCTTAGCTTTATGGCGAAAAAGTGCATTGGATTTTTTGTAAGCTATTAAGTTTGCACTAGAACGTAAACGTTTAAATTGATGCCATGCGATCTGTTTCAGATTTCTTAGTGCAGAAAGCTCATTATTCCACCAAAGAGGAGCAAGCTTGACTGGTTTAGAAGAAGAAAGGGGAAAAGAATAGTTAGAAGCAGAACGTATAATTTTTTGGATTCTAGAAGCCTCTTGATTTATATTGGAAGAAAAGGGGAAATAACGTGAATGCGAAAAACAGGCTTCTTCAAACCTATCCCAATCAGCCGAATCAGTTTTAAACCGAATCCTGGGCTTAAAAAATGAATGAGGGCGAGAAGTAGATATTTTGGAAAGGATGGGAAAATGATCACTGCCATGGAGATCATCAATACAACACCAGGATATTTTTGAGGAGAGGGAGGCAGAACATATGGAAAGATCAATATTAGTGAAGGTAGAGTGAGTGGAAAAATGGGTGGGGGAACCATCATTTAAAACAATGCAGTTGGATCTTAGTAAGGCATCCTCAATGCTACGTCCCTTGGAGTTAGCCGAAGCAGAGCCCCAAAGGGGACTCCAAGCATTGAAGTCACCACACAAGATAAAAGGATTTGAACCGGAAGGAATAAGATTTAAAAATTCAGTAGTAGAAAATGATTGATCAGGAGGGGAATAAGCACAGATGATTGAAATTTTATAGGGGGCGAGGATCTCAATAGCTACAGAAGAAAAAATTGAAAGGGGTATGGGAAGTAATACGTGAGGTAGATTTCTTTTAACTAGGATGGCAACTCCCTGCTTGTTGGTGGTGTTATGTGGGAGATTAATAAAATATCCCACATAAGCCCTAGGGGTAAAAGCTGAGGCATTATAAGATAGGTGAGTTTCATTCAACAGGATAATAGATGGATTGTACGATCCCATAAGTAACTCTAAGTTAATATAATTATTAACATAACCGTTAATGTTCCATTGAAGAAGTGTAATCATATCATATGTAAACTTATAAAAGAAAAAAGTTAAGCTACGAATATTTTATTTAAACTAAATGTCTTCATTGTAAGAAGGAAAATTGGGTAATGCAAGAGGATCTTGCGAGCAGGAGAGGGTGGGGGAGGGTGTGATAGGACAGGAGGAAAGGATATTGAGAGGAGAGTCAGAGATGGATAAAGGGGAAAAGAGAGGGGAAGGAGAAGTGACAGAAGAGGAGGTAGGATGGGTTGGAAGGGATTGTTTAGATGAATTGATGTCTGTAGTTGTTGTTAGATTAGTTTTGGTAGGATTGTTGGATTTGTTATTAGGTGTTGTTTCATTATTGATTTGATTAGTATTGTTAGAAATTTTAGCTATAGAGGCAAAAGAGTTTGCATTAGAAGTTGTATGAGAAAATTGAATTTTATACTTGGTAACAGCTTCACGCATACTACATTTATAAATAGTTTTAATTTTTAATATTTCTTTGGATTGTTGATATTTAGGGCAAGTATTAGATGATGCCGGGTGGTCGCCCGAGCAATTTGCACACATTATTCTCTTACATTCAGTAGGTGGGGTATGATCGGAAGGGAGGTTGCATGAGACACAAGAAGGTGAATTACGGCAGTATTTTGCTGTGTGGCCAATTAATTGACATTGCTTACAACGCATAGGATTAGGGTAATACGGACGGACAGTGAGGTTCCTCCAGGCAACATCAATTCTTTCAGGAAGTTTGTATTTATCAAAAGTTAATAAAACTACACCCGTAGGATTACGGGAGCCGTCAGCAATTCGTGAAAACTTATGTACAGCAGAAACACCCTGCTCCTTAAGACCATCAACAATATCTTCTTCTGATAAGTTATTCAGGAATGGGGCGTATATGGTGCCTTTAACCGTATTCAAAGTATTATGAAGCTTGACATTGATATGACCTCCGCCAGGTAAAATTTTTGCAGAAAGAAATTTGCTAGCTGTTTTGTTGTTATTTACAAAGAGCAGTAGGCTACCATCACGTAGCTCAGTAACTTTACTTACTTCCTTACTGATTGCTTGAATACCTTTATACGTAGCGAAGCATGATAACGAATTAAGTGGCTTGTTGTCGTCCAGCGATGACATGACCAAAAATTTTGGATCATCCGTGTTTGAGACTGGTAATTCTGGAAATTGGTCTAACGGGATCGGATTTGGTTTTTTTCTTTTCTTTTTCATTATTGAAATTAAGTGATTGAAAAGATATAAAACGATAAAAAATTAATTCACAAACAAAGCACGAGCGTAATATAAACGCAGAACAAACCGTTATACCGTTTTAACAAACTCAATAAGCACAGAGCGAAAAGCAACCGGTTACGATGACAGTTCGACGATGAATGATAACGCTTTTTAAATATCACAAATTTCTCACCTAACGCTCTTCCTTAAAGTTCATATGCGTTCAGCTAAGGGTTAATATCAACAACTATAGAATAAGCAGAGAACGTATATAATATACGTTCTCTGGAATAAGGCTTCTTTTTGTTTACATTATTTCTTTATCGTGTTTCGTTTTTACTTTACGTTTCTAAATAAACAACCGGCTTTTAGACGACCAATCAAAAAGTGGATGTTTGACATCTTGTCAGCTGATATCTAATGTCAAAATAAAAATTCTACTGCACGTAATTTATTTGCAATTTGCTTGAAATTGGTAACTGTCGTGCAATTTATGGGTGTGTGCACCACAAAAATGCATATTTATATGCAATAAAAATTTAAAAGTTAGAAAAAAGCCAAACTAAGGCAAGAATTTTTTAAAGTATTTCGGTGCATAAGTTACAAACATTGGTCAAAATGTTTCGAATTGAATCCTACGTTACACCCGTAATAATGGAATACGTGGCAAAGTATGTGAAGAACATACGTCCCGAGGATATGCAACTCTCTCTATGGGAAGGTGAAGCCACGTTACAAAATCTAGATTTGCGTTTGGACGTGCTGGAAGAGGAGCTGCAATTACCATGCGAGTTTTTATCAGGACACGTACATGAATTGACCATACGTGTGCCCTGGACAAAGATCACATCTGAACCGATTCGTATTATAATCAATACAATTGAGTTTGTACTCAAGTTAAGGCGCGATAAACCAGATGATGTATCCTCAGCAAGTTCGTCACCGCAACGCAAGGCTGGTGAGACTACCAAAAGACGCAGACGTTCAGAAGATCAACAGCCGACGCAACAAACACCTGGCTCTGGTATAGTTAACAAAATAATTAACAACATTAGCTTGGAGTGCCAAAATATAATTTTAAAGTATGTGGAAGATGATATTGTCGTATCCATGAATGTGCAGCTTTTGCAATTTGGCGCAGCTGACGAGCGTTGGAAAATGACCATGACCGATGTCCATCCTGTTAAAGTTTTAATGCGCAAATTAGTTAAAGTCTCTGATCTCACAATATGCATAGACAAAAGAAATTCTGCGGGACACATTGAGGTGTGTCAGGAGCCCATTTTATACAGGTAATGTACAACTGCATATGCTTATATTTTGTGACCAGTGTACTGCTGTAATTAAATTGAAAAGTGAATTTTGTCCGTTTCATCTCCTTAAAAGTAATTCCCTCCAGCAATACGCTTATGCCAATGAATTTTCCAGTCATCATAGCACTTGGAAAAATCCTCGTGGTGATGGCCATTAGAACTTCTTTCGATTCAGCTTTTATATCCTCAATTGAGTCAAAACGGTGTCCTCGGAGTGGTCATGTGAATTTGCTGAATAGCCAGAAGTTATACGAAGGTAAATCAGGCGAATGCGGTGGTTGCAGCACGATATTAATTGAAAATGTGGCGAAATGATCACGGATAACCAATGTAGTATGAGATGGTGCATTATCGCTCTTCTTTGTTCAAAAAATTCAAACAGTAAAAATCGAAAATTCACTTTTAGAGTCTCACAAAACGACGAGTATCTCAAATACTAATGAACATTTTGAAGTGAAATTTAGCATAGATGTCACTAACAGTACTACCAACTTACAAAAAAATTTACCGATTCGGAAAACACGCGAAGTATAAATTAAAAATTCACCTTTCAATTTGATAACAGTAGTATACTAAGTTGTCCACGAATTGTAACACACCCACGGAAACGCCGTAGCCCCTATAAAATATATACATATAAATGCCGATCATCGAACTGTGTCGATTTAACCAAATTTGGAAAAATTTATTTGCCAAGCCAATACTACAATCTCCCAAAAAGTATAGCCGACGTATAAACTGCTCGGTAAAACTCAAGTCCTTGTACTTTTTTTATTCGTGAAGGGTATTATAGCTTCGGGCCAACCGAAGTTACAGTTTTTCTGTTTTTAATATTTATTTCATTTACAGGTGTTCGTTTGAGGTGCGCATTTTGCGTAAATATAATACAAATACCATGACAACAACGAGTCTCACGCGCATTGGAATTTTTACCAAATCAATGGACGTTAATATCACGTCTATGCAGTTTCCAATGATTATGCGCCTTATAGATATAACGAGAGAATTCGGGCGAAACAGTTCTAAAAACTTGACAACCGAACAGGAAGATGTGATCATCGACCAGGAGAATGAAGTTGCTAGCCGGGATTCATTTTTGTTATGGGCTTGGAATAAACTGCCAACACTATCTTTTGAGCCGCCTGTTTTCGAAGAACCCAATGTCGAAGAGATATCTGGTCATTTAAGAGACATTGGTTTATACCTGGAAGAGTTGAATGTCACGCTGAAAAACTCCGAATTAATAGTTGACACTTTCGTTAGCAATACAAAACGTATTAAATATACACCTATTGTGCGGCTAACCCTAGGCGGCTTATACTTTGAAAAAGTTTCGTGTGAAGACCAAAATTGGCGAAGCATGAAATCAGGCATCTCCTATTTAATAGTCGATCCGTTGGGCTCCTACAAAATTGATGACATTTCGGAAGCGGCATTGATTACTAGTTCTTCTGTAAATTATTCATGAAATTACTTGGAGTATACATATAAATTAATTAATTCTTCTTATCAACTTTCAGTTGGAAAAGCTAACTGGTTTTATGGAGAGCAGTTTATTCGACGAGAAGATTACAACTATGGACAACAAGGTGTGCATTAATTACAACGAATATATGTCGACATATACAGATGAGTATTTACTTAATCGCACACCGATTATTGCTTTTGATTCCGTCGAATATAATACAACAAAAGTGCGTGATAACAGACAACCGGAGCACGAAGCAGCAGCACAAACTATTAAGGACACACATCTTGCTTATCGTGTGCTATCTTCCGGTCTCACATTCCGGTGGAATCAATCATTTCGACAGGTTAAACAAACAATACAAGATTTAATTGATTCTTACGATTATTCAGGCTATCATGTAGACCAATTAGAAACACCAGTTCAAAGCAACACAAACATATCGAAACTGCCACCACCGCTTATGGAGGACTACGATGAGCTTATGGAGCACATACCAATTTGTATCTATAAATTCGATTTGAAAAATATCAACTTTGAGATTTACACCAGCACAGAAGCAACAACAGCAACCCAAAAGCACACACACAATCGGTTGCCGAGCGCTTTAAAGCTAGCATTGCCCTATTTCTTGGTACATATCAGACATCTGGATGGCACACTTTGCAAACCGTTACATGTCGACAAACTTGTGCACACTACATGCCAATTGCCAGAGAAACCGCATATGCTACTTGACGCCTGCCATGACAATTACGCTTTACGCATGTCACAACTTTCTGTATCGATGGTGAACCGAATGCGCAAAACTACAGTTAGACTGATGCATATACCACACCTGCAATTGACTTATTCCGATCTTTTGCAAAAGCATAACTGGAAGGAAGACATACTAATACCGCTAAGAAAATTAGATTTGCATTTTGAACTTATCCATATTGATTTCAATAAACGCAATTTAATAATTGCTCAGCGTCTATTAAATTGTGTACTTAGCTATCGGCCATATTTACTGTGGAAAGTAGCAAATCAATCGATGCAAATAATAAAAAATGAAAGCGAACCAACACTACATACCGAAATCAGAGACCTACGCGTCGAATTCCAATGCTTTCAAAGTTATAATACGGGGTATATGGAACTCTACAGATTGCTCTCCCATGTGGTGACCTACACCGACCACTGTCGAACCAAACATTTATTGTTGGACTCCGAAAGAGGTAATAAGCCAAAAAAGTGGCTCATGGCTAGTGTACAAATGAATCCGGAAGGCATACAAACCGCGGCAAATAAAAAAGAAGCGCTCGTCGCGCTAGCAGTTTGGATCGAACCAATCGCCATATTTGTCGATGCAACATTGCTCGAATTCCTCAAGTACCAAGAAGAATATGATCATAAAGTCGAAAAAGGTAAGCGCAAATGGCAAATTTTTGTTGGTCAATAAATTATTTAATTTTCTTTTGAAGAGCCGGCAAGTGAAGTGGAGCTCCACACACAGCAGTATCAAGCACAAACGCCGTCACAAACACATGTGAGCAGTAGCCACCCGCCTCGTGTGCATACAAATATTACCAGCAGTGGCACAGGTGCTGCACCGCCACTGATGCGTCGCTCCTCGCGCAACTCTCTGCCTTCGCGCAAAATTTCGCAGCCTGAGGAAACGATACACTTCAGCTCCGAACGCGATGAAAAAGTGGACTTAGACACTGTAAGCGTTTCCCCGACCACCACCGCTGAGGCAACAACTACTTCATTATGGCAACAAATAAAATCACTTGTCATCTGCTTAGAATTGGGCCACATCACTCTGAATATAGCGGAAAAAATCAAATGGTCTAAAGATAAAGAAGATTTACTGAATGAATACACGCAAATTCAATTGCCTAAATTTTCTATGCGTTCCACGAACGCTGAAAACTTATCGCGTACCAATCTCCAGGAGAAGTTCACCATATATACAGCACCGAAAGACACTATTAATTGGGTAATTGCATTGTATGGTTTCAGCTTGAAAAGGTATAACAGTCTAGAAGTGGACGTTTTGCTGCCAGATGTTTATACCACGGCAACAATTGTTGTTACCCACAAAAAACAAACGGAAGCCAATATAACGTCAGTGCCGATGTCGACACTAAGCTCTGCATTAGAAATGCCAAGCGAACTTGTAGCAGAGGCTGTGGCAAATAAAGACGGAGGATCCTCTCCGCTACCACCACCAACAGAAGTTATGAATTTGCAAACCAGCACTCCAACAACGCAAGCTCAAAGCACAGCCGAGGAAGTAGATGCAATAACGGTGCATGTGGATACGATGCCTATACATTTTCATGTGTCCGAAGCTAAGGTTAGTTAGTCACCGTTCGATCTCTATGTATGATTTCCTTTTTATACCCTGAACAGGGTATATTAAGTTTCCCACGAAGTTTGTAACACCCAAAAAAACAATTATAAATCATCAGCATGAGCTGAGTCCTTTTAGTTACGTTCGTGTGTCATTTGACAGTTGTAGTTGACTTATAAACTGACCGATCAAAATCTAGTTCTTGTATGGAAATCTTTTTTATTTGAGAAGAGTGTTCTAGCTTTGGTCCAGCCAAAGTTAACGGTTGTCCCTTGTTGCATACATATATGAAATGTCTAATGATTATTTGTTTCCATTCTAGTGTAAGGCGTTACATACACATATGGGTATTTTGGGTAACGTCATCAAGCTTATAGGGCCCATGGCGACACTAAATTCCAGCGCACAAATGCAAAAGGTCCCTCCTCCTATACGTGTTGTTACTGCATCTGAAGAAAATGCGGCAATAAAACATTTTTTGGAACTGGAAACTAGTTCATCGGTGTCCTCAGTATTTTTAGAGAAGAGTAAATACTTTTAATAAGATTAAAACGTATATTTGTTGTAATACATATTTGATTATTTCGCACAGGAAGTACAGCTGCATCCACCACGTCATTTTTCTGCCAATGGTCCATCGCTAAGATAATTTGTGAATTGACAGCCAAAGAACGCAAGAGCAAAATGGTGCTCGAGCTCGAAGATTTGCTCTCAACCGTTGATAAACGTGAAGACTTCACCAAATTTACGGGCAAAGTTGGACAATGCAATCTGCTGTACTATACTCCAGATGCGGATGATGGTTGGATTGCTCAACCCGGTTTGCGTTTGAAAATGCTCGGTGAGGTAACCAATTTGCCGTTTTTGAACTTTGTGTACACGTCAGTGGGTCTTAAGAGCTTCTATACACGCATCGGTGTAAAACCGAAATATGATGCCAGTCGCTCTATAGCCGAAATTATAGTCACAATTCAAGCCATGGAAATAATCATCGATGTGGATATTTTAAAGGAGTTTGTAGGCTCTTTAGGTATGCTATTCGTTGCGAATGGTTGCAACACAAATCCCAAAGAAGCGACAGTCACAGAAATACAAGCGAATCCACCAACTGCTGCCGACTTACCACTAATACATTTGGATAGCAAAGGTTTTACGTTGTATACACCTTTGTCAACGAACCGCGAATGTTGCACAGTGCTCATATGGAAGGTAAGCATAATTAGCTTTATTGTATGGCAAACTCTCTCATCGTGTAATGTCCTTAGCTTGAGTCGATGAAGATAACACCAAATTTGGAGAATCCACTACAACGTGCGCCAATACGACCCGACGTGTACAGCAAGGCCGCTCAACTGGGCTTCCTAAACACACCCGGCTCTTTGGTTGAGGATCGTCAATACGAAATGGTGTTGCTAAATATATCCGTGTCTAGCGGTGATTGGGAGGAGATTTTGGAACACATGGCACAGCAAGCAAAAACTTTTCAACACACGAATCCAGCGGTTGAGTGGAACACGCAGAATCGCGAGGCATCGCCGCATATTACGGACATATTTACACATTTCACTTTTATAGGCATCTTTGCGCCGTGCATTGCCTATAATAATGTATTAATTTGTGGGCAGGCGCTCGAATTTAATTGTGCATCTGATTTAGTGGCTACACTCAATACGGATCAGCTATACGCATTAGGATTAATGGCCTACAGCTTAACTAAACTACAGGCGTAAGTGCTAAATTGAACTCATATTTAGAACTGCACGTTAAATTAACCTTTTTTTCTTAAACGCCAGCACCGCTGAAAAAAGTGTTTCCATACGAAAAACCAGCAGCATACGCTTACAAAAACAAAAATCAAGTTCCCACCAAAATGTATCTGAACATGTCGGTCCAAACTCAAGCAGCACCCTACAGTGTGGGGAGCTACTCATTGCACCCACGCATAAAAACACACGCAACTCTGCGCCAGCCTTTGAACCGATCGATGAAAATACGGAACAAAACGTAAAAGCCGATTCGGGCATACACTCGCAATTATCGCGCGTGGAACATCAATCCACACGCACTGCGTCAACCGATGCTAATGGGTGCAAGTTCCCACAAACTGTATCATTCATTGCCGGTACTTTCACAATAGATTTATACCAAGTCAGCGCAGAGCTATCAAACACCGATGAGCTACAAGATAAATGCAAAAAGAAAGCCTCACTTTTGGTGCCCCTGTTGTCCTTGACCGTGTCGCAACCAAGCTATATGTTCACGCAAAATATATACGACAATACAACGCAGATGTCAGTATTCAATCTAAGTATACATTCCATGCCTACCGCTTCAGCGGATGCTACCTCTGCTAGCATGTCTCCTATTGAATTTATCGACACAAGACCAGGTGAATTGGGGCCAACTGGCATACCGCCTCCTCTTTTCACCATACGCAAACACATAACCAAACAAAAGCTCATCGAAACAGATGTGGAAATAGCCAGGCCAATAATCGCAACACTGCAGGAGCAACAGACGGTTGTTCTGATGCAGAACTCACTAATCCTGTATCAAACCATATTGCGAAGCGGCTATCTCAATCCGCGTTCGTTAAGAGTTGTGCAAAGTGCTTCTAAAATTATGCTCATGCGCAACCATTTCTACGACTGTGATCGGCTGCATGTAAAGTTGGATAAAGTGATGGTGCTGATAAAGCATACTGGAGAATACGAGGGCAAACTAGTGTGCGCGGATATGCATCTTAGTGCCACATTCCTGCAGCGCCCCGAAAAGGCAGTGCTCAAAGCCTCAGTTGGTTCACTGCATCTGCAGGTGGGCGAAAAGATATTCCTCCATCCGGTTACTATACGTTCGTCCTTTACTTTTGTCAGCGAACCTTGGTTTTATTTGCCGCTAGTGAGTGGCACAGTGAAATTCGACGTACTACATCTAGATGTGGATGTGAGCGGCTTGAAGGAGCTGCAACGCATACAGCAGGGTTTGGAAAGATTAACAGTTCGTCTCAATGATGAGTGGACGAATTACTTGCGTAACCGTCCACCATTAGGTGCACCTTCGGAAGTGTCGGCTGACAACTTGGTACCGTTACCACCCCCTTCTTTCAAAGAATTCTTAAAATCACGAAATATTAGCATGAAGAGACTGTCACGCGAGGAATTTTATCAGGACGACTTGCGGTAATACTCCAACAACTTATCATATATTTATATACATACTTACTTTATGATTTTTTCTACACACAGCGCTGGCGCTTTCCAGTTTGTAGAAATGTCTACAGATGCTTTTCTGCCGTTGCCTTATCAAATTCAAATAATTAAGAAGCATTTCGGCATCATTTGCTGGCGCTACCCTCAACCAAGAAAAATGTGTAAAATCCAAGTATTTCCAGTGCCGATGGCGGTAAGTAAACACCGGCGACACTCCACTGAAGCCCGATTTAATATTGCGCACACACTTCTCCCACAGGTACAGAAACCCATCAATATCCGTTGCCAAATGGAATACTTCAGTGAGTCGCACGAATGTTTCTTGCACTTCAGTGAGTTCTGGCTCTCCGAGACATCTGCCAAAGATATAGTGCTGCCCGAACGCGAAATTTGTGCCAACATTTGGCGTGTGGTCATTATGCAATCGTTGGTGGCTGTAAACGGTGAATGCTTCGAACCCAGCGAGGAGGAGGAGGACAAAGTACGTACCTGCATTCAAGCACATATATTTACCTTAGAATTTTTATTGTTGTTTAACCTTTTATTTGTTTAATCCATTCCAAAATGTAAATGCAGATACCAAGCTTAAAAATTGAGGACCTCTTCAAGCTCGAAAGCAACGACGCGGACTTTATTTTACATCCAAAAGTGCTTGTAGGCTGCATGCGCATCGACACTGCTTTTCAGTCGGAGAGTGTGCCCAAACTGCAAATGCTGCTATCGTGTGCGTCGCTGCAAGTGAAGTTATTCAATCAGGTCAGTGATGAGTACAAATTGCCACCAGCACTTGCTGAATACACACTTGCGCCCACCAAGCAAATAAGTCAGGCATTTTTAACTGTACTGCTTGAAAAGCTTAGCATTCATGCTGCATTCAACAGTCCAGAGATTTACAGCATCGACAGTAATCTAATAATGAATGTTAAATGTCTGGATTATGGTTTTTTGAATATGCTGCCAGTGCTGGAGGATGCCAAACTGCAAAGCTATGTCACTGTAAATCAGAAAAAACGTTTATTAAATATTAATGCTGTGCTTGAGAAATTCCGCATCAATATTGGGCCATCGATACTGCACACGCTGCTCTCGTCCAAAGCACACTGGCAGGAGCTGTTCAAAGCGCATGCGCCGAGTGACTGCCATGTTCTATTGCCCAAATGTATTGTTGTGAACCGCATGCAAGCGCTAGTTTCTTTCGGACAAACTGGCACAACCGAGCGCATCCAACTGCAACCGCTGGAGTGCAGCTTGTACAGCTTCGGCAACGATGGCAACAGCCAGGAGCTGACTTTCTTCGTTGCAGACAATGAAACGCGTATTACCGACGCCTCCCAACCGGTGGCGATACCTTTTAAATTCGATGGTGAACGACTGCTGCAGAGCATACGTATCGGTGACAAGTGTCTGATAATTGAATTGCAAAAACTGTCAGCCACTCAAGTGGTTGTGCTCTTGAAAGGTCAAATCGAGTTGGTGTCTATGGTTCCACAAGAGTTGCGCGTAGAACTGCGCTTTGATGAGTCCAAAGACGCGGAAGAAAAGAGATCGCTGGAGTATTTGGTTAAAAGCGACGGTTACTCATCGTTTTATGCGACTGTGCAACGCACATCAAATGTATTTATGAGGTATTGATATTTAGCTGTTTGAAAACTTTTAACGAAATTAGTATGAATATACGTTATTTAAATGTGTAACTGTTTTCAGACTGAAAATGGTGATGCCAAAGATTAAAGGTCGTACTGGTGACATACCCTTAAAGCCGAACAAAAAATTACCTTGGTTAGTGAAAGGTGTGTATTTTAAACAAAAAAATTTAGATGAGTAAAGCATCTAGCCCTCATAGCTATCACATTTAGAAATTAATATGTAAAATGTTTAAAAATACGCATATAAAAAGTTACTCACTTCTATTTCCACCATTTACTTTAATTATTCCGCAGTACCCACGACAAATAACGAATTCGTTAGCTTCTGGGTTCGGGTGGTACGCGAAGATATGTCCGACCTTTGCAACGAATTATTCGAACCGCAGCGAATACTCGTTACAATTTGGCCAATATTTGAGTTGCAATCACGACTGCCATGCCCGCTGTCTGCCACAGAGAGTACAACTGGAAAACTATTTGAAATCGAACCACGCGGCGGCCGATTTGCGCTCGATGTACCGGCCACACATTTGACTGAGCACAAAATTGAGTTCAACACCACGTAAGGCGAATCGTATACATGAAAATAACATTGTTATATAAAATTCTTCATTTTAGGTATCCTTTAAATTGCGAATGCGGCACAGAGCAAACTCTTTCGCTAAAATCCATGCAGTGGAACACATTTTTTTGGTATGATGAAAAGAACTGGGGCATTGATGACGCGCTCCATAAGCTGAGAGCGGAAACAGCCCCGTCTACGAAATGGCCAATCGATGACGAGGATGAATTACGCGTGGAACGCATGTCACACTGCACCGGCGCTGCAGATCTTGTCTATCGTATTAAACCCGCAAAAGAGTTTTCGTGCACCACATGTTTGGAAGTAACTGCCTGGGCAATGTTCATTAATGCTACTGGCTTAGATATAGGCATTTGTTTTGGTGAATCCAAAATACGAACGACTATCCAATCAAATTGCCTTGAAATGTTGGGTTTTATTGGCACAGCCTTCACCATAGATTTGCCTTTAGAAAATGCCGATTCACCATGGGTGTGTTCAATACCAGTTTATGCTAATGGCATCAATCCATCGAGTGGCCCTCGTGGCTACGTTTTACCCGACAATGATAGCATAGATATAGGGATAGTACATGCAGCGGAGGTCTATAAATTTGTTTTGGAATCCAAAATTGAAAACGAAAAACGCGTATTTCGACTGCGTCCCAAATATGTCGTTGCCAACTTCGCCAATTGTAAACTTCAGCTATTAACATTCGCAATGGATCATAAAGAGAGTGTGCAACGGCAAGCTCTCGAGGAATTTACCGCCCTAGCTACTAAACTGGAGTTGAACACAGTGCAATGGTCGGAAAATTGGTGAGAATTACATACTAATACATACTTAGATATACATATATTGGTGAACCCTAGTTTCAGATTATAAGAAAAAAATTATTAGATTAACTTGCGCTGATAGCCTCATCCACAAACTATAAAGGCCACATATTTTACATTAGATTATGACAAAGAAAACGAATGCGTTTTTTTCCATGTTCGTACTCTGAAAAATTGATTGATAGACACCTCTAAAAGGCTCTCTAAATATGAGCTTGTAATTGTAACGGTTCTCCGCCTAACAATTTATCTATTCATAATCAAAGCACAAAAAAAAATAGTTTTTTGTAAAGCAGTAAATTTTTTGTAAGACTATGAGCTTACAATTTAAAATTTTGTTTTTTCATTGAGTTATAAAAACCAAAAAAAAACAAATTTTTTTTCACAAATTTTCATCGGTTAAGTTTACGAAAGAATCGACTACAGCGCCTATATTTTGTTACTTCTAGTTAGTGATAACGAACCATATCTTCCCACAACATTAATATAAACCACATACGAATTCCGCTTAGTCCCCGTGACTTAACAGTAAATATCTCAACTATTAAACAAGGTTCTAGCCGCAAAGTCCTTTGGATTGCAAAAACCCCTAAATATAGATCATCGACAGAGGCGGTTACATCTATGTTAAGACGATTAATACAATTGTATACAATTTTTTAAGTTATCAAAAATTTGGTTTCACTGAATCCTATCTTGCTTGTTTCACATTATATAATTAAACTTTGCTCCATTTTTTTAAATCTAGCATTGGTCAAACAATTAATACATTCCACGATTTAAGACCCAATAAAAAGGCCAAACGTACAAGGGATACGGCTTACATTTGCTTTATCAGCTTAAAATTGCCCGATAGCGATGACTTCTCCATACCCATTCCGCTGAGTATACCTTTTACAAGACGCAGCTTTGCAATACAAAATGGGGAGGAATCTCTGCCATTAGTTGCCACACTCATCGAAAAAGATCGCATTTACTATTTGAATATATTTGAAGACAATAGCCCAGCACTGCTGGTCACCAATCAAACTGATGTGCCCTTCATTATCGCACAAACGAGCGCATCGGAAAACAGCAAGGTTTCAAACACTACTCCTGAGTATAGTGGACGCCACTTCGAGTGGTATCAGCACGTGCCGGCATACAGCAAGTGTTACTATACACCACCGGAGCTTTATACGAGCTTCCCGGATGTTGAGTCTACTACGTGCAATATCACTCTAGCACTGCATAAAGGTATGGACTTAAAATTTCCTTAAATATTGACAAACTTCTATATATGTGTATATATTTAGAAAATCCCACAAAGAAAACATTAAAATGGTCAAAGCCGATACGCACCGATAGAACATGGGAGAAGTTTCTGTATATACCCAACCATGGCGACGTCAAAGTTATAGTCTGTGATAAACATCGGGTCACACGTATTTTTGTGTACTACATAGCTCAGGTACGTCCATATAAAATATATAACAATAAAATTGTAATACACCATTTTACGTCCCTACAGCTAGAGTTTTCTGTAAAAGACCTACGTTCTCGCCTGCTAACATCGAAGGCTACCACCGACATTGAGAGCCCGAATTCATCACTCTTATCGATCTCACCGAGCACTGCCATTCACGAACCGATAACTATGAGCAGCACACCCGCCAAGTGCAGACACTTTTCGAACGAATGTGATACGAAAACCCAACTAAAGATTCGTTGCTTTATTAAGGAGTTAATTGTTAGTTTGCACGCCGACGGGAAGATAAATAACTGTACGAAATCTGAAATCGTCGGTCTGTATGCCGATGATACGTTGATCGCCTTTGATGATGACGACGATGATAGAGAATTGCACTTGTTGTTGCCCAATTTACAATTGGATAATCAAAATTACGTGTGCGGTCAATATGATTTTCCTGTGGTGCTGTGCGCACAGGAATTATACGAACGGAAGCCGATTGTGCCGCCGGTGCACTTCCTAGATCGCACCTATCAGAATCTTCGTAATCGTGGCTTAATGGCGCATTTCAGCATTGGTTTCTTTGAGGATGAAATGAAACTGCATTCCATTGTGTGCACATTCAGTCCAATGCGTATTTACATCGAGGACTCGTATCTTAACTGTTTGCTGGACGCAGTTGTGGATTGTACGCCTTCAAATTGTGCTTACCGCTCCGAACTGCCTAGTTCACGTATCACTCTGGCCAGTGGTGAATATCTATTGCCTCGTGTCATCGTTGGCCAAGCGATTTGTATTGCCGAACCGCTGCAGATACGCGAGTTTCAAATTGAGCCACTTAGTGTGCTTCTCTCCGTGCATACTTCCATACGACTATACATAGCACTTGATCATTCGCCGCTCTCATTTTCCACATACAACCGTCAACATATATTAACAATGCCCCTGCGTTTCGGACAGTCGCTAAGCATGCATTACCTATCTGGTGCTATTTTTGGCGCAGGTTGGGTTGTGGGCTCACTAGAGATACTCGGTAGCCCTAGTGGTTTAGCACGCTCCTTTACGACAGGCTTGCGGGATTTCGTTTCGATGCCAGTAGAGGGACTTTTTCGCGGTCCGTGGGGTTTTATCATAGGTGTTACACAAGGCTCAGCTTCTCTTTTGCGAAACGTAACGGCCGGTACATTGAATTCAGTGTCAAAGTTGGCTGCGTCTGTTGCACGAAATCTCGATCGTCTTACATTAGATCAAGAGCATATTGAACGTACTGAAGCACTGCGTCGCTGTCGGCCCCACGGTTTCACAGAAGGATTGGCTCAGGGTGTAACCGGTTTGGGTATAAGCATTTTGGGTGCAGTTGGTGGCTTGGCTCGCCACACTCTGGAAGCGCGATCGCCCGTAGAAGTGATGACTGGTGTTGGAAAAGGTCTAGTTGGCGCAGTAACAAAGCCTCTAAGTGGTGCGGCGGAATTGTTAGCACTTACTGGACAAGGTGTACTGCATACTGTGGGTTTCAACACCATGCCGGAATTGCGTGTTCCCAGTATCTGTGTAAATATTATAACTGAACCGTCAGCATATCGTATTTGGAAATTGTTACCGGGCACATTGAGATCGGACCAAATCTTATTTAATCATGAGGTGACATTAGTAACGAATGAACAATTGCGACAGGGTTATGCTCTCCTTACATCTAGCGTATTTGCACTTATGGAGATGCAGAGTTACAGTTTAATCTGTGTCGTCCCCATAGACAAGGTGGAGATGACAAGTGATGCGATGGATAAAACGCTTTATTATATACATTTGGTAAAAGATAAAAAAGGCTCTGACGAGGTAAAGTAGAAAAAAATGTATTTTTATTGTGTCATTAATTAAATAACTCCTTTCATTTTTTACAGGAGAACTATACAAACCAGCGTATTATGACTTACATACATTCCTCAACTTCATTAAAGAATGTGCCAACAACAGCTTCTGGTTCACTGAGCGATTTACTGCAAACCCATGAGCATGAGATGCAAGTAAGCAGACGCAAGCAAACCGACTGGTCATTCTATATTAATGAAACACTGGGCGAACATATTATTAAGTATTTGAGAGTAATGAACAGAAATTGTTAATGAAGTATTTTAAAAATTGGACATTAGTGATGAGCACACACCAAAATTCGGTTGCGAAATTTAGGTTAACGTTTTATGGTTATCCAACACATGTTTGTAAATATATACTGATATATCTGTATTTAAGGTTAGGAAATTGATTTCTACAAATTATAAGTTATTTAAAGAAAGTCATAATAAATATATTTAATGCGTTTATAATTTTTTTTTGTTGTTGCTTTTTATTAAGGCTTTAATTATGAACAAGTAAGGAACTGCTAAGTTAGGGTGTAACCGAACATTTTATACTCTTGCAACTGAAAGATCGAAAGTCCTTATATTACGTATATGAGGTCTAAGGGAAGTATTGATCCGGTTCAAACCATTTTTGGCACAAGGGTAAAGTTTTATCAAAGAAACATTTTCCCCCAAATTTCAATAATATATGTATATTCGGTAAAAAGTTTTCCACAATTTAGTAACATAGGAATGTTAGAATAATATTATGTGCCGAAATCGTTCGAGTAGGTCCCGAGATATGCGATTTCACCTAAATATGCGTGGTGCCATCCCGAATGTAAAATGTAATGTCTGACGCATTTAGTTATTGATTTATCGGTCTTTTAGTATTTATATGGACTTGTTGGGATGGAGTCATGTGTGGAAGTTCACGCAAGTGAGGAAAGTTCTCTGATCGCCATTCACTTGGGAGTGGCCAGAAACGATTCCTTTACACATGGCTCAAGCAGCTCACTACTTCCGGTCTTTGACCAAGTATCCTCTGGGTAGCCTAAGAACATCCGTTAGAAAGCGAAACATCCCCTGCATAGGGTTGTGTTGGTTTGGGACCGCCACGTAAAAAAACACTCCAATGAAAAACCAACAACAGCATCGGATAATAGACCCCCCTTTTGATGACGACCATGGCAAACGAAATAAGGACTACGAATTGAGGGCATGCACCTGGAATGGCCGGTCCCTTAATTGGGAAGGTGCCGCTGCCCAGCTGGTTGATGTCCTCGTAAAAACAAAGGCTGACATCACCGCCGTCCAAGAAATGCGATGAACGGGACAAGGACAGAGACGAGTAAGTCCTTGTGACATTTGACATCTAGCCACAATCCGCATCAAAGCGAGGTTCTTCAACATATCGCTGATTTGCGCCCACGCCCCGACGGAAGTGAAGGACAATGTGACCAAAGATGAAGGCTGTCCCCGCCACGATGTCAAAATCGTGCTTGGCGACTTTAACGCCAGGGTGGGCAAAGAAGGCATCTTTGGCACTACGGTCGGTAAATTCAGCCTCCACAACGAAACATCCCCAAATGGGTTGAGGCTGATTGACTTCGCCGGGGCCCGAAATATGGTTATCTGTAGTACTAGATTACAGCATAAGAAGATTCATCAAGCTACCTGGCTGTCTCCGGATCGAAAAACTACCAACCAGATCGATCATGTTGTGATAGACGGAAGACACGTCTCCAGTGTTTTAGATGTGCGTGCGCTCCGAGGTCCTAACATCGACTCGGACCACTATCTTGTTGCAGCTAAGATTCGCACCCGCCTCTGTGCAGCAAAAAACGCACGCCAACAAACACAAGGAAGGTTCGACGTCGAGAAGCTACAATCACAACAGACAGCGTAACGATTTTCTACTCGGCTTGCACTCCTGCTCTCTGAGAGCACTCGTCAACAACTCGGTATAAGGGAACTGTGGGACAGCATTTCAAACTCCTTACGTACAGCTGCAACCAAAACCATTGGTTTTCGGAAAGTGCAAAAGAACAGCTGGTACGACGAGAAGTGCCGTGTCACAGCGGAGAGAAAACAGGCTGCCTACCTCGCAACGTTACGATCGACCACAACACGTGCGGGATGGGATAGATACCGAAAGTTGAAGAGGGAAGCGAGACGCATTTGTAGACAGAAGAAGAAAGAGGCCGAAATGCGTGAGTACGAAGAGCATGATAAGCTGGCCGACAGGGGTCGAGCATTACCAATCTACGAAAAAATGTGCCGGCTTACAGAAGGTTTCAAGACCGTAGAACCCCCAAAGGTGATCTAGTCACTGATGCCCAGAGAATACTTAAATTATGGCTCTCCAGCCTGCTGAATGGCAGTGAACGCACAACACCATGAGAAGGCGAACCCGATTCCCCAATCGATGACGATGGAGCAGACGTTCCATTACCCGACCCTGAAGAAGGCCGAATAGCAATTGCCCGCCTGAAGAACAACAAAGCGGCAGGGCCGACGGATTGCCGGCCAAGCTATTCAAACACGGAGCGAAGAACTGATAAGGAGCATGCATCAGCTTCTTTGTAAAATATGGTCGGACGAAAGCATGCCCAACGATTGGAATTTAAGTGTGCTATGCCCAATCCATAGAAAAGGAGACCCCACAATATGCGCCAAATAACGTGGGATTAGCCTCCTCAATATCGCATATAAGGTTCTATCGAGCGTATTGTGTGAAAGATTAAAGCCCACCGTCAACAAACTGATTGAACCTTATCAGTGTGGCTTTAGACCTGGCAAATCAACAACCGACCAGATATTCACCATGCGCCAAATCTTGGAAAAGACCTGTGAAAGGAGAATCGACACACACCACCTCTTCGTCGATTTCAAAGCTGCTTTCGACAGCACGAAAAGGAGCTGCCTTTATGCCGCGATGTCTGGAATTTGGTATCCCCGCAAAACTAATACGGCTGTGTAAGCTGACGTTGAGCAACACCAAAAGCTCCGTCAGAATCGGGAAGGACCTCTCCGAGCCGTTCGATACCATGCGAGGTTTCAGACAAAGCGATTCCCTATCGTGCGATCTTCTATAAGAGTGTACAGCTGCTGGCGTATGCCGATGATATTGATATCATAGGCCTCAATACCCGCGCCGTTAGTTCTGGGTCTGGCAGTGAACGAGGACAAGACGAAATATCTCCTGTCATCAAACAAACAGTCGTCGCACTCGCGACTAAACACCCACGTCACTGTTGACAGTCATAACTTCGAAGTTGTAGATAATTTCGTCTATCTTTGAACATTATCAGCATCAACGCCAATAACAACGTCAGCGTCGAAGTCCAACGCAGCATAACTATTGCCAACAGGTGCTACTTCGGACTGAGTAGGCAATTGAGAAGTAAAGTCCTCTCTCGACGAACAAAAACCAAATTCTATAAGTCACTCATTATTCCCGTCCTGCTATATGGTGCAGAGGCTTGGACGATGACAACAACTGATGAGTCGACGCTCTGAAAGTATTCGACGCATTACCCCCCGGGGAAGCAGAGGAAGAGGAAGACCTCCACTCCGTTGGAAGGACCAGGTGGAGAAGGACCTGGCTTCGCTTGGAATATCCAATTGGCGCCACGTAACGAAAAGAAAAACGACTGGCGAGCTGTTGTTAACTCGGCTATAATCGCGTGAGCGGTGTCTACGCCAATTAAGAAGAAGAAGATGTCAAAATTTTAGTGATTTAACTTTAACGGCTTGGAAGATATACACATTCAACTTGTAGCCATTCCCATTTTTCTTTACATTTTTAGCCCAAAGGCGTCCCTTGCTTCTGCGATTTTTTGTACCAAATTACAGTTTTTACTCTCATGTTACAAGAGTACAAAAATAAACGGTTTCACTCAAAATATGTACAATTCCTATGTAAGGAGACGATATATGTATGTATTATCAAATTCCACACCTTTATTACGCATATGTGCTTATATCGGATAGAATATATTTCGAGTAATGATATGCCGTAATGCCAAACTGAATAAAATACCCAGATAGATAGATAGATTTGGGTGGATTTGCCCTATGACGATTAGTCTGACGTGATTGGCCCTCTAACTCTTTTCAAATTGATTCATCTTGAAATGCTTTATTAGCTGCTGAGGTAATTGAATACTACCACAATTTCGGTCGTTCTTTTTTTTCTTATTGTTGAGTTATATTGCCACTAGATCTCTGACCTTTGGAGAACTCCTGCACCAGAACTATGTCCAGATCATTCGAAGCTATTTTGTTAGTTATTACCGCCGAGGCAGCAAAAGCGTGGTAGATGTTGATTTGGGGCTATCTTGATGACAGGCGTAATTTTCCTTTAAGTTTTTGCTCCCGATATCCGAGAGCATCAGATCTTCATTATTTGCTGTTCCTCTTTCTGCGTTCCTGACCTCCATAGTTTGGCGGGATACTGCCACACCGGTAGTTCAGTCTGAAACAGTTTTTGCTTTTGGTGAACGATTCGTCGTCTACACAAGGGTTTAGTTTCAGACAGGTGATTTCATCGTTTTCTTCTAGCACTTTCCAATAATTGGTTTACATACCCTCAATTTGGACTTGCAACAAGACCAATGTGTATGCTTTCCACTTGTTCGCGCTCCTAGGAAGAAAGATTTTTACATTGTGTGTGTGGGTATTTCTTTACCAATTTTTGTGGTTAGCTTTACGCCTGACCAGCCACTAGTGTGAGGTATTACTATTGTTAGCCATTCAGCTGTGTGTCGTCCGTGCAGTCAACAATAAGAAGCCCTATCTTAAATGCCACCCCTGAAACACTAATGAACTTTTCCGGCCCTTAAGCACCCCATACATTATTGCCTTTTGGATCTCAACCAGCTGTTCGGGCGACAGAAAGTTCTTCGGGAGCACTGCCTACTTGACGAATATTATAGCCTCAGCGTAGGTGTGCCCATAACCAGGCCTTATTGTCTGTTGCTTCGGAACAGTTGACCCTTCCAGTTGTCTGGTTCGGAATGTTAATCGGTCTTTTTGATAGCTGGTCCTCTAGCTCGTGGGCTTGCTGTTTGCTACTGGTTTGTACTCAGTTTTTTCCGTTTGAAGTCGGACAGATTCTGAGCTCATTGCCCTTTTCAGACTTCTGAGGTATCTTACGATTCCTGCTCCACTCAGCCCCTATCTTTTTTGATCATCTCTTGCGTCAGGACGGCAACTTAGTATGTATTTCTCCGCTTATGATCTTTGCAAATTTCTAGAGTATAAAGTGTTTGGTTATACCAGAACTTAGCTCTTTTTTAATAATGTATGCAGTATCCTCCACATAATTGATCTCCGGTTATGTAATAAAATTAAAATTGAATTTGAATTCCGGTCTAAAATATATTGCATTAAAATACGTGCAAATTCGCCCGCTTAAATGAACCCGATTAATTGGTTTTCCCTCATAATTGGTTCAAAATAGTTCAAAATATGTCTTTTGAAAAAAAACCTGTAACTTCCCTCGGTTAATTGAACAAACATCTTTTGTTAAAAAAAGAAGTAACCTCTGACATCAGCATTTAAAAGCATACTATTTATCTTGGTTAATATTTTTTTATTTTTATTTTTTATTTTTATTTATTTATTTACAAGAGTAATAAATATAAATAATTATTCCACTTAACAACTAAAGCACTGGCTGTCAAGGCCTTCGGCTTAGTCTTGGTGAATATATTTTGAAATCAGTCCAATTTGGTGAGCAAGAGAAAGAAGAAAATCCTCTTAAATCTTCGTCAATTCATATACATACATATGTATACTATATACATATAACTCGTATACTAACAGACACATAAGGTTTGTAAGAAGACCGAAAACTATTATTTGTATACTACATGGCAGTTGGTGTAGTATCAACCAGATTTTATCTATTTTTCCATTACCACATACCATTTACATGTCACATACTAAAAAACAAATCATATAGAATAATGGCAGCCGGATGTCCGAAAAGGCTGATATTAGTTGTACAGGGGCTATGTCAAGTTTTTGCCAATTTTTTTTATTTTAGGCACAAAGATACACTGTTATGAGTAAAATACGTGGCCGATATATAGTACATACTCGTATGTGGTACAAAGTCACTCGGAAGTTCGAAAATCTTTATATTAGGCTAAGGGAAGTATTGGTCCGATTCAACCCATTTTTGATACACAGACATACTATTATCAGAGAAGTACTATCCCGGAATTCCTCAATCCCTCCGACAATGACCGATATTTTCAAACAAAAGTCAACTATGGGTACAGGGGTCCACATATTCGGTACCTAGGGCCTTGAACAGTTTTTTTGGATTCGAACAATTTTTGGTCACACGATAAAAACATTATTCCTGCAAAGTTTTATCCCGTTATATTATTTGCTGCTTGATTTGTGTACTGGAAACTGAACGAATCAAGTGGAATTTAAAGTTGTACTATATAGGAAGTAGGCGTGGTTATTGTCCGGTTTCGCTCATTTGTGAAATAGGAATATGAAAACAATGTCATATACGAAATCTGGGATTTTACCAAAAAGTGGGTGGTGCCACGCCCATCGACACATTTTTTCCTGGGCCCCTATAAAGCTTTGTCATACCATTACGATGGCAAAATTGTACGTCTCTGGTTAATTTTGTTACTGATTTATCGCGCTTTTAGTAGTTTTGAACAGTACCGTTATATGGGGAAGGAACGGGTTTTCATCCCATTTCATCTACGTATTTCCACACTATCGGTAGAAATTCTTGTGGTATTCGCGCTGGACGAATTTCGTTGTTGTCGCTTTAGCAGTTTAGGAGATACATATATATGTATGTATGTACATACATTAAGGGGGTATTCTGGTCTAGAAATTGTAATGTAATTGAAATGTACAAAAGGATTTTTCAAAATTCAAATTATTTTCGGAGATATAGGCATTTTTCTGACCCGGCATCCAAACTGGATCGGCCGAAACTAATCGAACAAAAGACTTTACGCTAAACTTTAAGCGCGTTTTTCTCAAAACTGACTTTTTCGGAACGATACCCACGATTTCTCAGGTTCTACTGGACCGATTTACTTGAAATTTATATAGAGTCTTCTTTATAGGCTTGTCTATGGTTGGAACTAGCCCCTTCCCCAAATTTTTATTTTATTTTTTTTTTAAATTCGAAATAGTCAGAAAAAGTGATCCAAAAAAACTTTTTTTTCCCACTTTTCCGTAGTTCCGGCCATTGCGACATTATTCTAGATTATTAAACTTTTTTTTTTGGTTTCAGATAACTAGGAGGGTTGAAATCATGGGTATGGTCACGTGGAAATTTTTAGAGACCCCCCACTTCGTCAGCTCATAATTTTTGAAATTTTTTACTTTTTTTTAGTTTTTAATTTTTTTCTGTACTCTTCTAAAATTAACAAATAACTGATAAAAAAAATGGATATTAAAAATATTAATTGCCTTTTTTTTACGACACTTTAAAAATTACGTGAAATTCGTGCTTCTAGACCAGAATACCCCTTAAACATATTAGAGTGCGTGGCCACGCTCACTTTTTCAAAAGTTTTGCCCATAGGTGTCTTTTGCTGCTGCGAACCTCTGTGCCAAATTACAGTTTTATATCTTATTTCAGTGCTTAGTTATGGCACTTTATATGTTTTCGGTTAATGGCGATTTGTGGGCGTGGCAGTGATCCGATTATGCCCATCTACGATCTAGAACTTTTTTTTGTACTAAGAAACTTACGTACCAATTTTCATTAAGATATCTCACTTTTTACTCAAGTTACAGCTTGTACGAACGGACGGACAGGCAGACAGTCAACCGGATTTCAACTTTTCTTGTCACCCTGATCATTTATATACATATGTACTAGGGGATCCAGCCACGCGTTATAGTATATATTTTATGCTATTATTCATATAATAAACTATTCAATACAGTGAAAATACAGGCATAAAAATCCAAGGGATTATTCTTGATGTTTAATTTTTAATATGTTCATATAAATAAATTTCATTGGAAAAAATAACGAATTTAAGGCTGCTTTCTCAGTGTTTGGTTACCAACCTTTCTATCCAGTGAATAGAATTGTCCGCTTAATAGAGTGTACTTAATAAACATCAACAATTAACATGTTTAATTTAGATGTCCGCTTAATAGAGCGTCCATTTAATAGAACTTTCACTGTATTTTTTATTTATGAATTGTTTATAATTGTTTTTATTCTTCTAAGTCGGTTCGAACTGGACACAGTGTGCTAAATTTTACTAAAATTGGTTCAGTAGTTTAGGAGTCCATCGCGGACAAACAACGTGACACGACCTTTTTATATACTTGTATAAAGATAACCCTATATCTACCTCGCTTAGTTTTAGGTGATACGTACAACCGTTAGGTGAACAAAACTATAGTACTCTGTAGCAACTGGTTGTAAGAGTATAAAAAGATTACAGACTTCTTCAATTTACATTTTAAAAATTAAGAAACGAACTCTAAATATGAGAATTTAAATGCTGCACATATAGTATACAATAATATGAATTGTTCTTGTTCCTTAAACTTATTACTTAAATATAAGTAATCTTGTTTTTGATTCTTATAGTTTTTCCGTTTAAAATAAAAATATATTGTTTAAATATCATTACGAAAAACTAAATAGATTCTTAAAGTGCTTAAATGATTATTTTTTAATGTTTAGGTTGTAAAATTGTAATTCAATGAATTTTTAATTAAACGGGTATCGGTTAATTGATTTCCCGGTGAATTTAAACAACAATTGTGCAATTTTTGAAGTGCAATTATCCGGGGGATACTGTAACAAAATTTTTACTGGGGTGTAGGCGAGAATTGTTTTGAATTCATATGTTTCTATTAAAGACAAACATAGCGAATGAACCAAAAATTGCGTTATTTATTTATCATGATTCAATTCAATGTGTGAATTCGGACCGTGATTTCTCTTACGAAAGAAAAGTTTGTAACCTTAATGTCAACATTAGATGTTTTTTGTTTTTCTCATCAATATTCTGTTACATTTTTATTATTTTGTATTATTTACAATCTATGTATTTGTAGTCAATTATCGCCCAATTTTCATTGGATGAAATCTTTGAAAAATTTATTTTTTGGAACTTTTTTTTGTTTTTGGGCATGTATTGCCATTTTTTAATTATTTTCTCTTCCTACTTCACTTTCTTAACTGCTGCCAAAATAAATAGTAATGTTCCAAAACTATAAATTCATAGATAGATAGAGCCTGTATCACTCGTCAAACTTCTTTTCCATGCCAAACGGATCTTCCTAAACAGAACGGACTCAGATATTGATTCCCGGTTGGATTTTTAAGTGCCCGAGGACTTTCAAATTAATAACATTCCTGTATAAATTTTTTTAACTATATTTACGGATTTGCTGTTATTTAAAATAAACAACTAAATTTTTCCTAGAGGTGTGTTTTTATTATTAGACGTTTACACTTCATTCTTGAATCAGACACAGAGAATGTCAATTAAAAACAAGGAATCAAAGTTTGACGTTCCGTGAATTTATTAGCAAGTCCAAATATAAAATACTGACTAATTTGCACAAATTTTTATCGTTATTCAAAAAATATAAATATATTTAAAATAAAGGATTTTTCACGTCTCCACAATAACAATGACCGCAACTGCTGCAGATCGTGGCGTACAGCGTGGAGTCAACCGCGTACTTGTTAAGCTGGAAAATTCAATTGAATCAGGCAATTACTATGAAGCACATCAAATGTATCGCACATTGTACTTTCGATACACCGGCCAGCAAAAATATGCGGACTGCTTAGAGTTACTATGGAGTGGGGCAATGAAGCTTGTCTCGAAACAACAAGAAACGAGTGCAGCAGATTTAGCTCTCCTCCTTATTGACACATTAGATAAGCGTGGTAGTGTTGAAAATGATCAAAGTAATGATGGCGACATATGGATTCAGCGATTGGGCACGCTTATTGGACTACTAAGTTCTACAACAGTGGAGCGCGAGACCTTAATTGTAACATTTTTCAATTTAGCTAATCTATAAGTAACTTACATGAATATTTTTTTGCAGAGCCGCGCAATAAAGTGGAGTAGTGATATGTCGGGCAATACATTAGGGCACCCCGGCATGCACAAAGCTATTGCTCAAGTATTTTGGGCTGAAGGAAGTTGTGAGCAGGCTCGTCATCACTTTCTACTAAGTCGTGATGGAAATCTTTGCGGTCGTATATTAATTAAGATCCATAAAAATAAAGGCTACGAAAACGAATTGGATTTATTTATCGTACAGGCTGTACTACAACAATTATGTTTAAAGGATCGGAAGACTGCTGAAGATACTTTTGCCTCCTATACCTCAAATCATTCAAGCATTAAGCGCAAAGAGGCTCCATTCAAACAACCGCTATTAAACTTTGTACACTTTTTGTTTCGTTGTATCGACACTGGACGACATGACACATTTCGTACTTTGTGTGATCTATATAAACCGTCATTGAATAGAGATCCTTCATTCGAGAAATATTTGGTTAAAATAGGAATACATTTCTTTGGTGTTGCACCGCCACCTACAATAACTGGCGGAGGCTTGATGGGCGGCATGTTTGGTGACTTATTTACACGCTTATTCCAAGGATTCGATGACGATGATGACGACGATAGCCAACAATCCAGGTCTAGTTCCAACACACGTTTACGTACTGGTGGCGCAGCAAACTCTGTCAACCTAGATTAACACCAATTATATGACGATACTAAATAATCATGTTTTTTTTTTATGAAATAAACTATTAACTTTAGCATGTTATATTTGCCATTTTTTATCCCGTAGTTCGATTCTATAACTCAATCCTCAATTCGAAAAATTTTAAATTAAAGTAAAATTCAAAATACATCATTGTGACAACTTAAGCCCTCACCGAAACCAAAAACAGCAAATCATTTTGTTAACAGAAATGTAATTAATTTTAATTTAATTATAGTAAATATTTTAACTTATACATCCAAAAACACATTTTATCGAATATAATTCGGAGTGCTCTAAAATATAAGGAATAGGTAGTCTATTTTACAAGCATTTACATAAATGGAATATTCTGCTTATTAATTCAACCAAGTTATAACAAAATTTATAACAATTTACAGAATTACCATAATTCGTTTTATTAGGCAGCAAACCAAAGATTTATTTTTGTTGTATATAGGTTGAAAGCCGTTAGACTGCAAGTTAGTATGCTGAAAATTGCAACAAACAGTAAATTCAATAATTTTACACCAATTCTCTTTGGGATATAAACCCACCTTAATACTTTACGCACTCCGATTAAGCGATGACAAAACCTTACATTTCATTAAAGCATAAATAACATTATTAGACTAGTTTTCTAAAAGTAAAAAAGAACAAATTAATTAACAATTAATTTTGCAAAATATTGGCAGATGGATAATCGTTAGAATTCCAATTGCAATTCGGGCAAAACTCTAAAGACACTTTTCCTTGCCTTATATGTAAGCAAATGCCCGCATCAGATTCTATACTTTCAAGTGATGGCACTTGATCAACATCGGCATAACTATGCTCTCCTCCAACTGTGGTTAATTTTGTTAAACCTTTAGTTCCTAGGTCTTCGTGGTCTTCGTGTAAGATATCGACCCAAGTATCATTAAAAGCTGACGATGGTATGAAATCTGAAGATAAATTTTCTAAAATGTTATACATTTCTATTGGATCATCTTGAAAAGAAAACTCTGATGAAATTCCTACGCTACCATTATCCGAATTTTCCGATGTGGATGCGACATTCCATTCAACATTGTCCAAACCGTTTGTTTGCTGTACAATCCTTGACGACTGGCATAATTGCTGACTGGTATACGAATGAACTGGAGAACTCAGCATCGGCGAACTTACGGCCGGAGACTGCTGAACATGCATTCGAACATTCAGAGCTTTAATAAGATTCTCTATTTCTTTGTGATTTGCAATAACGCTCTGAAAATACCTTTTTTCTCGTTGAAGTTGGCCTACTGCTTTCATTTGCTGTTTCAACGCCTTCTTAAGTTGCTTATTAGCCGATCGCACTTCTTCCAACTCCTTCTCCATTGCCTCTAAATGCGCTTTCTTCTTTCGACGATTTTCCCGTGCCAACAAAGCATTTCTATTTTGAACATTTGGATTGGGCCGCCTAGTTGGCATTCGACCTTGACAAACTGCCTTTACACAGTTTTTCACACCTGAAATTGTACTCTCTTCGCTATCGGTGGCTGAATTAGAGTCCGTTGATTCATATCGGTAGACATTCTGTTGCAATAACTGCTTGATATCTTCCATTATGATTTTGCGTTGAAGGGAAAATTTTACAAACGGAATCTTGTTTATTATTTTGTACACCAAAAAATTGTCGCTGCTACTTTACCTTTTCTATAAAAATTCTCAATTTTTCAACAAAAGAAAAATTCACCTATTACGTTTTATACACGAAAAGAAAATGGTGGCCTTTCACGAAGTAGGCCTTGATCGCGGTTGTATTTGCGAACATTCAGAGTTGCTTTAAGTAATAAAGTATGGTATTGTACCAATTTCATCGAATTGTACAACTGATTGTTACGTATAGTATATAGGCCAGTTGTATGAGTTTTACCATCTGATTAAATGAAAATCAAAATTTTTTGATATTTTGTCAAATTGGTTGTGTTAGTTGGATTGTGTTTGGGTTGGTCGTGCGATTTCAAACGATTTCGTCCTTTTATTTCGGCTGTCGAAGAGAGCGCGTAATATATAATAAGTAAAGCAATAACTTCCGAACTCATGTTTAAGCAACGAAGTGAATATTCAAAATGAAGTTGGCCTCAAAATTGTATTAAAAGTTGTGTCGTATGTAGCGACAAGGGCAATTTCTAGCCCAACTCAATCAACCAACTAATTGTTGTGTGTATGCCTTCCATTAAATGATTTACCTTGATGAGTAAAAAAAATTGTCTTTTACTGAAGAGAAAAATTAATAAAACAAAACGAACTTTTACCAATAAAAAGTTTAACTTCATAGACATACTGCAAAAATAATATTTTATCCTTAATTTTTTGTTCTTAAGTAATTAAATAATATATAATACACAATGGTAAATTTTGTTTTGATTGCAGAATATGTTTGTAATTTTATTATTATCCATCCCTGTAATCTGATGCCAACCTATCGTTTAATTATATGATAAATCTTAACTATTATAATAAAATTCATTGACAATTTTCGAAAGACACGAGTACCGATGTCACTAAATTCAAAACTCGTAGACTGGTAGCAGAACCTGGCAAGGTTTAAAGAATATTATTGGAAAGCGAAACGAAAAACAAGGAAGTAGCGAAATTAAGAAAGGAAGAAAATAAAGATTGGACATTATAGCAAATTCTGCCTGGATATGAATCCACAATAGCAAATGGACCAGAACTTGTTGATTACTTTGCGATTTTTTATACGACGGAGCGTCTGGAATTAGAGTGTATACAAAACTGTAGTGATAGCACACAAAGATATTTCGCAACCACTCCAAGCAGTGGGGAGTGCAGTGGAAATATAAAATGTATACACGCGATACAGAATTGCGACGACTGCAATCCAACGATGTGAACCGGCTGGCGGAAACGTTGGGATTCGTTGGAGGAAGAAAGTTGATGGAAAATATACCGAAACATTGGTCAAATCAAGACGGATACAATGTTGAAGATTCTGTTAGAGGAAGCCAAAGATGGAACGGTTCTAATGTGATAGAGTTAAAATACAAGCCAGAACAAGTTCGGCTAATAGAAGAAGCAACAAAACAAACTAGTGGCTGTTATTTTGCAGAGATATTAATACAGGAATGGAGCACCAGTGGCCGCAAACATGAACGTCCGACAGTTGGTCTGTTATTACAATTACTGATTAAAGCAGATCTCTGGAATGCAGCTGACTTTGTAGCAGAACATTTCCTGAATGGTAAGAATTCCATTGTTTGTAATTCATTTCACTAAGCGCACTGCATTGAAAAAACATCGATTTTTGCTTGAAATCATGAATTAATTGTACAAATATTTTAATCTCACTACATTAATTAATAGATCTTGTAACTTGTTATGGTTTGAAAATTTTTAAAATATATAATATGGAACCAGAGTCAATAAAGTATTTAACTGCACTTATTCATATAAATAGAAATATATGTATGTTAATAAAATATATGTATTTCTTTTTACTCTTGATAAATAACATGTTGAAATTGTATTCAATTACCAGAACCCCCACCCGAACGTCCTTTGGAAGGACCTGGTGCAAAAGTTGACATATCAATTCCAACAGAATGTTTGAGAAGTGTTGTAGATTTTGTAAATGATTCGGTCGGCTATCCAGACACTGAAACGCTCAACGATAATATAAATAGAACGAATGGATTGGACGATCACAATCGAGATTATTACACAAAGTTTTCACCTTTGAATAAGGACTTAAACACCGTGGCACCAAAACCGCCACCTCGGACACGATCCGCGCGTCATCAAAGTACACAACACAGTCTGCAGCAGCAACTACCAATACAACAACAGCAACAAAATATTCAGAAAGCACCAACCGACAACGAAGCAGCAACTGCAGAGGCTAATGACCAAAATAGACGCCCTCAAAGTCATGATAATATTCAAGTATCTAAACAGCCTCAAAATGTAAATTCATTAATGCATAATACCATAACTTCACATAATATACCAGAATTGAGCGATCTGCTTAAATCCAATAGCAATCTGCATTCTGCGAAATCAGAAGATGCACGCGAAATACCTATCGTTTCCCTTCTTGATTCTAAATCGAAAAATGTACCTAGTATACCAGTTGTTGCTTCCACATCAAATACGACATCGATGGCGGGATCTGATATGCTCGGAAGTCTACCATTGATTACTGAACTGAATTCTGATGGTGTGGATATTGAAGTTTCGAATGATTTTCAAGGAGACAACTCTGATTCAAATCAATTGACACACCAAATTACTTCACCCTCTCCAAATGGTTTAAGTGATGATAGTCGCTGTAGTAGTTTAAGTAATGATAGTTTTGACGATGGCGATTACAGTGCTGTAAATAATTCGGATGTTGGTATTGTTGATATGGAGAATGCAGATGGAAATTCTTGTGATCAGAGCCTGCCAAATCTAAGTATTTTCGGTCGACAAAGTCCCAATAATGACTCCAGTTTGACGACTGTAACGTGCACAAGTGGTGACAATAGCTTCGAGCTGAGCTTAAACGATTCGAGTTCAACATCAACAACAGACCCCACTGCGCAAAGAAAGTAGGGTTGCGTTCGGGTTGCTGTCATGACTGTTTTGTCATTCCTACGATAGAAGATATTATAAAATGGCATTCCAAAAGATACGTGCAGCATTATTTGTGAGCATCAATTTCGAAAAAAATTATTGATTGCTTATACTATGTATAGTTAAAATATAACACTTGTTACATAAAATTGAGATATATGTATATCCTCTGCGATAAACACATTATAAGACAACTTTAAATCATATTTAAAAGCATTTAATGTAAAAGTTTTACAATATAAGTTGCAGTAGAATTTTGACTCAGTTGAAATTCTTAAAACATATTTATGAGTAAGTTGTAAATTATATCGTTAATATAATATATATTTAAAATATAAAATCGATCTTTTAATTTTAATAAACATTTTTATTTTCTAGCAAAGAAAATGGAATTTTGAATAAATTTTAAATGATGCAATGAATACCTTACCTACATATATGCAGAGAACATAAAAACATATACTTTATCATAAAAGTTTTATGTTCTCTGGTTGAACATTGCTCAACTGTTAAGAATTTACAAATAACTTACATAAGTTGAAATGAACTTAAAAGTTACCCAAATATGAAATAATTTGATTATTAATTTGTGAAATTGAGTTAAACTACATTATATACTGCTAACTGAACATATGAAAGTGTACATCTAATAAAATCTAATTAGACGTTCTCTCACACATAAATACAGATGCAATGAGATTGGGTGAAAAATAAAGAATGTTATTTAAAAATATAAAGTGAACTTTCCCATTAGGGACTGCTCCTGTAACCGGACAACCATCATAAACACAACATTTTCTATTACTACATTCATACAAAACCAAATTCTATAATCGGACATTAAAAGATTTAATAAAATATGTAAAAAAATAATGAACAATTTGTACGTACATATATACAAGGTGCGTTCTGAAGTAAACAGGACTTTTTAAATCTAGCGTTAGAATCTGCTATCTTTATCGATTGTCCAGTGAGAGTTTCATGACATTTCATCGATTGGAAGTGAAGTTATTGGGTTTTAAGTGTCAGTATGTTTGTGTTATCAGTGCGAAAATGAGCTTCGAACAAAGCGCCAACATTAATTATACCCTGAACAGGGTATATTAAGTTTGTCACGAAGTTTGTAACACCCAGAAGGAAGCATCGGAGACCCTGTAAAGTATATATATAAATGATCAGTATGTTGAGCCGAGTCGATTTAGCCATGCCGTCTGTCTGTCCGTCCGTCTGGCTGTCTGTATATGTATATACGAACTAGTCCCTCAGTTTTTGAGATATCGTTTTGAAATTTTGTAAACGTTATTTTCTCTTTAAAAAGCTGCTCATTTGTCGGAACTGCCGATATCGGACCACTATAACATATTGCTGCCATACAAACTGAATGATCGGAATCAAGAGCTTGTATAGCAAACTTTCGCATTTGACGTGGTATCTTCACGAAATTTTATACGGATTACTGTTACCGAAAAAATTGTTCAGATCGGATTACTATAGCATATAGCTTCCATACAAACTGGACACATATGTATGTATTTACTAAAAGAAATGCTTCGGTGCAGTCTTAGTTAACGTTTTTTCTTGTTTTGTTTTAAAATTGGTAAAACTTTCACCGAAACGTTTCAATTTATGAAACAAGTTTATGGCGATGATTGCCTATCCCGTAGCAGAGTGCACAAGTGGTTTCAACGCTTTCAAAGTGGTCGTGAGGACATAAACTATCTTTAGATGTACACGATCAACATGTAGGCCAATCAAAAACCGTGATCACCGGAAATTCCATCGAAAATGTGCGTGAATTCATCAAAAATCAGCCAGAGAACATAAAAAAACATAAAACATATTTTATGTTCTCTCTTTGTTTTATGTTCTCTGGTTTTATGTTCTCTGTCTCAGCTGCATGGACGTGAAGGAAACTTATGCTTGATTTAGTCACAACGTGCCGCCCTTCCGTAGTGAAGACGTATTTGTAGCTGTTCTCTCTTGACAGTCATTGCTCAATTCGTATACATATATGGTTTTGCACACATCTAGCTTTTTAGTTATAATTTTTCATAATGAATAACATGAAACTAAAATCCAATTATTAAAAATGGTCTAACTAATTATAAATAATGGTATTCAAATGAAATTTTGAAGTAGTTTAAGAATATTTCAAATATATTCCAGTTAATTTTTTTTTACTGCAAAATATCGGGGCTGGCAACTCTGCATTTAAGAAGCAACCTCGTTAAAAGAACAACAATTGTAAAAAGTTATCATTTTCGTATTTTGGTGTCAAAATGCTCCCTTTAGGCATTTTTATTATCATTTTCGGTGTGAGAAACCCAAAATTAGCAAGAAACAGCCGGCTGTAACTTATAATAAATTATAAATGTTCTCTGATTAGTTATTACGATATGCACGTATATTGTTTAAAGTCAAACATTTTAAAAACATACACAAAATTGCAACCCTATAGTCATAAATTCTAAAAGTTGGAAAACGAAATAAGAACAAAACAAAAAAGATTGAGTTGACACATCACAGCAAAGCAAATTTACATATATAAGGAAAGCGATAACTAAAATAAAATTTGCAAACACGAATTTTTTAACTTCTTAAAATATATCCTGTGTTGTTTTTCATAAGTTTTTCACGATTTTTCATCAAATGGACGAGTCTGAACTGCTCTTCAATTTGTTCTACCTCTTATTATGTATGTGTATTATATATCCACCAGAGGAGTTTCAGCGTCTGGGTTTAACCATTGAACAAATTTTCATCAAACTTTTGGGTGATGAAAGCATCAATTTCGTACACTACCATCAACGTCGCACATCATTGAATTTATTTGTGCACAGCTGCTTGCCTGCACTGTACTTTCTCATACACAAATTAAAGTTCTCTGTATTCGCGGAACGCGAACTGCCTGAAAATGTAGATTTGGATCCAGATTTTCCAATGCCACAAGAAGCTGTTGCATTTAAGACGCTCACATGGAAAATCGCACAACGTTTTAGTTTAATGGCAGTCTTGGCAGTGCCGGCTTTAATATTCAATTGGCAGCAACAAAACTGGCGCCGTCATCCAATCAGCCAGACATTATTGAAATTCTCCAATGTGCCAGATAGTTATCACACTGTTGCGAGCGATATTAGCACTGAATTTAGAAGGTATGTTAAAAGAATTTAAAGAATTTGTTTTAGAGTGTAACCATAAATAAAAATGAATTTAACAAATACCAGTATCTGATTAATAGACTCGACATATATAAAAAGAAGCTGAATTCTATATCGACAGTTATAGCAACAGAAAACTGGATAATTAAAACTTCGCTTTATAATGTGCATTTTGCCCACCAAAGTGATACTTCGCTCAGTGTAGCCAAAGTAAGTGAATCCTATAGTAGTTAGAAAACTCTATTATCAAAACATACCTTTTATTATTGCTATTTTTAAAAAGCACTGACATTAACCAATTTCTGTAGACAGAGACTTACAACGTTTCACAAGACACTAACGATACCTTACAAATGGTGAGCATAGTAGTGAAACCAAATCGACAAAAAGTGGCTGACTTTCACATACGCATCAATGCTTTAGAATTTCGCAATCTGGAGGAGCGAATTAGTAGACCTATTGCCATACCATCAAACATACAATTTCATCGCAACGTAATAGATCGTTTTATAGATGTTTTTAAAGAACAAGTGGCTAAAAATCCAATTTACAAAGCGGATAGGATGGCAGAAAAGTGCTTTGCTTGTATGATTGCTGAGCCAAATATAAAAATTCATAAACAATGTGAAGATGTTGACCGTGATGGACGTCCACTGTCAGCGGAGAATACTTGTACAAATTGCTATTGCCGACCAATGTGGTGTGTTGATTGTCTTGCGCGTTGGTTTGCTGCACGTCAGAGTGAACACGACCGGGAAGTATGGCTTGAACAGAAATGTACCTGCCCCATGTGTCGTGCCAAATTCTGTCTTCTCGATGTCAGCTACATTGAGAAGCGTGATATAGTGGAAACCGGCGATGTCCCACTTAACAATGACAACGCGTGATATTTTTATATAGCAAAAAGCTACTATATAAAGTGCATTGAATTTCAATTAAAGTTGATAAATCGACTCTGTCAATTCTTCCAATGTATAGTTCAACAGCGAATAAGATGCGAATCTTCTGCTAATTTTTTGCAAGCTTTTTTATCTTTATTTGGTCCATAATAATTTATAATTAAATTTTATATTTTTTTGTAATAAATTTTGTTTACATTTCTATGTTTACATCAGTTTAATATTTTTCTAAACACAAATTACTTACTATCTAAAAAGTTTGTAACTATCACGTTTTAATACTTTACGATACACAATTTATATACGTACATTTTTGTATGTATATATATTCATAAAATAAAAATAGATGAATTAATTTTTATTGGTAAATACGTATTTATTTCTAAGTGAATTGAAATCTGCATTCAATATAATTATATTCCAAAAATGCTTGCGCAAGCATTAAGCTCTATCTTTAAATAAATTAGCTCTTGAATTTAATAACAAAATTGAATTTTTGTCATTGCATAGTTCCACGATTCAGCTTTTGCATATACTTAGTTGCCGTTTGAGCGGTTAAAACTACATATTAACTTTTATAACGACAGCTTTCTATTAGAAACGTTGGCACATAGTTAAAACTAGTGGAAAAGAGAATTATTTGCAAAATGAAAACAACCGAATGCTTCAAGAAAGCGTTAGTTCATATTTATATTATGTTATTTTTATATTGTATTTAAATATATAGCTTTACTTAAGCACTAACTAAGCGCTTTACCTTAACAAAAGTTAATTTTGTGAATTTAAATTTTCCACATAAAAATAAAATGTTAAAAGTTAAATATGTATACAAAAATAGCGTTTTCATTTACCTTTCGCAATTAAGTTAATTAAAAAATTTATTATACATAAAAAATACATGATATGCGTAATATACATATGTAGGTGGCATCTATAAATTCGTTTCGTAGTAACTTTTATAACTCTCAGCTTTGTCACGCATCGTCGCATTTCTTGAATTTGAGCTGGCGGAGGTTGATGCCATGGATTGCGATGAGAAAAGTTTGCTTGACATTGCAGAAGGTTGGCGATGGGTATTCTGGAATTAGAGATAAACAAATTATAAGAAAGATGTCTAACATATGTTAGTGTAAGTATATATGTATGTATGATATGATTCAAATTACTTTAGGGATGTTTTCTGCAGCTGCAACAACAACTACATCAAATACTATCCCAATTTGTAAGATCTTTTAAATTTATTGCATAGGTCTGATTACGTTTTTCTTAATAAAACAATATATCAGCTAGTTTATAAAATGTAGTTGATATTAATTTTAACTTATACTAACTTTATATGTTGTTTTTAGGCTGAACCCAGATGAACTTTTTATACCCTGAACAGAGAACCCTATAAAATATGTAATATAAATAATCAGAGTATTGAATTCAGTCGATATATCGACCACTATATCATGTAGCTGCCATACAAAATGAACGATCAAAATTAAGTTCTAGTATGGAAAACTTGTATAGTTGTCTAGATAAATTCACGAATATTTACACGGAATATTGTTCCAGACAATGCTACAATATCCGATTCAATAGCTTATTATAATATAATATAATTATTATAATATTCTCGGAGCATCTCTTCATCGGCGGCACTTAAAAAGGTATGGTTTGCATATTGTACAGCTACAGGTGATTAGTTTGACGGTCCATCTTTCCTTTCGTTCCCTTGTCCACCGATCTTACCAGCACTCATGTGTTTGAGTACTGTTAGAGGATGTTGCATTGTAATGACTGATTATAATTTTAACATTTTTGTAAGACTAAGAAGCATTTAACCTCGTTTGGTATCGAACGGCTCGGAGAGGTCATGTTGTCTGAATGGACGAAAACACTCCAGCTCTGAAAGTATTCGACGCAGTACCCGCCGGGGGAAGCAGAGGAAGACCCCATTCCGTGGGACCAAGTGGAGAATGACCTGGCTTCGCTTGGAATATCCAATTGGCGCCACGTAGCGGAAAGAAGAAACGACTGGCGCGCTGTTGTTAACTCGGCTATAATCGCGTACGCGGTGTCTACGCCAGTAAAGAAGAAGAAGAAGCATTTAATGGTTCTTCATGTGACTGAATATTTGTACCAACATATGTACATACTTATACATATATCAGGTGCACACATATACATATGTACATATAAGAGTCCCGAACTGGTTCACCCTTTTGAGCACCTTATCAAATTTTTGCTATTGCCGTTTTTATTGTGACACAGCAGGGTATTAATCCATGCAGTATATTGTATTACAATCATTAATTTTAATTATGATCAAAACACACTCACATATATAGATATATATGTACATATATTTGTGCAATGATTCGTATATAGTGAATGATGGGGGAGTCTTCATTTTACTTCAGCTTTTATTTTTTGCTATTCTTTGTTTGATTTTTTTACAATCATTTTGCAAAATAAACAAAGCACTTTATTATTGTTTTGCAAGTCTTACGCAGCTATTTGTTTATTTTTTAAGAGTTCTTTGCCCGCACTTACAGCTCTAGAGAAATACATATGGAAGAATTTTCGTTTCTCGTTCTCATGACAAAAGCATTTATGAAATGTTGCTATTTTTTATACGAGTATGGAAAATGGAAAGTTGGAAACAGGCTTTTATTAATATTAAGAGCTGAAATTGCAAGATGTGTGTTTTAAATCCCCTTTAAAGTTTCTAGTTTGTTTTTAGTTAAAACAAGTTGCTTAAAAATGACTCTCGTCTGTTATATTTGTATATATATACATATACATATGTATGTACAGTCGACTCTCGTTAATTCGAAACTCTAGGGACTCTTGAAATATTACGAATTATCGAGTGTTTGAGATATCAAATGGTTCGAAATTTGTGAGAGAAAATAAATAAAACTTCGAAGTATTAAGTGTTGGTTAATTTTTATTTATTAATATAAAAATGACAAGAATTAAGAGGTACATTCGTGTACATACATGTATTCGTAATGTCAATTAATTAATCTTTCGAAAGAACTTTGTTATACTGGTTTGCTTTAAAGCACAACTCTGCTGCTCACACTGCTCAATAACTTTTTTTAAGAGAAAAAGTGCCTGAAATGCTTTTTCATCACTTTCGTTTTGTAGACAGAAGCTTTGTAAGGTATCAAATGAGGATCTTGCTTCCTTAACTGACACCTCTGCCAAAGGTTCCGATGTATCGTCCTCACCGATCCAAACGGGGTTAGATCGCCGAAAAAACAGCCCTTGGTCGGATGAAATCCGAGTCAATTCCGGTGCGTAGAACCGGCTGTCCTCCCGACCCCGTCGAAACAGCACGTTTCTTGGGCCTACCGTTAGATGACCTCGACGACAACACAAATGATATTTACCATCCCAACGGGGATTGAATCTCCGTTAAAACAACAACAACAACAACATGTATCGTCCTCTTCTTCATCGTTGCTTTGCGTATCTGTCGCAGATAAAATTTCGCCATCGGTTAGTGAACCTGAGACAGCAACATTTTCATCCACTTGAACAAAATCAGAAAAACTCACACCGCTGATGTCAACTAATGGTTCTATTGCTGGTACATCGAAGGTGCCTTTGACAACACGTCTCATAAAAGTGTAGCCAAGGCACTGGAGAGAAGGAATGTGGCAGCACCGGTGCGCAGATGGATTGAATCTGTATTGCGTACCAGAGTTGCTGAGACCACAGTAGGTGACAAGAGGATTCGTCTTGGCACAACAAGAGGCTGCCCACAGGGAGGTGTGTTATCACCCCTGCTATGGAGTCTAGTTGTAGACGACCTGTTAGTACTGCTAACGAACAATGGGATCCGCTGCCAAGGGTATGCGGACGACATTGTAATTATAGCAAGAGGCAAATACGAAGACACTCTCTGTGACCTAATACAAAGAGGTCTAAACCTGGCGAAGATGTGGTGTAAAGAGGTTGAATTAAACATCAATCCCTCCAAGACGACCGTAGTCCCGTTTACGAGACGCAGGTCCTTACCCGGTCTCAGGAACCTTACACTTGGGGGCAGAGAGATAGGAATGACCGGCAGTGTCAAATACCTAGGTTTGATGCTAGATTCTACTTTGCGGTGGAATCAGCATGTAAACCTGACCCTGGTCAAGGCAACAAAAGCTTTAATGGTGTGCAACCGGCTGGCTTGCAAGTCCTGGGGCTGTAAGCCAAGGATCCTCAGGTGGTTGCACACCATGATAGTGCTATCTTTTCCGTACTCCAGCAGTTTCAGCAGCATTAATTGTGCTTTATTATTATTGAGAGAGTAATCAGAGGAATCTTAAATTCTTTTGCAACATCACTCTTCTTCTCACCTTCTTCTACTTTTTCGATTAACTTTTTCTTTTCAGCAATCGTCAAACATTTATACTGTCTAGGGCTCATAACTAACGCTAACTTTTAATCTGCATACCAACGAAAGAGTAACAGTAAGTGAATAACTAAACAAACCAATTCGTGAGAAGTGTGTGCGTCAAATAGTCAAACTAATCATAATAAAAACAAAGGCTCGTGTATCTTCATGCAAGTTTGAACTTGTCGCAAAATGTACTTACAATCTTTCCGCCTCTTCTCTCTGCAACTTTGAATTGTCGAGTGTTGGACGCTGATAAGTTCGAATTAAAGTGCCGTTTTGTTAAATAGCAATGATTTTTTCGTTCGAATTACCAAGTGTATGAAAATGTATTGATTTAGTTCGAAATATAAAGAGATTTAGTAGGGAACTCGTGATAACTTTGAATTATAGAGAGGTTCGAATTATCGCAGGTTTGAATTAACGAGAGTCGACTGTATATACATATGTATGTAGGTAGAAAGTAAGTCCACAGTCCATTGGGTTACTTAAGATCAATTTGATTTTTTTCCGTTTTCCAGAGAGGGCATTTTGCATCCACTGGAGCAAATGATAGTCAAAAGTGGCTATGAAGCGGGTAAGGCAAACTTCCCAACCGTTTTATTTCAAATAACTTTTAAAATTTAATGATTGTAATTCTTTGAAAGGGGTGACATATGTACATATTTTGCATATGAGTAAAAAATTATTGTTGTTTACCAATGAATGACTTATAATAAGAAAGACACTCAAGGACAATAGCTTCCCAATGCATATTCGGAATAGTGCAACAATGGAATAATAATTAAGTTACCATCTCTTGGCAAATCGTTAATCTTTTTTCACAATCATTCATAACCGTTTTGTCCTCTTATTTGGAGTCTAGTCCACCCAATGAAGTAGTCAAACTTCATGTATATATGAAGATGCCAAGAATTATCAGTATCATCAACTTAAAAACGCATATTCAATATATACCGAGCTCTACGAAACTGATATTTATACTGTTTCAGATAACGGTCAATCCACATGGGAACTATGAATGCATTACACATTATCTTTAAATAATTCGCAATCATCTGTGACAACAGAGCTTATTTTTATTAGAGTGTTAAATAAACTTCAAAATGATGGATGACACTACTTAAAGCACACACATACATACATACATAAAGGTGAAGCTTTCAAGGCTATGAAGTTAAGTATAAAGATTATAGATAATATGTAGTATTTATAATACAATAATTTATTCAAGACAATTCCTTATACTCTTGCAACATGCTGCTACAGAGTATAATCGTTTTGTTCAAATAACGGTTGTTTGTATCACCTTAAACTAATCGAGATAGATAGAGGCTTATATGTATATGTATATATAAATAATCACGATTACGAGATTAGGCACTGTCTGTCCTTCCGTCCGTCCGTCTATCCGTGCAAGCTGTAACTGGAGTAAAAATTAAAATATGGTAACGAAACTTTGCACTTTCATAAAAAAGTACAGACGAGTTCGAAGATGGGGATAATTGGACTACTGCCCACAAAGCCCCATTGATCGAAAACCTATAAAATGCCATAACTAAGCACTCAATTAATATAGAACTGTGATTTGGTACAGAAGAAAATTTTGAAAAATAACTTCTAAACCAATAAAGATACAATAACCAAATTCGCTTCGAACCAATAATTTAAGAATCCTACTGACCGTGCGAAAATGGAAGAAATTGGATTATAACCCCGCACATTTCCCATATAATGGTTTTGTTAAAAACTATTAAAACGGCGACAAATCAATAACTGAATGTGTCAGAGACATTACATCCGGAATGCTTTATTGGAGCTGTTGTCAAAATTAGATGACCGTCCACATTTAGGTGAACCAAAATCGGCTTACAATATTATATTGACATTTCTATATTACACAGTATAAATGGGCGAAATCAGACAAAATCCACACCTACTTCCCGTATAACACATTTCTAAATTCCAACTGATACTTTCAATTTCCAGTATATAGTACAAATCAAGAACCAATCAATTTATCCGAATAGTGTCCTCAAGGCCAAAAACTGTCGAAATCGGAAGATAACTTCTCAAGAGCCCAGATGCCAAATAAGTGGCCCCCAGTGCACTTAAGAGATCGTCTCAGTGTGAAATTTTTGAAAAATCAATTTTTTTTGTTGCATTATTGGATAGTTTAGTATCCACTGTAATAAACATTCCTTCAAATTTTTAAATCGAAATTCAAATTATTACGGTTGTTACAGCGTGTCTTGTAGAAAGGGTAGAGAGTGAGGAACGTAGTGACTCCAATCTTTAACCGCGTTTTTCTCAGAATGGTGTTTTTCAAAACGGTTTCCACTCTCAAAGGAAGAGTTTTCAAGATATCTAGTTCCAATTCGGAGAGAACATTTTTAACGTCATTCGCTATCGCGCTATGGAAGCTTTTTTTGTTTTTTTTTTTTAACTTTCTACAGATTAATAATCTTTTGAAATTTTTGCTTTTAGATCATCCGCCATCAATGCGCCATCGTGGACATCGTACAGGAACTTTTTTTATACATGTCATTTCAACAATTTATTAAGCTATGTATTATACACCCAATAAATAAATATAAAAAAAATCATTTTGTATTCATTATGAATCTATTTATTTATTAAAAAACCAGACCGATTAGTTAATTTAAACATTAAAAAAAAAAAAAACAAGTAAACTATATATAACTCCTATACTAACAGACACATAAGGTTTGTTAAAAAACCGAAAACTATTATTTGTAGTACGAGTATATGGCAGTTTGAGTAGTATAGACCAGATTTTATCTTTTTTTTCCAATACCACATATTATTAACATGTCACATACTAAAAACCTAATCATATACAGTAAAGTCAGCAGGATTTTCGAAAATCCTGACATTTGTTATAAGGGAAGTAAGTCAAGTTTTCCGTCAAATTTATCTATTTTAGTCACAAAGATACACTGTTATGAGTAAAACATGCTAGCTCATTTCTATTGTGATAACTCACATATTGGCTGATATATGCGGTAAAAGTCACCCGAAGTAAATCTTTATAATGGGTATATGGGGGCTCAGGGAAGTATTGGTCCGATTCAACCAATTTTTAACATACAGACATGCCATTGTCAAAAAAGTACCATCACTGAATTTCAATTATATATCTCATATTATTGATCAAAAACCAACTATAGGTATTGGGATCCAAATATTCGGTACCTATGGACTTGAACTGTTTTTATTGGATTTTTTTTGTACTAAGGAACCCACATACAAAGTTTTATCGAGATATCTAATTATACCCTGAACAGGGTATATTAAGTTTGACACGAAGTTTGTAACACCCACAAGGAAGCGTCGGAGACCGTATAAAGTATATATATAAATGATCAGTATGTTGAGCTGAGTCGATTTAGCCATGTCCGTCTGTCTGTCCGTCTGTCGGTATGTATACGAACTAGTCTCTCAGTTTTTAAGATATCGTTTTGAAATTTTGTAAACGTCATTTTCTCTTCAAGAAGTTGCTCATTTGTCGGAACTGCCGATATCAGACCACTATAACATATAGCTGCCATACAACCTGAACGATCGGAATCAAGTTCGTGTATGGAAAACTTTCACATTTGACAAAATATATTCACGAAATTTGGTATAGATTATTTTCTAAGATAAAAATGTGATCTGCAAAGAAATGGTTCAGATCGGTTAACTATAGCATATAGTTGCCTTACAAACTGAACGATCGGAATCAAGTTCTTGTATTTAAAACTTTCACATTTGACAATGTATCTTCACAAAAGTTGCCACAGGTTATTTCAGAAGGCAACAATGTAATCTCCGAAAACATTGTTCAGATCGGAATAAGTTAAATTACTAAAATAAATGCACCTGTGAAGGGTATTTTAGCTTCGGTGCAGCCGAAGCTAACGTTTTTTCTAGTTTTCTACTCAAGTTACAGCTTGCACGGACGGACAGACAGACAGTCAACCGGATTTCAACTTTTCTCGTCACCCTGATTATTTATATATACATATATAACCCTATATCTATGTATCTCGTTTAGTTATAGGTGACTGGTACGGTAGCAAGCGTATAAAAATCGCGAATATCAGCGATTTCTCGTAGAGTCACACTGATACGGTCCTTTAAATATCAGTCAATATTTGAAATATATTATTTTAATTCGGGGAAAATGTTTCTTTAATCATAAAATACTCTTTTCTCAAAAATGGGCTGAATTGGATAACTACTTCCCTTAGCCCCCATATGCCTAATTTGATGATTATATTAGCCAAGCTAGTTTAATATTTCTTCGGCTTTGATCCTTGTAGGTTGTAAGAGTAGAAAATGTTCGGTTACACGCAAACTTAGCCATTTCTTACTTGTTTAATATAAAGTTTTTTTTGTAAAGGAAGAATAAGTGTGTCAAAATTGGTAGGGTTCTATCTCAAAGACCAAAACCCAAAGAAACGGACAACGAGTACGAAAAATTTTGTTTTAAATAATTATGGTGATATAGATATTTGTATAAATTTTCTTAAAGTAAATATTTACTTAGCTTTACGACCATTCAAGGTCCACTAGACCCACATATAAGTTTTATTTTTTGAAATATCACTTGCGCAATCTTATTGTGCAAACTATATCAAATATGTATATGTACTTAGTATAAATTTAACTACATACGTATGTACTTATATGTATATGAAATGCATATGCACGTTCACAGGTGTACGTTTGTTTTTGTCACTATCGTTTAAATTTATCAGCAACGCTTTTGATAAGTTTGATTACCACGGTGCAAAAAAAAGGAATAAATTAGAAACCTCGAAAGTAATAAAGAAAGAAATCGTTTTTTGCCATCGACATTTGCGAATTCTGTGATTCCTTTGTTTGTTTTATTATTTATAAAACTTTTTGTTTGATGTTATCCAAGAAATGACTACTACATTGATTGACTTAGAAATATGTGTGTATATATGTATATTTATAACAACGAATCGACTACAAGAATCTCAAAGGGTTCTGAACTGATATTAACTACAAGAGACAATAAAGACTAACTGAAAAAATGTATGAAGTTATGGATCATTTGTTGGGCTACAAAAATTATTTAGTACAATGTCGCTCGATTTTTATAGTCTGAACAGCTAGCTCTAGGAACTGGTTAATCCTTTCAGAAACCAATATTTTATCGAAACGAGAAATTTACTTATTTTGTCTGTATCAAAAATAGCAGAGATAACACCAGTTTGTGACCAATAACTTGAAAATGAAATGGATGAAATGTTATGGGATTCCCTTTTTGTGGCGAATTTTTCCAGCCCCTGTTATACTAAATTACTAGGCTGAGTTTCTATACTAATTTATGAAAGCTTCTAAGAAACTTCAGAACATCTGGGGTATTTTATTAGACGCACATTTGAAGTCTTACCTTTGTTTAACCGACTGGCTACCACCTTTGATAATCTCTAACCACAGTACCATGGCTACTGCCAATTTGTCTAATATAATTTGTTTTACAGATGTTTTATAGACACGTGTTTTTCATAATTTTTGACTCGAAACATTTGCACCCCTATTGTAAGATTGTAGTGGACTGTCAACTCCATTTCTGTGAGATTAAAGCGATTACTAATGTGTCCCTCTGCGATTTCTACAAATTTTATGCTGAAGTAGCAGAAGGTTATGTAACAGAACATAATCAGAGGTCTAAAATTTGTATACATTTTCGGTTTTAAATTCCTATCGACTGCCTCTTTATATACTTAAGTCCAATTCTGTTTTACTTCTAAAACAGAGTTAAGGTAATCAACCACATAATTACGTAAGCTCATGTTCTTCGTGACAGTTTAACTGAGCCGATCATATAACCATATGCTCTTTACTTTCTATATCTCAGTTATTAAAAGAAATACATAACCCCATTCCACATTATCTGAAACAACATTTTAAGGATCGAAAAGCGGTCATTTCTATATTCCTGCTCATTATCATATGCGCATGTTTACTATTGTTATTGTATATCACCTTTCACATGTTTAATTTTTGAGCAATTAAGTATATTGTAGATGATTTCGAAATTTAACACTCATTTTAACCTTAAGTATTTTCACAGCGTTGTGGAGCTAACATGTACATATGTATGTATATACCTATTGAGATATACAGTAGTATAGGTTGGTGTAGCAATATACAACCGGCAGCTGATAAAAGCTTGCAAAATCGTTGGTAATCTGATTTTAATTGCATGCCCTAATAACTTTGCCGACGCTAGCAAGCTCTGTTTTTGCGCATTTTATTATTGCCTTCTTTATTATACATACATTTTTATATTGCGAATGTGAGTTGCTGAATTTCGATATACTTTGACACATTAACTAATATAATAAGTAGATATTTACATACATATGTATGTATGTACATACATATATACGGAGTTGGTAAGAAAATCTTAGGACCGAGCTGCTATTATGCGTGGCCTTCTCCTTTGAACATATTGTTGATTTACGAATACTCATATTGGATCGTGAGCAATTTCGTTTTTTTTAGTTTAGTTTTTTTTATTGAGTAACGGGAACGGTCGCGTTAGACAAATTTAATCCTTCAGCAATCTTTTTTTTATACATATCATTCTAGTTCCTCTACAGTATTCATTGAAAAGAACCACCAAGATCGGAAAATAAGATCAGGTGACTGACAATTCTACTACTTCGGACTGAGTAGGCAATTGAAAAGTAAAGTCCTCTCTCGACGAACAAAAGCTAAACTCTATAAGTCGCTCATAATGCCCGTCCTGCTATATGGTGCAGAGGCTTGGGCGATGACAGCAACCGATGAGTCGACGTTACGAGTTTTCGAGAGAAAAATTCTGCGAAAGATTTATGGTCCTTTGCGCATTGGCCACGGTGAATATCGCATCCGATGGAACGATGAGCTGTACGAGATATATGACGACATTGACATAGTTCAGCGAATTAAAAGACAGCGGCTACGCTGGCTAGGTCATGTTGTCCGGATGGATGAAAACACTCCAGCTCTGAAAGTATTCGACGCAGTACCCGCCGGGGGAAGCAGAGGAAGAGGAAGACCTCCACTCCGTTGGAAGGACCAAGTGGAGAAGGACCGAAATCGAGCCAATTCTTTCTTCATTTACCGTGTGCGGAGTAACAATAGCCAGACTAAAAAATAAAAAATGTGTGGTGGCGGATGGATCACAGGCGGAACTATTCAAGGCGAGAATTTGATAGAGTTATCTCAACTGATATGCAAAATATTGCCGGAGAGTATGTCGACCAATAGAAATTTAGTGTAACCTACCTAAGGGTACCTGCATGCCGATCTATCGGAAAAGTTAATACAAACGTCTTTGACTACAAATATGAAGTTCTCTCTGTCGATTGCTGAGTTCTCTACAGAGCTACATATGTATGTACATTTATTATTTTGGTCATATTTAAAACTTGAAATAATGCACCCAGAATTTCTTTATTTAAGTCTGTTTAATTTTCCACCAATGTAATAATAATAATAATAAGACGAGAAAAAACGTTACCAAATAAACAAATTTTCCATACAAAAACTATGAAATAGTAGACCTACTATCCGAACAAAAAAACAACTGTTCGTAAATTGTAGCGTTGCTTTGGAAAATATTTCATGTCAAAATTTGTGAAGATATTTGACAAATAAAAAATGTTCCATACCATCCATAGTGTATAAACATGGATGTTCATTCTTAAAGTTTAACCTCATTTACTTTTTCTGCATACGTATTAGGTTGTCAAAAAAGTCTTGCGGTATTTTCGCTAGTTGGCGCTGAAAGCGCGTAGTTCTAGTTTTATTCGCCGCATCGGGTTATGCTATACCTCTTTGGAAAGCTCATTTCACGCGCTAATACGTGTTTGATTGATTGTCATTTCTTTTAAGTCGTTCGTGAGTTATAGCGTCGCAAACATGGAGCAAAATAAAGAGAAAATACGGCATATTTTACAGTACTACTACGATAAAGGCAAAAATGCATCTCAAGCCGCCAATAAAATTTGTGCAGTTTATGGACCCGATACAGTTTCCATTTCCACCGCACACCGATGGTTTCAACGTTTTCGTTCGGGTGTAGAGGTGGTCGAAGATGCGCCACGCTCCGGAAGGCCTGTCGTCGAAAATTGCGATAAAATCGCTGAATTGGTCGAAAGAGACCGGCATAGTAGCAGCCGTAGCATCGGTCAAGAGCTGGGCATGAGTCATCAAAAATTCATTTCAATTTCAATAAAAAAAAGAAAAATTCAATAAAAATACAAATACAAATTAATTTTGTTTGTAAGTAAGAAAGTTGGTAGTCCTGTTAGTGACATCTATGCTAAATTTCACGTCAACATATTCATCGGTATTTTGAGATACAAGTCGTTTTGTGAGACTCTAAAAGTGAATTTTCGATTTTTACTATGTTTGAATTTATTGAACAAAGAAGAGCGATACTGCATTGGTTATTCCTGATCATTTCGCCACATTGTCAACTAATATCCTGCTGCAACCACCGCATTCGCCTGATATTCCTTCGTGTAATATCTGGCTATTCAGCAAATTCACAAGACCACTCCGAGGTCATCGTTTGGACTCAATTGAGGATATGAAAGGCCATCACGGCGAGGATTTTTTCAAGTGCTATGATGACTGGAAAATTCGTTAGCATAAATGTGTTGCAGCGGGAGGGGAATACATTTTACGATGAAATGGACAAAATTCACCTTTCAATTTGTTGTACTATTTCAGTTAAGAAATAATGCAGGGCCGACCCGTCCATACAGGCAAGTTAGGCAATTGCCTAGGGCGCAAAAATTATAGGGCGGCATTTGGCAAATTTTATTTACACTTATTTTTTATTTAAATAAAATATACGATAATTTACAAAATTTGCATATAATATAAAAAGACATAGTTTCTAATACAAATTATAAACAACAGGAGTATTATCTCAATTTTTTTACCGTACCACCTGGTAGTTGTTGTTGTTAAGTTGTACGTTGCTATACGCTAATTGCGACTATACCGTTGATTTGCGCACATAACATATATACATGTTAGGTACATATCTGTGATTTCAATCAGGAACGGCTTAAGTTCGCTTCAGAAAATATAATAGACACGACAGTTCAATTATGAAAGGGAAGACCAATTCTCGATGATAAGCAAAATTTTTAAATTTATTATCTATTTTGGCATTATTGATAATACAATCAATTGAAACTAGTTACTAAAATACTAAATTTACTAAACTTTTTTTATACTCTTGCAACATGTTGCTACTGAGTATAATAGTTTTGTACACTTAACGATTTTGCATATCACCTACAACCAATCGATATAGATATAGGGTTATATCGAGAGACGAGTGGAAATCCGGGTGACTGTACGTCCGTCCGATTGGTGATGGTATGTGAGATACCTTAATGAATCTCAGAGAATATTTTATTAGTATATGGCAACTTAAGTATGTAGTATTGGCACAAATAGATAAAATCCCATCGATACTACCCCAACTCAGATATACTAAATTAAACATTTTCGCTTTTCTAAAAAACCTTATGACGGATATGTCAGTCAGTGTATGAGTTGAATATATGCATACATACATATATAGTATAATTGCTTGAATACCTATCTGGTTGACGTTTGGCACCTTAAGATATTTTCCTGGCTTCGATTCCTGCAATGTTCGGTTACACCCGAACTTAGCCGTTCCTTACTTGTTAATAAAATGATTTTAATAATTTTCAAAAGTTATACATTTTGTTGTTAAAGAAAAATATGAAATGGTGACATTAGAAAAAAAGGACCTAACAAATTTTCATTCATTTCAATATATTTTTTTAATATGCCGGAACTTCACTGTTGAAGATGTGATAATCGTTACTAGTAACTCGATATCACAGTGCTTTGCAATCATTTGACTGGGGGCACGACGCACCTACTACTTTGGGATGGGAGAAACCACAACCCGATATTATTATAAAGTTATTTACTCAGACAGATGATTACGTTCCGGGAAATTACCCGTATACATTACATTTTAAATACACATACACACGAACAACCTTATATGTGGACATAAAATGAAACACTTGCGAAACCCTTAACAAATTAACTTCAATCAGTTTTTTGCAGAAGCAGTGAGAGGCCCGTACAAAAATAAACTCGAGCAATACAACCAATATGTAAGTATGAATCTGCAAATACCTATATGTATGCATGTATGTGTGTGTGACAGGGTTTTTTCATTGCAAATATTAAAAGGTTTCACAACAACTTCAGGGGACTTCCGTTTTCGTTGTCGCTTATGGTACCTTAACACAAACATATACTTACGCAAACGCAAATACATACATGTATGTATGTGTTTATATATACACTCAAGTGTTGAAATAAAAGAATTATTCTTGTTGGACGCATTTTCGCTTTCGATTCATTTGTGTTAAGTGTGCAAATTAATTTCAGACGCAAAAAGTTTTATTTAAGTCATGTATGGCACATAAATTAGTCTGTATTTGCTTTATATTTGGTGGGTGGAAGCTTTTGCCTTTTGCGAATTAATTAATACACATTGGTGTGTGGGTCTTTGTGGGTTTATATTGAAGGAGCGTTCGTATGATTTATGGCAATGCATGCGTTATACTTTGTATATATGTATGTACCTAATAACTAACTGATTGCTGATAAGATACAAATGCATGTTGAAATATAAGGTGTCAGTAGGTGCCTGTGTACACACATACAATTCGGACAAGTGTTTGTTTGTTTATAAGAATATTTGCACGTTTCGCAAAAATCGCATGTTTATTTTTAGCAAATGAGCGAAATTCTGCTGAGCAAATTAAAGTTAAAAGTGGCTTATAAAAAGCTCACACACTAACATACACGCATACAATTAAACTTTTTATAGGTAAATATATTATATGCATACTCACAAATATGTATGTACATATGTATGAATATATGTTTGCGCCTCCGAAGACAAAAAATGGAAGTAAAAATACACACTGAAAATTGATAAGCAAAGAACAGCAAAAGACAAATGTTAAGTTATAAAGTAAGTCGAACTACTAACAAAGCAACCGTACGAACGTACATACAAATAAATATACAAACATACATATATACATATGTACGGGGTTAAGCAGTTAGGCAGTTAGTCAGTTAGTCAGCCAACCAGAAAGCCCAAGCAACAGCTGACTTGCGACACACTTTGTCGACTTCGCGGCGGATGTGGCCGCAATTGTTGCAGCAACTCAAATGTTGTTGCATGGGCTCAACAAAGCAACAACAACAATAGTACAAGTTACTAGCGCTGCAGCAGCAACAACATGTAAACAAAAAATGTCGTGAATTTGAGCAAAGTTACCATACAAATCTACAATTGCCTACAAAGCGCCATATGCTTGCATGTACATATGTATGTATGTACATTTGTAGATATGTATGTATTGCATATTGGAAAAAATATTGCTCTAATACATCTATAGCAACATCTCCATAAACAAATATACATAATCATGTACTTAGTACAATACATATGTATGTATGTACATAGTGTAAATAAAAAGTATATGTTAATGTACATATATATTAAAATATGAACATTAGTCAGTATTCATATGTGTGTGTACACCGTATATATTTACTTTTTACAAATATATAATAATATAGCACTTATGTAGTTTTGGTGTCCTACCTTATCCGGCTCCTGCTTGTAGTGTGGATTCATGGTGGCGGACGCCATGACACGACTATGACCCGCAGCGGCTGCAGACGGCATCTTGGACGACGCCGACATCGCATTGGGCGCATTACCCGCATCGAAGAGTTTGCCATCGACAACGTCGCGCTTGCGATTCTTCGACTTGAAACGGCCCGAACGTGAGATTGTGAAATTGCGCCACTGATGACTGTATTCACAGCGTGACTCCTCCTCATTCAGGATGCTGTCCAAGTAGCTAATCGGTTGCTCATGCGCCGTCATTGTGTTTTTATGTATATGGATATGTATGTATGCTTGTATGTAAGTCGTTTTAGTACTAAAAAGTTGGTTCGCTTTCTTAATCTATTTTTTTATGACTCAACTTTAATACATACATAAGTACATACGTACGTACGTATTTGCAAGTCAGTATATTTTTATTTAATTTTTATTTCTCTATTATTGGCTAGCTTCACGGCAGTTTTATTATTTAATTAGGCTTTACGTAGCTTAAGTTTGTTTATATTGTTTATTTGTGCATTTCACTTTGCCGCAATTGAGTTTGCGTCGTAACATTTACATAAACGCTGCAGATAAGAACTTTTCACTGGCGCAAAAACGCTCAAATCCACTGACAATAACTTCTACGGATATATCAAAATTAAGCACCAATTTCAATTGCTACGATTTAGTTTGTAGACACTCACACATGTATGTATAAGCAAGTCATTTCAATTGTTAAGAGAAAATATATCCGTAATGAGGATGAGCGATGTTCACAAGAAAAACTGTAGTTGCAACAGCGGAGGCACTATATCAATAACAATAGCAACAGTAATAACGACAGCAACAGCGATGTCGGCTGCAACTGTAACTTGTGTTGTTGCTGCTCTTTTTGTGTTGTTATTTACTGTGCTGAATTCAATGTTTCAAAGAAGATCAAGATCAAGATCACACGTCGTCTCACTGATGACTTCTGTTGTTGCTGCTTCTTTTTCTACCGCAACTTCTGTTTCTGCTTCTGTTTTTTCTGTTTTTGTTATTATTCTTAGGTTTTTTGTCTTTGTTTTTGGAGTTTGCGTCTTGCTAATGATTGCCGTTGCCGTTGGCGGTGACATCCAACTGTACGGATGGATGGCTGCGAGTGCACTGTACGCTGCGCTTCTGTGCGCCACACCGTTGTGCGCTGCTGTGCTGAAGTTTTGTCAAAGTGAGTTGCTTCTCCCCGCGAAGTTCAAAAATCAAGTCGAATATGCCGATACCAGTTAGAGCAAACACAAATGTATACATATCTATATGTATGTATGTATATGTATGCAGATACATTTTGCTACACGTTTATTTATGTGTTTGTATGTATGCAAGAGGCACTGTGCCATGTTGTGTTATGACTGTTTTCCTTTTCCGGGGCCTTCTTACTGTTTTACTAGCCCTGTAGGAAATTTATTTGCATATGATGTGATAGCGGTTAACATACACTCCAAAAGCTGAAAGTCATTTCTGGGTGTGAGATCGCGCCACAAGAAAATTTCTACCGTTGTGCTAAGTTTTTAACGTTAACTAGAATAATATTGAATTTCGCATAACATTTTATCCAATCGTTCCCGAGTTATTGGTCTTAAAATGACACTATCTTTGTTATTTTTGTTTCCATTAGAAATAAGATTGCACCGAAGATATAATACCCAAATGAAAAAAATTAAAAAAGTTGATTTTGATGGATCAGTTTGTACGGCAGCTATATGCTATAGTGGTCAGTTGTAAACAATTTCTTTAGAGATGGCACCGCTGACATAAACAATAATTTATGTCGAATTCTGTATATATATAAACAGACAGACCGACGAACATGACTAAATCGACTCAGCTATCCGACGTTTCCTTCCGGGTGTTACAAACCTTTTTGCAAACTTAATATACCCTGTTCAGTGCTAAAAAGTGAATTTCCTATTTCAATAAAACATTTCTTCCTGTTGGGAAAACAGGAAGACCACAAGAGGCAGTGGCGTCACAAAACATCTTGAAATTTCGTGAAATCTTTTAGAGAGGCCGAAATTGAGCTTTTAAAATGTTAAGGCTTCTGTGCATTATTTGAATATTTGACGTCCTTGGTTCAATTGTTAGGCTAAAGACTTTTCAGCCCATGTAGAACTATACTTATTCCAAACTACTCCACTTTTTAAAGTGGGCTCAATCATTTACTGCGTCTTTATTCATGCTTGAGTATTTCTACAAATAAATATACCATTACGCATTTAATTACATAGCGTATTTTAAAGGATATGCAAAATATCTGACTTCCATATACTTTAAACCTCTTTTAACAGCATTTTGAGCTTACCTACCTTCATACGAGTCATAATATTACTTATGGTATATATGTAGTTGTTTTCCGGGTTCGACGACTATGAACTTTATCAACCATTTGAAGTCTTTTGTTTAATGCTAAATAATCTAGGCTAAATCAATAAATGTTTTAGCATTAGTAATATTACATCTTTACAACCTATTTTTTCCTGTAGGGGCTAGGGTTTGTGCCTACGTACAAATGTATAAGCGTATGTAGTTTGTATGAGAAACGCTCCAACTCAACATGACCACTACTCCTCCACCACACTTCCCTCGCACCTTTGCACCTTTCCCACCTCACACTTCATACTTTATATTCGCTCACACCTTTTTCTCTGGTACGTTTACTCCAGCGTGCGTCACAGTCACAGACCACACTACACCCCACTCGCCCGCTCCACCATCCCAACCGCATGTCGTGTCGCCAGTATACTCACACATCGTTATTTACGTATATAAATGAGTAAGTGTTGTTTTCGTTGTTGCTGCTATCGTCTGGTGCTTAAGTTGTTGTTAATTTTGCCGTGAACTGCAGACCGTGTGCCGGTGTTGTGCATCCAGCGCCGCCGCGTACAGTGTAATGGCCTAATTAATTATTGATAATGCGTCTATCATTTATATGGTATATGGTACATACATAGGCCAGAGTCATTCAATAACGTAATCACTTTAAAATTTTCATGTTCTTGCCACCTACTAATTGACAATTTCGTAGAAAAATTTAAAAAAAATGGCATTGTATAAATGGTTGTATATATTTTAATTGTAATCTATGCCACATATTACTCATATGAATATAATAAATTAGATTTGTTCGTTTATAAGAGGAATTAGTAGTCTAATAATTTGCGCCCCATTCAAAGTGATTTCGTTGGAAGTCGTGCTATTATGAGAAACTCAATTTCAATAATTTCGTTAAGAGGTGACATTAAAAGATTTTTTGATCCGTTAGATATTCTTATACTTTTTGGATTGGTGTCGATTACAAAGTGAATCAACTTTTTTTGAGTGGTGACAATGTTGTACCTTATCAAAACGGTTGAGTTGTGCTTCAAGAGCACTGATTCCAAGAAATTATGTTATTCTTTTATAAACAGTTATAGCACTGCAGAAAAGAACGCTGGTTAAATGATAACAGTATTCCGTATTTCGGTAAGCTTTTTTCTCTCATTACCTCTCTCGTTGTTTTAATGAAACATATTGAAGATAAAATCTTGAAATCGGAGCTATCGAAATTTTCAAATACATTCATATATTCATATTTATAATTATGAGCTTTATGTCAAAAATTTTCCTTGCACTCGCGCCAATATCGCTACACTGTATGTATAAGTCAGCGCACAATGGTTGTATAAAAATGGTCTCGGCCGCTTTGTTTGTCGGCTCGATCGAGACCGGTTGGATTGGTATTGGCTTTTTGATAGGCAGAAGAGAAAGGAGAAGACGCAACAGTGGAGGGTGTGAGGGGTATACCAGGTGTTCGGAGGAGCAAAGTCTATGCACACAAAGTGTTCACACTGACTGGCAGTAATAATAATAGTAAGAAAAAAAATCTACAGAGTAATGTACACTCACAACTGTTTGTTGCCTCCTCCTCTTAGCGATTTTTAACCTTCTTTCTTTTGCCTATTGTTATATATTTTTAGTGGATATACGGATGTGTGCGTGTGTGTGTGGAAGCTTGTGGCTTTTTTGTTCAAATTATGATACTCCAATTTACCCACTCTACGTTTTGCAGCGTTTTCGCTGTTCAAACTTTTTTTTTGGAGGTTTTGTTGTTGTGCTTTATTTTTCTGATTGGTTTGATTATCTTCAAACGAGTGTCTACGGATTTGCCGTTCTTCATATTACTTAGCGGCAGTTATTTATCTTACTCTTTTATTGCAAACGTACATACATATGTATGTATGTATGTATGTGTGTTGGTGTGGATATGTTCGTGTGTTGGCGTTTGCGCTTTATTTGATTTTTTCATTTTCACTTACCGATATTTTACAATATATGTACATACTTATGTCCTATCCTCGTTTTGATTATCTCAAACACTTAGGCAAACAACAGTAACAATAACAATCAGAATATATAATAACACCTTATAAAAAAGCGCAACAAAGTCATATGTACTGTTTTTGCATTTAAATTCATGTGTATATAAATATACATAAGTGACTATAGCTGCGTATAAATTCAAACTTTAATCAGTTGATTGTTTATTTGCATTTCGGTGATATATTGCTACAGCTCCCACAGCTGAATGCAACGCAGATACCTGAACCAGCTTGCGGCACCAACGATCGCATTATGTACATATGTATGTACATACATACATATATACCTGTACCTACACAAATAATAATATTTAATTATAAGATATATATAACGGCAGTAAAACTATAAATTTAGAAGAATATTATTATTATGAACAAAAAGTCCATTTTTAAGGTAAATAGTCTGGTAACTTATACCAATTTTCTTGACTTCTTTTGAGGGTGTTTTTTTATAGGAAAATAAAAATGAATTATCTTGAATATTTAGAGTGTTTTTATTTACATATTGAAAATTAAAAAAAAAAAAATTAATACCTTATTACTATTATTATTGTCACTCGAAATTGGAACCTCAAAAGCAAGGCACGTGGTGGCCCGGATGATTTTGACTCTTGATGTTATCTGAAATCAAATATTCATGATTATTCTTAATCTATAGACATGTCATTCTGGTCAGAACTACTGAAGTTAAATTTCATCGGTAAATAGCAAAATGGCGGACTTCGAAAAAAAGTCCTTTTATTTTAGCAAAGAAAGGGTTGTAAAATAAAAAGTTAGGGGTGAAAAAAATTCTCGTCAGTACCGACGATAACTATAAGTATGTAGAACAGCCTGTCAAAATTTGAAAGCAATCGGTTCAGTAGAAAAAATGTTAGGACCCGGGCTGACCAGAAAAACAATGTTTTGAGAAAAACGCGTTTAAAGTTCAAGAACTCACAGAGAGAGGACTCCGAGGCGCTCTAGGAAACTCGTTATAACTCCCGAAATATTTCGAATTTCTGTCTGAAATTTTCACAGTATATTCTCAAGACATTGTACTTTCAAATAAAGAAAAAAAATTTCGATATTTTGAACCCAAGTTACCAAACTACTACCTTAATTACTAATTGTAAAAAATAATTCCATTAATATTTTCACACATCAAGAAGTGGATTGGGTAAAATCAGCTCTTGAGCCACATAATCTTCCAGGTGATAGTTCAAAATAACAGTGTTCCAGTGCAATTAATTAAATTATTTTATTTGCTTTATGTCGTAATCTTTTTTTGTTTTGAAAAGTATACAGTTAGGGTTTTTACTCAAGAGATTCATATGTATGTATGTATATGCCTTGGCTGATAACTGCTCAAACCGAAGTAGCTATTATATTTCCGCTTATTTAAGTGGTCAGGAAAGTCTAGAGTCTTAAAAAAGCCTGACTTCGACATTTTATGCAAGAAAAGATGTTTCGATTTTATTTAAGGATATACAAAATTTTTATATTGACAATTTGGTATAAAATGATGTCTACTTCGAAATCACCGGATTCTAGAAATTACTGCTATCTTAAACAAAATGGCTATAAAATCCGATATTGGCGGTTCCGACAACTGAACAACTTTTTGGGGAGTAAAAGATATGTGCAAAATTTCAGATCGATATCTCAAAAACTGAGGAGCTAGTTCACATACATACATATATACAGATTTGTTTGTCGCGGGCAACTGTTTTTAATTGGTACAAACTTTTTAAAGAGGGCAGAGAACATGTTGCGAGGGCAAGACGAAATATCTCCTATCATCAAACAAATAGTCGTCGCACTCGCGACTTGGCTCTCACCTCACTGTCGACAGTCATAACTTTGAAGTTGTAGATAATTTCGTCTATTTAGGAACCATTATTAACACCACCAACAATGTCAGCCTGGAAATTCAACGCAGGATTGCTCTTGCCAACAGGTCTACTTCGGACTGAGTAGGCAGTTGAAAAGTAAAGTCCTCTCTCGATGAACAAAAGCCAAACTCTATAAGCCGCTCATAATTCCCGTCCTGCTCTATGGTGCAGAGGCTTGGACGATGACAGCAACCGATGAGTCGACGTTACGAGTTTTCGAGAGAAAGGTTCTGCGAAAGATTTATGGTCCTTTGCGCATTGGCCACGGCGAATATCGCATTCGATGGAACGATGAGCTGTACGAGATATACGACGACATTGACATAGTTCAGCGAATTAAAAGACAGCGGCTACGCTGGCTAGGTCATGTTGTCCGGATGGATGAAAACACTCCAGCTCCCAAAGTATTCGACGCAGTACCCGCCGGGGGAAGCAGAGGAAGAGGAAGACCTCCAATCCGTTGGAAGGACCAAGTAGAGAAGGACCTGGCTACGCTTGGAATATCCAATTGGCGCCACGTAGCGAAAAGAAGAAACGACTGGCGCGCTGTTGCTAACTCGGCTGTAATCGCGTAAGCGGTGTCTACGCCGATTAAGAAGAAGAAGAGAACATGTTGAGAAAAAAATTGGTGCTTAAAAATCGAAGATTAACAGTCAGAGATCTTACTGGCATCATTGAAATCAGTGAAAACTATTCTGAAAAACCATTTGGGCTTAAGAAAAGTGAAAGCACGATTGGTTCCAAAATCACTCAATGTTTTCGAAAACCAGCGTCGTGTTAACGTCTGTGGAGCAATGTTTTCCGACTACCAGGATGTCATGAAACTTATTATCACTGGCGATTAGTCTTGGATCTATGCTTACGAGCAGGAAACAGACAACCAATCGACCGAAATCATGGCAAAGGTGAACCGAAACTGAAAAAACCACGCAAGCAAAAATCAAGGTTATGTTGACAGTTTTCTTCGATTACCGAGGTGTGGTGCACTCTGAATTCCTGCCGACTGACAACAAGGAATACTATTTGCTTAGAAGCTATTCGTAAAAAGAAGCCAGAAGTATAGGTTGACAATTCTTGATTAATTCTTCGCGAGTTTTTTGCCAAATTGGTTTTGGCAACCATCGGCTGATTTAGCTCCATATGGCTTCTGTCTATTCACTAAACTCAAAGGACCGCTCCGGGGAAACCGTTACGAGTCAATTGAAGGCGTTAAACGTGAATCGTTTCGCGCATTAAAGGCTATTCCGAAATTTGACTTTAAGAACGGTTTCAAGGATTGAAAAACGTTGGCACAAGTATTATTAAATATATTTCCTGCAGGGTGCGCATATTTATAGTATACCACGTGAGGTCATTTCCATTCCCAGAAAAACGCGTCACATGATAGTTGCAATCAAATCTTACCTTTTGCTCCCAACATTGTAAACAAATTAGCATTGATGAATGAAATGTGTGAATTGAAAAGGCTAAGAAACGCATGCCCAGTATTCTTGTACATAGTGCATGGATTTGTGTGTGTAAGCAATGCAGTCTAAGCATTTTAGTTGACAAATAAATAAAAGGCCAATAAAAATAGGAAAACACGGTTAAAAATATTAACAGCAATATATTTGCGCCAATTGCTGTATAAAACCCAAACTAGCACCTTTAGTCAAGCATCATAAGCCGCTTTTTCATTCTTAAAACTGTACTGTTTTTGAATTATCCCAGTACTATTTCTTTGTAAGTATTAATGGACAAAATAAATAAGATTCAAAAGAACAATTCCATTTGCCTTATTATTACATCAATTTTTTATTTAATATAGTCAAGAAGCTCTTTTAGAAGTTCTTGTTGATAATCTACAATATGTGTATAATGAGGCCCGAGGAGTAACTCACAACGCCTTTAAAAAATTTCAAAAATTTTCGCATATTTTCATGATTTTCCAAAGGGAAGCGGCAACGTCGGCTAAATTCTTCGATTGATTCCTTTACAGTAAACAACTTTAGATCCCGGTGGAGGACATCGTTTCTCACATAGAAAGGAGCCCCCACTATGATACGTGCGCAGAACTTTATTTTGAAAAGCTTGAATTACTTTTAAATGTGAATTCCCCCATCTTTGAATGACATACTTATGTCCAGATCGGTCTAAGTATTGCCTTAAAAATTAGCAACTTATTCTTCAGACTGAGGCGGGATCTAGGCCTAAGGAGCCAGTATAGCTGCACTAACTCTAATCTTGGTTGAGTTTCATTTTTACAGGATTTAAAAAAAAAAAACAGAACAAATGGTTTTTTCGGCAAAATCAATTTATTTTATTCAAAATAGTCTTCTTCTGCTTCAATACAGCTTTTTACACAGTCCAAAAGCATGTTGAACGAGTATTTTAGCTCGTTGGCCGGTATCCAGTATGCCGGTGCAAGCCTTTTGAATGGCCTCTACGTCTGCATAACGCTTTCCTTTCATGGACAAATGCATTTTCCGAAAAGGAAGATGTCGCACGGTGCCATATCAGGTGAATACGGGGAGTGGTTAATGGTTAAAATGTGATTTTTGGTCAAATAATCGGTCATAAGCGTTGAATCGAATGTTGGATTCTGAGCAATTTTTGGTCGTCAGTCAATTTGTGCGGAACACCTTTCGTAAGCCCAAATGTTCGGTCAAAATGCGATAAATCGATGTTTTGGAGATGTTCAATTCCATTTCAATGAATTTCAATGATGATTTCGGTTGATTTTTGATGAATTCACGCACAGTTTCGATGGAATTTCCGCTGATCACGGATTTTTATTGGCCCACATGTTGATCGTCATTATCGCCACTTAAGAGCAATTTTAATGCGTGAGGTTATATACTACTTGTACGGACTTTTCGGTATTGATACCAATGTTCCATTTGGTGAGCCATGGTTCTAGAGCATTTAATCGCCTCTGCATAAAAATAAATAAATAATAATGATAAATAGAAACGTAATAGAAATAGCCCATGGAATATTATCGATGACAAACTTTTCCATTCCGCTCGTTGCGAACACAAAACATTGGTAAGTTGCTTCTATGAGCTGTTTTGCACAAGCAGCAATTGTTAAGTATTTTCTTTTATTAAGTAAAAATTAAAAGGTTTTTCGCATGAAATTTCAATTTAAAGGGATAAATCAGTGACAATATATGGTAGACATCAAATAAGCGAAAATATTAGGGGCGGATCTAGAAATAGTTTTTGGGATGGGAAATAAACATTTACTTGAAGCAGTAAGATTATTACTTATATTAAATATAGTATAGTAGTCTTTATGCAGTTTAATATCGTGGTGTAAAAATTTCAAATCGACCTTCTAATATCAAATCCTACTAAATTGAAAAAACACATTAGGGGGATTCTCTTGCTCTTGCAAGATTGCTCGATGACACAAAATGCAAAAATCCTATACCGAAATATAGAAGGCCAAGACCCCATTGCAGAGTCTAGTGATATATGAACAGCTGATTCGGTCGATGAATTAATATTTTTGAACTGTCAGGTAAAGTAGGTTTCTAAATATAGAAACAAATATGGATGCGTAAGAATGTAATTACATTGTAGCAAATAAAAACGTTGTCTCGAAATGTATTGCATAAAAGAGATATTTTTATACTCTTGCAACCTGTTGCTACAGAGTATAATAGTTTTGTTCACCTAACGATGGTATCACCTAAAACTAAACGAGATAGATATAGGGTTATGTATATAAGTATAAATGATGAAGGATGGAGTCATGTGTAGAAGTTCACGCAAGTGAGGAAAGTTCTCTGATCGGCATTCACTTGGGAGTGGCCAGAAACGATTCTTTTACATATGGCTCAAGCAGCTCACGACTTCCGGTCTTTGACCAAGTATCCTCTGGGTAGCCTAAGAACATCGGTTTGAAGGCGAGCTAAAGTGAGAAGGCGAAACATCCCCTCCACAGGGTTGTGCGCTGGGTTTGTACCCAGTACCAATGAAAAAGACAAAACAGCCTCGGATGAGAGACCCTCCTTTTGATAACGACCATGGCAAACGAAATAAGGACTACGATTTAAGGGCATGCACCTGGAAGGTATCTTTGGCACCAAGGTCTTTAAATTCAGCCTCCACGACGAAACATCCCCAAATAGATGGAGGCTGATCGACTTCGCCGGGGCCAGAAATATGGTTATTTTTAGTACTGGATTCCACCATAAAAAAATTCATCAAACCACTTGGCTGTCTCCGGATCGAAAAACCACCAACCAGATCGATCATGTTGTGATAGACGGAAGACACGTCTCCAGTGTTTTAGATATGCGTGCGCTCCGAGGTCCTAACTTCGACTCGGACCACTACCTCATTGCAGCCAAGATTAGCACCCTCCTCTGTGCAGCAAAAACGCATGTCAACAAACACAAGGAAGGTTCGACGTCGAGAAGCTGCACTGTGGGACAGCATTTCAAACTCCTTACATACAGCTGCAACCGAAACCATTGGTTTCCGGAAAACGAAGAAAAGAACAGCTGGTACGACGAGGAGTGCCGGTTGCAAAAAAACAGGCTTGTTACGATCGACCACAACACGTGCGGGATGGGATAGATACCGAGAGTTGAAATGGGAAGCGAGACGTATTTCCAGACAAAAATATAAAGAGGCCGAAATGCGTGAGTATGAAGAGCTTGATAAGCTAGCCGACAGAGGTAATTCTCGAAAATTTTACTTCTCCAGCCTGCTGAATGGCAGTGAACGTACAACGACAGGAGAAGGTAAACCCTTTTCCCCAATCGATGACGATGGAGCAGACCATGAAGAAGTTTCGTCTGAAGAACAACAAAGCAGAGGGGGCCGATGGATTGTCGGCCGAGCTATTCAAACACGGCGGCGAAGAACTGATAAGGAGCATGCATCAGCTTCTTTGTAAAATATGGTCGGACGAAAGCATGCCCAACGATTTTTTAAGTGTGCTCTGCCCAATCCACAAAAAAAGAGACCCCACAATCAGCGCCAACTACCGCCTCCTCAACATCGCGTATAAGGTTCTATCGAGCGTATTGTGTGAAAGATTAAAGCCCACCGTCAACAAACTGGTTGGACCTTATCAGTGTGGCTTTAGACCTGGCAAATCAACAACCGACCAGATATTCACCATGCGCCAAATCTTGAAAAGACCCGTGAAAAGAGAATCGACACACACCACCTATTCGTCGATTTCAAATATTGATATCATCGGCCTCAATACACGCGCCGTTAGTTCTGCCTTTTCCAAACTGGACAAGGAAGCAAAGCAAATGGGTCTGGCAGTGAACGAGGGCAAGACGAAATATCCCCTGTCCTGTCCTGCTGTTCAGCGAATTAAAAGACAGCGGCTACGCTAGCTAGGACATGTTGTCCGAATGGACGAAAACACTCCAGCTCTGAAAGTATTCGACGCAGTACCCGACGGGGGAAGCAGAGGAAGAGCCGATTTAGCCATGTGTAGTCCCTCAGTTTTTAAGATATTATTTTGAAAATTTGCAAACGTCATTTTCTCTTCAAAAAGCTGCTCATATATCGAAACTGCCGATATCGGACCACTATAACATATAGCTGTCATACAAACTGAGCGATTGGAATCGAGTTCTTGAATGGAAAACTTTCTTGTTTTATCTTCACATTAATTATTTTCAAGATAACATTATCAATAAAATTGTTCAGATCGGCTTACTATAAAAGCAGCCATACAAACTGAACGATCGGAATCTAGTGCTGGTATGGAAAACTTTTATATTTGACAAGATATATTCTCGAAATTTGGTATAGATTATTTTCTAAGGCAACAATTTAATCTCGGAAGAAATTGTTCAGATCGGCTCTATATAGCATATAGCTGCCATACAAACAGAATGATCGGAATCAAATGCTTGCATCGGAAACTTCCGCATTTGACGATATATCTTCACGAAATTTTGGTTTGGAGTTACTGTTCATAATAAATAATGTAATATCGGAATTGTTCAGATCGGCTTATTATAGTATATAGCTTCCATACAAATCGAACGACAATAGTTACTAAAAGAAATGCACCTTTGAAGGGTCTACATTGTCAACAAATTACTGCTTAAAAAATATAGGGACGATAGCCGAGGCGTTTTGTTTGTTTTTACATTATTTTGTCAAACATTCAATAAATTATAAAAAATATAGGTGACAGTTTTAACATTAAAAAAAAAAAAAAAAATTAAGCATCGTTTAAGGAAAAAAGTTTAAAAAAATGCTTTTGAGAAAAGATCCTACCCTACTGACCCCTTAAGCTACATCAACCAAATTTGCTACGCTCGAATATTATAAAAACTCCTACCGACAATGTGAAAATGGATGAAATCTACAGATAGCACCGCTCACTTCCTATATAACGGTACTATTAAAAAATACTAAAATGGCGATAAATCAATAAATATTTACGACAGAACCTAATATAAAGATTTTCGAACCAATATTTGGGTTATCTCAATGAAAATTACAGAACATATTTTACTCATATCAGTACATCATTGTGCTTAAAATAAGTACAATTGAGCAAAAACTTGACCTAGCCCCCATATAACCATTACCAGGATTTTCGAACATCCGGCTGACATTGCTCCATATGAATGGTGATTGTATGTGCGGTAGCTTAATGAAATCCAGTGAGCATTTTTTAGTATGTGGCATGATAATAGTTAATAGATAAAATCGGGTCGATACTACTCTAAGTCTCGTATACTACGTATAATGATTTTCGATTTTCTGGCAAATCTTATGCCGGATTTGTCGGTCAGTGTATGAGTTATACGAGTATAGAGTAAATTTATATATAAAATTGCTTAGATTCCGATCCTCTGGAAGACGTTTTTCTTAAGGTATTTCCCCGGCTTTATTTCTTGCAAGTTATATAAAATTTTCGGTTGCACTCGAACTTACTCTTTCCTTACTTGTTTTCATCTAATATTTAGCAGAAGCGCTGAAATGTTCGTGCCTTAAAATATCAATTTCTTTAAACAAAGTTAGAGAATATTAAGTCATTTTGTTGTACTTGTAGTTTGCTATTTGCTTAAAAATGGGGCTCAGTATCCTAAATTACCTTTCATCATTGCTAATTTTTTCCCAGCGATTAAAAAAACTCAAAGTCACGCAATTTTGTCATAATTTAATATTAATGAAGCAACTCTGCTACTGTTTTTCCGTCGTTCGGTAATTCAAACGTTCCAATAACGATACAAATAGTCGTTGTAGTAGTCTTTGAAAATTATTTCCTCATCAGCTCAAAAAATAGACGCCAAAACTTTTCCAGCTGAATATTGCGCCGTATCACGCTTTGGTTTCGCTTGCATGCAGTCCAATTGGATCACTGTTATAATTACCGATGTTAAAAAATTTATATACTATTTTTAAATTGCTCCCAAGCCCAGAAACTGGACAGAACCACTAAAGCCACCTTATGGTTTCAGACGTGTTTTATCCATCACTTCGTTTCTATTGCAATGTTAACACACAAAATTTTCATATTCAGTTCTGAAACTTGCGTCACTCAAAAAGCTATATCTTAGGAACCATTTGTCAGCTGCCGAATTAATAGCCTTATCAATTGAGGTTTAGGGATTAGGGATTCTATGTGAGCATTAAAAATTAACTAAAGGCCGTTTTCTCAATGTCTAGTTAGCAGCCATCTATCACTTAAGTTCTGGCTTAACTTAATCAATACTCCTTCTTTTGGTTATGAACCTTATTTAACTAGAACTTAGTCGACAGATAGCTACTAACCAGGCATTGAGAAAACGGCCCTAAATAATGATCCCCACTTATCCTGGTAAGAAAAATGCAAATTTCAAAACTGGCTCTATTTATAATTTCACGGCAAAATGCTTGATCTGACCGTTTTTATTCTATTATGGTCATTTATTTTAGTTATCTTACATTATCGAACACTTGAGGAGTGGCGATTCGAACAACTGTGTAAATGAAATGTGACATGTGTTAATTAAATAGACAAGGATGTGAATACATAAACTAATAGAGATGGAATATAAAAAGGCTATACGAACTCAACTAATTTTCCACTTACTCTCTGCTTAATATATTTTAAAACGGATAATTAGATAGGACTAACTGATGCAAGAATAATAAGATATCTTTTTCTTCCATTAAGTAAATTTTGGTCAGCATGGCGTATAAGTAATATCATTAACCAATATGTTAGTTTTTTCCGAATGGACAATTTCGCCTTATACCTTTTTGTAATCATTATAAAAGCGGTTAGTACTGCAAGGGCGAAATATCCATTGGCCGAGAGATCGTCATAAGCGAAAACCCTATCCTTGCCTCTTTGCTATACAAGAAAGCCTAAACACCTGAGAACAACGCGGAATTTCATAAAATTCGTTGACGTTAAAAGACATTTCAAGAAACGCGTAAGTCATATAATGAAACATGGATACATGATTACAAGACGACACTTATAGGAAGTCGACTGTATTGTTGCCTGTTGAAAGTCGGCCAACTTGCACGAAAACACAACAGTACGCAGACGAGATTTTAGCCACTACTTTTTCAGACTCTCGTGGAAATATTTTCATCGACTGCCATCAAATAACAACATTAATGTGCGTTGTTGGAAAAACGTCGAGTTCGGAGGTAGGACAAAGACTTTGCACGCTTTCTTTCATCCGAAGGTTCAAAACTCGAGTTCAACGTATTAACTTTCGTCAGCGAACATAGGCTAGATCACTTTGCCGCTCCAAATAAAAGTGAGCACTCGAAATCATTTTTACATATATGTATAGTATATTACTCACTAGGAACACTATGCTTTCCAACTTTCATTTGGAATGCGATTGAATTGAAAATTGCGATATATCTAATATACTCAAACGATATTATCCCTGTAGAGACATGTATCCACTTTGTTGCGGTTGTAAAAATTAATTGTGTCATGTAAAAGCTGTTTTGAAAAATCCTGTTATATGCCAACTTTTCATGGACACCGTTTGTTTTTACTGATTTCTAATCAAATAGGAAATGTAATTATTAAATTTTGTTATAATTCGATTAAAACAGAAAATTTCATTCTTTCGACATTTCGAAAAGTTTATCCTTATTATATTTACACTAACACATTTTATACCCAATATGGTTATCCAAAGTGAATTATCGCACCTTGTTTCCTTATTTTACCAAGTTTCATTTACATCCGTCTGTTTCTGGTATATAAACACGGCTTTCGCCAGAACGAAATAAATGTTGTTGCCATCGTTAACATTTCTCATAATAAGTATTCAATATTCTAATAAAGTAAAATTGTTGAATTCGCCTGCTAAGTTATATCTATCTATTTTATAATATAATATACATATGTGTGTAGATTAAGCGAGAATAAAGAGTGGACTTTCATCTGCTTGATTATCAATGAACAACTAAATCTTGATTAACGCTTCAGAATTGTCTATATTGTCCAAAACCCAAAATAATTGTTTGTATTGTACAAAAAAAAATCTATACGTCGGCAGCTAGAGCGCTCGAAGCCTGCAATTTCACATTGCTTTTAAGAAAGCTTATCTATATATACATTAGGGTGATTCAAAAAAAAAAAAAAATTTTCAATTGGTACTCGCAAAAATAGGTTCCTAGACATCTCTAAGAAAGCCTCTCCAAATATGAGTTTTTATTTGTAACGGGAAGGTCCTCCGCCTAACGGTTTTCTATTTTTTCTTATTATCAGATAGAAAAATTTATATCTCGCTTCCAACTACTTGAAAAAATATCTTGTTAATTAGGTTTTGTAGGAAATTGAATGCTCTAAAATATGGTCTCTTATGATTTTTTCGTAAACCCAACCGTTTAAAATATATTAACGGTTTAAATTTGACTATTTTTGGAAAAATTCTTTATTTCTTATTAATTTTATAACTCAATGAGAAAAAAATTATTATGAATGATGAAACACATAGTTTTGTAGGAAATTTACTGCTCTATAAAAATGGTCTACTATGATATTTCGATTAAGTTAAGCGTTTACGAGATATTCATCGTCAAACATCAATACATATTAAGGTGGATCAAAAAAAAATTTTTTTTTCGTTTGGTACTCTGAAAAATAGGTCCCTAGACACCTCTAAGAAAGCCTCTCCAAAAATCTATTCATAATAATTTTTTTTCATTGAGTTGTAAAATTCATAAGAAATAAAAAAATGTTCCCAAAAATAATCAAACTTTAACTGTTCATATCTTTTAAACGTTTGGGTTTACGAAAAAATCATAAAAGACCATATTTTAGAGCATTCAATTTCCTACAAAACCTAATTAACAAGATATTTTTTCAAGTAGTTGGAAGCGAGATATAAATTTTTCTATCTGATAATAAGAAAAAAATAGAAAACCGTTAGGCGGAGGACCTTCCCGTTACAATTAAAAACTCATATTTGGAGAGGCTTTCTTAGAGGTGTCTAGGAACCTATTTTTGCGAGTACCAATTGAAAAAAAAATTTTTTTTTTGAATCACCCTAATATACATATGTATATGTATGCTTATTATATATGTACATCAAATGCTCCTTACAATAAAGTGTACCGCAATGAACTTCAGTTTAGGGTGGTAAATTATTAAATACTAATTATAATGATAGGCTGGTGACTAGTGTCTCCATACTTACAGAAAGCTGCATAAAATTTATTGCTCATTTCATATATTTTTGTATGCATATATTTATGAATATTGAAAACCTAAATCACAAATTCAAGTCCAAACCGCAACAACTCATTTATGTACATAATTCAGTATTGACATTTTTTAATTTTCTGTCTTTCTTATAACATTGTTAAAAAATATATGAGTGTATATTTAAAAATCTATATGTATTAAATATTTAACATACAAATGTATCTAACCGAAATTAAATAACATGAAATTGATGCTTAAGAAGCAATTTTATGTGAAAAAATCACCAATTACCATCTGATTACCTACTAAACTCATATATACATTAATCAATAAATTAATCATATTTTCCGAAATTTGTTCAAAAGGTATTTAATTTTATATTATTTAATTTTTATTTTCTAAATATTTTAGAGGAAGTTTTTATTTCTTAACTATTGGCGTTTCACGTACATAAATACTCAATAATATGATTATACAAATATTTATATACTGTATGTACATACATACAAATATGGCGAAATCCACTCAACAAATCCGAATGTATTTCCTTTTGTTTATATAATAATTGTGCATTGAGCGAATTTTAAGTTAATTATGAAAGTCAATTTGCAATTTCATGTTATTCTTTATATATTGCGCTATCTCATTTTATTTACAAATATTTATTTAATATAATTTAATTTTGGCGCTTCATATATGCAAAATAAAAACTTATTTAATACGTTGATTTGGTGTTGCTAAAATTTGGTTAGTAAAAAGAAAGTAGAGAACAAACTACGGCCCTGATTTGTTGCAACAAGCACGGATATTTATAAAGTGTATAAATGACTCTCATTTCGGCTCCAAGGTCTATGTTACAGTTGAGACAACTGTGATAAATTAATATATCAATATATGTATCACCTTTCGTTTAATGTGGGTCTAAACCATGCTGATGCGATCGTTTGCAGGTTGTGGTAATAAATTTGGGTCTCTTTGGAATTGTGTACTAGGGCCACCCGACGCTGTCCCAGTACTAGGTGCTCCACCATTAGCTGCAATTGGAGCACCACCCGATGCAGCACCGCCACCATGGTGACGAGATGTGCTGCGATTCACGAAAATACGCACATTCTCATCAGTGTAATCAACGATGCGACGTTTCTTCTTTCGCGTGTACTGTTGTTGCTTTAGATAGATCTTTAGGATACCTTTTACTGCAATAAATGTTAAACCGCCTAGAAGAGTACGATGCAGAGTATCCTCAATGGATTCAAACAACAAACGTCCGACTATAGTCGATATAGTTGGTAAAATTAGGGCTCCACAAAATATTCGAGTTGCAGAGACTGGATCTGCCAACGTAGGCGTAGCCGGATTTTGTGTCGATTGTTCCTCCTCATCTTCACTGAAAACATAAACAAAAACATAATATATAATAAATAGATAACATAATATATAATGATAAATTGTTTGTCTCAAAATTTTTGCACATCATATTCACTAAAAATAATAAATTAAATGAAATTTCATTGAATAACTTCGCTTTCTTTTTAAGTAATTTTCGGCAATATTCAAATGGCATTCCTTCCCAAATTTTCTTCACTATCTGCTACGATTCTCTAGACTTGGTAGGTTTCTGTTCACTAACACTTTTTTCATATCGATCATGAAATTAGAGATAGACTGAGACATTACTTCAACTCCGTTTACTTTACACCATTTCTTCACATTTGGTATCTTGTTGGTGTAGAGATATATTTACATAAATGTTATATTCCATTAAGCATGTGGTAATATTAATTCTCATTAACTGTGGGACGGCATTTCAAACTCCTTACGTACAGCTGCAACCGAAACCATTGGTTTTCGGAAAATGCTGGTACAACGTGGAGTGCCGTGTCGTGTGATATTCACCATGCGCCAAATCTTGGTAAAGACCCGCGAAAGGAGAATCGACACAACCTCTTCGTCGATTTCAAAGCTGCTTTCGACAGCACGAAAAGGAGTCTGAATTTGGTGTCCCCGCAAAACTAATACTACTGTGTAAACTGACGTTGAGCAACACCAAAAGCTCCGTCAGGATCGGAAAGGACCTCTCCGAGCCGTTTGATAACAAACGAGGTTTCAGACAAGACGATTCCCTACGGTGCGACTTCTTCAATCTGCTGCTGGAGAAAATAATTCGAGCTACAGAACTTAATCGAGCAGGTACAATCTTTTTTAAGAGTGTACAGATGCTGGCGTATGCCGATGATATTGATATCATAGGCCTCAATACCCGCGCCGTTAGTTCTGGGTCTGGCAGTGAACGAGGACAAGACGAAATATCTCCTGTCATCAAACAAACAGTCGTCGCACTCGCGACTAGGCACCCACGTCACTGTTGACAGTCATAACTTCGAAGTTGTAGATAATTTCGTCTATCTTTGAACATCATCAGCATCAACGCCAATAACAACGTCAGCCTCGAAGTCCAACGCAGCATAACTATTGCCAACAGGTGCTACTTCGGACTGAGTAGGCAATTGAGAAGTAAAGTCCTCTCTCGACGAACAAAAACCAAATTCTATAAGTCACTCATTATTCCCGTCCTGCTATATGGTGCAGAGGCTTGGACGATGACAACAACTGATGAGTCGACGCTCTGAAAGTATTCGACGCATTACCCCCCGGGGGAAGCAGAGGAAGAGGAAGACCTCCACTCCGTTGGAAGGACCAGGTGGAGAAGGACCTGGCTTCGCTTGGAATATCCAATTGGCGCCACGTAACGATAAGAAAAACGACTGGCGAGCTGTTGTTAACTCGGCTATAATCGCGTGAGCGGTGTCTACGACCGTAAGGAAGAAGAAGAATATTAATTCATTTAGTATTTTGAACTATGCCACTTGATCCATGACGCTTTCAATCAAAAAAATTGGATCAACTTAGTTTCGAAAACTTTTACTACCAAATAAGTCAATTTTGGATTCGTCTGACCACAATATATTTCGGCTGCAATGGGAGTTTGCTGCTTTCGTCTAGGTTTTTCATTTTTATAACCATAATTTTGAAGAAAATTGCCACCGTTTAAACAAAATATCCTTTGATTTTATTTCGTTATACACTTTTACTTTCTTAATATTTTATCATTTATTTACTTTACCTCTATAAAATACTTTTCTAATTCAAATTGCTGCTAAATTATGAAACTATTTACTTATGTACTTTTCTTATATTGGGAATATTTTTAGGTTAATTTTGGAAAGGAAATACCTAACACTCCAATTTTTTATGAAAAGGATCTCAAAGAACTAGCAAAGCTGAACGAGATTTTATAGTACGCATATGCACATACATAATATAATTTTCATTACTCACGGATAAGGAATAATGAAGTTCATCAGTGGGAATTTTCGTGCAACACTTCGACGGTTGCGGATCAATCTAATTACTGCGTCCTCCCAGCGAATCATACGGCCAAGGACTAGGCCAACTGGAATAGCAGGCAATCCAAGTAATAATATTAGTGGATCACCATTTTCCATTAAAGCCAATCCCTTTTTGTGCCCAACAATCTGTAGTATAAAATATAATAAGTAGTATAAAAAATGTAGCTGTATATCGTCATAACTACCTGTAGGAAGGTTACAGCTCCATAAGTTACTGCTGTCCAATACAATGAGCCGACAAAAATACCCGCAGCTAGGAAGGGGCTTAAGCGTTTAATTATATTATCGAAAGCTTCTAATAAGTTGGCGACTTTGCCCATTTGTGGAAAAACGATAATATATTCGGTTTGGCACTGTTGACAACTAACTGCACGCATCCCGTTACCCTTTTGCTTCTCGTCTACCCATCGATATAAACAACTTTGATGTACCCATTTTGTAGTACCACGACATTTACACGGTTGCACCCAAGGTGCTAGACGGTTATCTTCATCTGTTGCAAAACAAATCCAGCAACTTCTTTCCCCTAATTCATCTCGAACTGTCTCACTCGTTATTGGCTCTATTCCTAAATCGACACCAAGCAGCTTCCCTGCAGAGGAAGTAGTCGCTATTTCTTCGTCATTTAATGGCGTTTGAGGTTGTTGTGTCAACTTGGTTAGAGAAGTAGTGGACACATTTCGGTCCATTTGGGGAAAATCTGAAGGTAGGCCTGATTGAGTTTGAAAAGTATGCATTATGTTGGATCTTATTTCTTTATTTTCATTGGATGCTGGGCCAATAGTCACTTCGGCTATATCTTGATTTAGGTCACCTTTTTTCATTCTGGTATACAACTTCAAATGGGCGTGGACGTTTGTTATTTATATGTTTGTAAATATATTGACTTAACTGTATGCACTATGTTTATAATAACATTTTACACAAGCGCGTCTAGATCAACCCTTCAAACTAATCGAAAATCTTAAAATCCTACTTTTTGCACCTTTTATGGCTTTTGCTTTGATCAGCAGATTCACCTTCTGTCGGCTGAGAATGTGTAAACGGTTTCGACGTCCTCTTGTGTTGCTTCGTTTGTTTCTGTTCCTCTTTTAACAACTGACACATGAAACTTTTCATGCAAACAATAAGTTATTAAATGCAATATTTTTTAGTTGTATTGCAGGTAGTTTTATTTTTTTACCTATTTAGCACCAAATTTTGCCAATGAAGCTATTATATTTACCATTGACTCTTCCCAAAATAACTTCAAAATTTAGACGATAGATTTCAAGAGCGTTTCCAAATAATTTAGGAATGCTTCGGAAACGAAGAACACCGATATAAAAAGGTTGCCAGATTTGTGAAATATATTGTTTAAAGTTCAAAAGAAATTTAAAAAACCTAGGCTGTTCACGGTAAGGTGGTTATCGGCAGAGAACTTAGAAGTACATATATGGAAATGATAACGAATTAATTTTTTTGAAGAAATGAAAGGAATGAATGGAAGTGTTTATATGAGCACATTTAAGTTCATTTCATAATAGTCGAAATTAATATAATTTTTGAAATAATAATTTATTGAAAATTATTTTTTATTTAATTTTATAATATGCATATGTCACTCAGAGAATGCTTGGCTGGGATTTAGAATAGCATCCCCGGATTTCAGCAATAAAATGGGTATCGCTGGAAAGGTGACGTTCTCCAGATCACGAAAATATATATATATATATATATATATATATATATGACTTATAGTTTTAAAGATATTTCCATTTAAAGTTGAAAAATTGATAACTTTTACATTGGTAATTTGTATATTGTGAGTAACTTTATCACTTATATTATGCACTTTTCACTTACTAACACTTCACCTTAATATTTGTTGTAAATACAGCTTTTTTTAATTGTTTTATTTTAGTTACAATTCTCTGCATTTGCACAATAAGAAAAGGGTTGCCATGGTTATTTTTTTTGAGCGCGGCGCGGAAATCCACTGATGCTATTCTAAATTTTACCCGAATGCTTTTTTACGTTTTCTGTGTGAGTTTGTATATTTTTCTACAAAGCAATTCTCTTTATTTATTCTTAGTCATTTTACATATATATCTGCCACCCAAGAACGGCGAATTCCCTAATGTGATTCTATCAGCTGTGTTAGCCGCGCAATCGAACCATCATACAGATTTCGATTTGCATCTTCTCTATACTTTTAAGTTCTCTGGTTATCGGGTTATGTGATTATTAGATTAAAAATAACCTCTATACTCCGTGAACATCCTATGTATGGTTATTTGCTTATTTTTACACAAACAGCTGTTCATTGTTTACAATTTTAGTTCAATGAAATTTCCTACTTATACAATGCCTAAACAAAGTTTAAAAAGCAAAATAATCGAATTTAAAATAAGTTCTGCTATTCAGGAAATGGACTTTATTGAAAGTGTGTGCTATTAAATAATCCGAATTTTAAGGGTTAAAAAAATTTGCGCCCTGAACAGTGTCACAATGCAATGGATGAAGTATTAGAAAAACTGCTAGAGGATATAACTTTAATCATCTGGAGAAGACGGGGAGATGAACTCCATGTTCCGAAATCTATTCATTGGCGAGAAAATGTTCTGTGTTGCTTTGACGATGGAGATTTTTACAAATTCTGCGCGTCAGCAAATGAGAATTCGCTCATCTCCTAGAAATATTTTCTAATGATATGAACTTTACTAATTCAAGTTTACAAATACTATTGCTCCGATTAGGTTCATCGGGTGAAAGTGCTTCTGTACGTAAAATCGCTACAACTTTTGGTGTGGGAGATGGAGGTACATTGACCAATATCACCAAAAGATTTTTTTTTTTTTGGCAATTTTGAATAAACTACCCCAATCCATTCATTGGCCTGGATCGGCAGAGTGCCGGGAACTTGTTTTCCAAACATTTTGCGAAATACCATATTGCATTGGTTACATTGAAGGTAGCGAGATTAAACTGGCCGAAAAGCCGAATAAAAATCTTGAGGTGTATATTTCTCGGTAACGAATATACTCTATCAAAAACAAGTCTTATGTGACCATAAGTTACGCATATTACATGCAGAAGTGGGCAATCCCGAAAGCTACCACGATTCCAAAGTGTTTAGGAAATCTCATATTGGAAGAAACACAACTAGCTTATTTAGTGGAGAAGAGTGGATTGCAAGAGTCAAACATTTTTTAATAATTGGGTACTTGTCTGCTGTGTGCTGCACAACATACTTTTGCAAGGGCGAGATTCTTCATGAATGCCATTATGATGGAGATGCTATTGTTGCGCCTACCCCGGAACTAAAAAGAATTGAATTTTTCAATTTCAAATTGAAGCTGTTTTTCTATAAAGCTCATTCGTTCAGCTTCTAACGTAGCCAGTTTATCAATTGCAGTGTTTTGGTGTTTGGCCTTAACTTTTTTTTGCAAACGGGCTGGCCGCAGATGAGCCAGATGCCAATTCAGAAATGTCAAGTTCTTCCTGCGCTTCGGGGTCTTTCAAATTATCCACAACATTTTCCACAGAGTCCAGTTCCATTGCAGAGGAGCTCATTACCACCACCTCAGCTTCCCTCTCCGTAGCAAAAATGTCCGCTAATTGTTTGTAATGCGGACAACTTTTAAGCACTTTATCTGTAATAAAGCAAATCATTGATTACAATTTAATTCCAAAGTTGATATTAAAATATATATAAAATGTCCCAACAAGGTCAGCTCCACTTCGCCATTCTCTACTCCAGCGCCCGTGGAATTTAGCCAGTGTTCTGCCGATTTTATTTGGCTTTTTAAATACCGAACCTTACATTTTAGAATGTTCCACGTCGCTTCAATTTTTGTTACTGCCTGCAACTTACTATAGTAGATTTTCGCTGTTGGTTTCTGAAATTAAAGGAGATGTAATTAAATTAAAATAAATAACTAATGTGTCAAAAACTCGCACGATGTTCCGGTACTGCATATAGCACAGCACTGTTTTGATTTCGGCTTCCGTCCATTTTTTCACCTCTTTTTCTCGCCGGCGCTTTCATATTTCTGTAGACACTAAAATTGCAGTATAAATAAATGACAAAAAATGTATGTATATTTATTTTGTACTTTGTGATTCTTACTTACTTTGATGATTTTTGATGCTTTTTGTTGCTTTTTATTTCGGTTTTAATTTGCTGATTGTGATTGGCCTAGGTTGGTCAAAGTTGGTTATTTTGTAATACCGCATTTTGTTGTTGTTTACTTAATCACATAACCACATAACCCGATAACCACCTTATCGTGAACAGCCTAACCTATACTTTTAAGTTCTCTGCTCTAGCTTCGATGCAACCGAAGTTAACGTCATTTCTGGTATTGAACTAATAATAATTTGTATTAAATAACAATCAGAACGTAGGTATGAATTTTATATTCAAGACTAAAAATAATTTCGACGGAGAAACTTTTCAAAAGAAATATGCATACCAGTGACCACATACAATACTTTGTATCATTTTGTAAACAACCTGAATATGTGGTATTGCACATTAAGATCAATATACTTAGATAGTAGCGAAACTAACAAATATAAAAAAATACTTACATACAAAAACTTATTTAATAAATTTATTTTTAACTTTTGTATACATAAATATAATTCTGAATGGGAATACAGTTTTTGATAATTGTAATTAAAAGATTTCGCTCACATTAATATTTTTCTGGCTTAACTATCATAATAAGGCCACTTATTTTTATAAAATATGTATGTATACATATATGGATCGATTGAATTATGTATTACTACAGTTACAATTCGAGCTGATAGACATTTAACTAAATGCTAAATATACGTAAAATTGTGAGATTCATTTGCACACATATGTACATATGTATAAAAAGACGGAATCGTTGCGATGTTAAAAAATAACTGTAAACTTAAAATAAAATGCATTCATTTTTTGTAGGATATAGACATTTGATGGAATGCTTTCGTTAAATGTTTTTATATACATATTAATATGTAAGTATGTCAAGATATAATACTACACCACTACAGAAACGAGTGCAGAATGGACGGAATTTATATTGAATGCATTCGAAATGTATTCAATAGTGTCAATCAGTTATTGTTTAGGTACATTGAAATAAGGTACAACAAACTAACTACTAACACTGTGTTAAGGCCACTGCGGTAGTGGCGACTTGCGTGATTGCGCGTTGTTTTACCTAGAAAGAAATATTATATAGATATAAAAAATTGATTCATAAATGTTCACCGTTGCAGGCTTACCCATTTGGAAGCGCAATGTGGGACTGGACATGCGGCCATCGCCGCCATTACTGAATGCCAGTATACGCATATTATAGCTTTTGCCTGGCGTAAGATTCGTTATGTATGCCTCCAACTTTTCACCAACAGGAATGATTGTGTTATTAGCTGTAATCATATTTTGATCGCTCTCCCATACGCGCACCTACAATTTCAAAATATAATTTTTAATAAAATTGTGTGTTTTTTGTAAAATCATATAGTTACCTTATAGCCCTCGATGGGCTCTTCATCCTGTGCTGGTGATACATAACGCCATACCACGCGCACAGTCGAAGGATTTATGCCATACACGTGTACTGATGATGGTGGCTTTTGAGGCGCCTTGCGGTACGTTCGCTCTATAAATGAGAAATTTATTACCAATAGTTTGTATAAGCATAACATATCTTACCTTCGAAACGTTCACTTTCTGGTCCCTCGCCGGCAGCATTATAAGCCATCACTTTTACAAAGTAATATGTATCTGGTTGCAGACCTACAATTAGAGCCCAATTTCTTGTAGTACGCGACAAATAGTATACAGAATCCTCTTCATTATGTGTAGTCTTCCAGTATTTCAACTAAATAAAAAGAGAAAATATTTTAAATTAGTTTCAAAAATGAACATGAAAAATGGCGAAAATGGAAAAACTTACTCTGTGTCCTATCAATTTACCGCGCACATTCTCCCTGGTCATTTCGATCGGTTGCCATGTAACATTGAAAGCCGTGGAATTGAAAGGTATAGCAAATGGTTTTTGTGGAGCTACTTGTGGCATATCTTCCGCCGAGTATATAACTACTGGTTCACTCTCGGGACCCTTACCGATATTGTTAATAGCCTGCACTTTCACCTCATATTCGGTGTAATAGTTATTTTGTGGTATATTAACAACCGCTACACCATCGTTTTGCAAAGATTTTAGCTCCTCGGAGGCCCATTCTAATGTGCCTTTTAGCTTCCAGAACACTTTGTAATGTATGCCATGACTATGTTGTTCTTGTGGCAAGAGTGGATCCCATGTAATTGTTAAATCTCCAATCTTACCACCGCCACCACCTACGTTCCGCGGTGCTATATATGGCTTGTCTTCGTATGTGCTGTAGATTGGCGACGGAGCCGATGGTATACCTATACCCAAGTCATTAACAGCAGCTACGCTAAATTCGTATGAGCACCACGGTATGAGATTGGAAACCTCTGCCTGCTGTCGGCCAGTGTATCGATCTACCTCACGACCACGAACACTTGTGGATACATTCACCCAGGTTCGATTCCAATTGGTGCGTCCCAGTATATTATAGTAGCGTATAGGCCGACCGTTGTTGGCGCCATCTACCCACTCAATTATCGCTTTCGTTTTGCCAATTTCAATGACTTGTACACCACCAGGTGCACCAGGAGCACCTTCGATTACCACAGAGGTTCTAGATGCTATCTCATTCACTGAAGATTTCACCACACATTCATAGTCACCACCGTCAAGCAATGTTACGTTATGAACGGTGAGTCGATTACGGTCAATTATCTATGAAATTCAACATAATTAGATGAAATGTATTTTGCTGATAATAATATAAAAAGCGTCTTACAATACGTTCAGTGCCATCATGATTGTTTCGCAATGTTTCGCCATTACGTTTCCACACAAAAGCGACATCAAGCAACTCATCATAGCTAGCGTCGCATTGAAGGAAAATCAAATCGTGCTCTTGCGTGGTAATGCGCAATGGAGGTGTCTGTGTGAAACGCAGCTCCTCTAAAATAGAAAACGCGTTTGATATCATACACAATCTGTAGAAACAAATTACTTACGTAACACAATTACTCGTGAGCGTGACTCATCTGTCCCCGCTTTATTAGTTGCAACGCATGTGTATAAACCCTCATCGTCTCGTGAAGTCGGCGCTATTATCAACGTACCACTGGGTAAAATGCGCCTATGTCCCCCAGCACCGATAAGTTGACCATCCTTCTTCCATTGGAATTTAGGGCGAGGTGCTGCTTCGGGATCGCATACGATAGTTGTGTTGCCATTTTGCACAGCATAAATCTCTGGTTCAAGTGGCCTTTTCTTGAATGACGGTTTCATTGATAGTACTCGTAATTGGGCTGAAGAGAAAGCAGTTTTCAATTGGTTCGTCGCACCGCACTGGTACATGCCGTCATCCTTGTCCGCCTCCAAGTATTTGACAGTAAGCACATTGTCCTGTATTATATAGCGATCTTTATCTATGCGCTCTGGATCTAAGCGTTCCGCATTTTTATACCAAGTATAATTAACATCAGGTATTGCAAATGCCTCGCAAATAAATGTCACGTCGCCGTTATTATCCATTATTTTATCTTGTAATGGAATTGTGAATTGTGGCTTCATTTGTATATTGATGAAAATCGATTTATGTATAGTTTTGCGTGGATTGGAAATTGTGCAGCTATATTCTCCATTATCGTTAGTTGTTGCATTCTCAATAATTAGCACGCGACTATTGCTTACGGTATACGCATTACGCTGTAGAGGTTGGCCAACTCTAGTCCAATTATACGAAGGTATAGGATACCCAAAACCGACACATTCGAGGCGTATCTCATCGCCAGCAATGGGAGCTTCGGGGAACACCTTTAAAAAACACATATTATTAAAATATTTATATAATATATATATTGCAACTGATCACCTTTGGGAATGTGTTTGCAAAAATTAACGTTTGATAGTTGCTGTTGGGCGTTACACGCAATGGGAAAAATGGACCATTGCGGCCAGTATCGGAAACTGATGTCTGTACACTACATGAATAATTGGCGCGATCAACTATCTCGATGGATGAGAAATATAGAGCACCATCATTAGATACAAAAACACGCTGATCTTCTTGAACGAAATTCGGAAAATAATCGCGCGCCCAATAGTATTTTACATCTGGATAATGTTGTGGTGGATCACAAAATATAGCTTTTCCCCAATTCATATCAGCAGTTTCGGCCGAGCGTTTCAGATTGAACTCCATAATAAATCCGAAATTCAAATGTGCACTCTCGGAGCGTATGCGTCCGAATTTGTTTTCTGCAACACAATGGTAAGCACCTTGATCGAGTGCCTGTTTTGGATCGTAAATTATCAGGTTACCTCCGGAAATTGTATAGCGGTCATTAGTTAATGGATCAATAGTCATATATTCAAGTGAATCATTTACGTAGACTTCGCGATACCAGCGGTATGTGGGTGTAGGAAATCCGCCTGCCAAACAACTCAACGTAACATCGTTTATAAGTCGATTCTTGCTCGTATCGAATGTCGTGTCATTGGGCTGTTTTACAAAGTAAGGACCGCGTGGAATTTTTTCCAAATCCTTAATATCTAAGCCGTAATGAAATGGACGCTTATCATCTAATTTTAACTTTATATTTTCAGGATTATATAGTACTTTTGACTCGCAGATGAACAAGTTCAATTCTATGTCATAGGCAGGCATGAATGTCCAACGGTCGCGTTTCTTTGAAAATCCATAAACGACACGATCTCTGGTAAATGGGTTATCTCCATTCTGGTTTGGTCCTGTAAAAAAAAAAACATCAATTTTGATGTAATCGCTTTATAATTATATTATTTCGTACCAATAAATCCACGCAAATTGTTTTGATTCCGACTATTGATAGAGCCTGGCACAGTATTGTAGAACTGATTCGGATTATTACGATTATAGTCAGTCTGGTACATGTTCTGGACTAAGAATCGATTGTCGTGTAAATTTTCGTTTTCAAACGATTGATCTTCATCAGTCGCAAATGCGTCGTCCAATACGAGGAATGGTGAATTATCATCGTTTGCCCAGCTATTGGGTCCAGTCTGTCTTGCGGATATCCAAAATCGGTTCTGCCGTTGATTCTGTATTATCAATTGTTTCAGTATAAAAGAATGTTTTTCAATACTATCTACATTTAACAGCTCGGCATTGTAAGCTTTACAAATTTTCTTAGCCTCTAGCCAGTTACGTTTTGGCGAACGTATAAATCTGTAGCAAGTTTGACGAAAAGGTATCCAATGCTCTGGGCAGTAATTTTGCACTTCATTGTCTATATAGTCAAAGCCGGTTGATGTGATTCCACGGTTGAACGGATCATAGTTACTTATACCTGTACCGCCTGACCCATATATGCCTCCAGTATTACCACTACCTAAAGCGTTCGATGACTGATCATAAAAGTTATTTTGGTTTGGCGGACCAACCAGTAGGCCGCCACCCCCCTGTTGGGGATTTTGTAGATCTTTTTGAGATGATATAAGTGGATTGTCGTATTGTGTCACCGGTGACCCTTGCTGAGTATTCGTATAAAGAGGATTATAGCGGGGTTGATATTCTTTGTTGTATGTGGGTTGATATGTTTGAGGTTCGTTAATTTGCGCGTCAGGATTTGCATCAGCGTCGCCATATCTGAATAATGCCAGGAGAACGACATAAAAAATAGCAAGCCACGCCATTTCCGCTGATAAATATCAAGGAAATGCGCTTAGAATAACAAGACAAATTAGTTGAAATTCAGAATTTCTGGTATTTTAAAGGCACATTTTTGTCGGTTGTTGCGGAATATAAATTCGAATGGTTCCCTTGGTGCTGCAAAAATTTCAAATGATTAAAATGAAAGCACGAAATATATTTATAGATATGTACATATGTATTTATTTATATTAGGGTGATTCAAAAAAATTTTTTTTTTCAATTGGTACTCGCAAAAATAGGTTCCTAGACACCTCTAAGAAAGCCTCTCCAAATATGAGCTTTTAATTGTAACGGGAAGGTCCTCCGCCTAAAATCTAAAAATCTATTGATAATAATTTTTTTTCATTGAGTTATAAAATTAATAAGAAATAAAGAATTTTTCCAAAAATAGTCAAATTTCAACCGTTAATATCTTTTAAACGGTTGGGTTTACGAAAAAATCATAAGAGACCAAATTTTAGAGCATTCAATTTCCTACAAAACCTAAATAACAAGATATTTTTTCAAGTAGTTGGAAGCGAGATATAAATTTTTCTATCTGATAATAAGAAAAAATAGAAAACCGTTAGGCGGAGGACCTTCCCGTTACAATTAAAAACTCATATTTGGAGAGGCTTTCTTAGAGGTGTCTAGGAACCTATTTTTGCGAGTACCAATTGAAAAAAAAAATAAAAAAATTTTTGAATCACCCTAATGTATATATGTAAATCGAATTAGAAAAAAAATTAGGAGCATTTTAATTACATTCATTAAATATTCTAAATGGGCGAATTAGTTGGTAGAATATACTCAATTGGGTGTGAAATATTTGTACATGTGTATATAGAGGTGAGGAAATAAACATTAAACGGTACAAAATGTTTATGAGTAAATTCATATTCAGACATGTGTTCTCATGTGCCTAGTACATTTGATGTTCAAACTTTTTATACCCTGAACAGAGTATATTAAGTTAACCTCAAAGTTTGTAATGTATAAATGATCAGCGTGATGAGGTGAGTCAATTTAGCTACAAACTGAATGGTGAAAATCATGTCTTTTAAGGATTACTTTTTTATTTGACATACTTATCTTCGAATTATTATTTAAGCCTACGGTCCAGTATCATATAAATTGTTCAGAGTATTTTTTATTTCATTGCCATTGTAACTAGTTAACATAAAAAAACTAACGAACAATTTGATTCGTTTATTGTAAAATACAAAATAATTAATGGTGCTCTGCGTATAAATTGCAGACAGTCTGGCTACTGTATAAGGTGATATGGTTTTTTGAGCATAAGCCTTTATTTCCATTTACTTTGAGCGACAATAGCCCTGGCTTCATTGTTCACATGGTTAGAAAGTCTTTCCATATGAAGCTTTGCATATTTCTTGACTGATGCGGCAACTGAGTCAATTCCGAGATCGCGTTTACGATCGTGCGAACATAGCAAGGCGCATTGACGGCGCATCTTAAAACTTTGTTTTGGAATCGCTGGATTTGTACAACAGTGCTAGGGCTTGAGCAGCCCCAAAGTTGTATCCCATAAGTCCAAAATGGTCTAAACATCTGCTTGTAGACAAGAATTTTGTTATATGTGGATAGGGCAGAGTTTCCACCCAGTATTCAATACATGTTTCTGAATTTTATTTCTAATTCGCCTTTTCCTGTTTGACATGTGCACTCCATCTAAGTTTTCTTAAGAGTATGAAGCAGTAAAGGGTATTATTTCTTTCTAGATTTTTCTTGTTTGAAATAATATACTGTTTATATAAAAATTTTGAACATTTACTAAATGTCATTTTCTCTTAAATATATTAATACTAAAGTCCCTAAAGTTCTTATGCATGTGTTAAGTACGTTGGCAGAGATAATACGTTGGTGTGGGCATTCATACGAGTTAGGTGTGGCATTAGCTTTATAACTATTAGTATCTTTAGTATATAAGTTAAATAAATTTAAACAAATTTTATTTTAATATATTCCACTTAAGAATTTAAACGATTTGCTTGGTATTTTTAATACCTCTTTGTCTTTTATAAAGAAGTATGCTTAAATGTAAAAGAAAATAGTAATAAAATGTTAACTGCGCTGCCTTCAACAGAATGCCCGCAGCGCACCGTTTAATGTACAATTCACGTAATTCTTTAGTACTGTCCACTTTTTACATTAAATAATGTCCGGATTCACTTAACTCTTTCATATTTAAAAATGGTATGGAATAATATTACAAATCTTTTAAAAGTTTATTTGCACATTTACGTATAAACTGAGTCACACGGTCGGCTTGATCTTTATTAAGTCAAGCTTACGCCAACCGTAAACCACACCTTAAAATATAGTTGTTAATTTCTTCATACAAAAAATCGGTATGGAAGTTATATCCCAAACAAAATTTGTATTACCTTTCAAGAATATTCTTTTCAGCTGACGTTTTCAATTATAAGGTTTTTCTTATTGGAAACAAAACTGAAAATTAATTGAAAAACAAAATTTCACCCAGCAGCGAATAAATCGGACACAACAGAACGAGCACAAAAAGCAGGAATAATCCATTCCAAAAAGAAAATGATGAAATAAGAAACGAAAGAAAATCAGTGGATTTTGGTATGGAGACATTTACACAAATATTAATTCACAATAGAGTTTTAAATCTGAAACCAAGAATGGTAATTACCGTCTCATAAGTCCGTTTACTTATATAATGGTAGACACCTTATCTCTATTAAGAACCTTTCTATATGTACGTTACATTTTATAAACTAATTTAATTGATCAAATCAATTCTATTTATAAATATATTTTAATAAAAGCCAAAAATTACAAGAAGGACGTACATTAACTGATGGATTTCCTCGAATTTTAGTGTTCTTAACCATAAGTAATATGTAATAACAATTTGAAGTAATTAGTAATTGAACTTTATATTGCTTCATTCGGAGGCATTCCAAAACAATTAAGGTATTCAGAGGTATAGGGAATTTAAATATTTTAAATTATTCCGTGTTCCCAATATAGAAATGTTCATAATTTTATTTAATTGAAATCAACTTAATTTATATACATTTTAATAATGTTTATGAGAATGTGTGATGAGTTTTCATTTTTCAATTTAATCGATCTCAAACAATTTTCCAATGATCCATTTGCTTTATCATATCATGGCATAGGCAATATTGCAATTGTATGGGATCAAAACGTCTATTTTCGAATGACTTCAAATTTTGTAAAACCTTTGGTGTGCTTACACGATTAGCATCACAGAACTCGAGATTTCTCATGGTTTTATTCTCCAACCAACCATAATTCTGATTTGTATAACGGGGTACACAAAATTCGTTTCTAGGAAAGTAATTCTCGATTTTTTCCAATTCATTCTGATAGTACCTAACTTCCGGCGTATCGATGTTTTCCAAATGTTCATATTTAGAATAGAATTTCTCAGTCAAGGGTAAATTTTTATAGTTTGGTTTGAAAGTATGATAATCATCAGTGCTCACAATCCCCTGACATCGAAAATTTGGTTTACATTTAGTATTTTTTTGCAATCCAGAAGACAAAATTAATTTATTTGGAGGATAATTTACAGCGAATTTGTCTACCTAAAACTCAAAGGGAGCAATAAAGTACTCTACTACTATATTCAACTTATTGAACTGACCTTGCATGGAGGTTCTAATTCTGGACACGAACACGGGTCCTCCTTTCTAGGGCATTTTTTGATACCTCCTAACATACGACAGCACACGCTCATTGGATCACAACGTTCTGGTTCATTGAACCACCTGGGAAGAGGGCTAGAAATGCATTTAATAGCTTCGGCCAATTTCTCTTCGCGTGACATTTCCTTTTTTGTACAAAGCGGACATGGTGAGTGTTTCTTCCCCTTCTCATCTAGCTTAATACAAATTCCACACGGTTTTGGCTTTCCACTTTTGTCGTCATTCTGATATTTGTATTGAATATTAATATTGTGGTTACAAAATGTGTGCAGTGTTGGTGTTTTTAGATTAGTCCTTTCGCAAGGTGGTATCGGCGGTTTATTATTCACAATATCACGACATTCTTCAGCTATCTTTTTGGCAAACAAGTTAAACTGTGTATCAGTAGCATCTGAATCGTGGCACTTCATACTTCTAATTTTTTTTTTTTTACTATTTTCTTACGATTCAGGTTTGAACATACATATACTTTTTAAAAACTAAAAATTTTCCATGACTAGAATTTCAATACATATCTTTTTATTTAATTAAGCTTAGTGAACCATTTAAACATTGAAAGCACAATCTTTATTTTGAGGAAATTTTTTTTCGTTTATAAAATAATGGTGCTACATTTATGATCGTAAATTTCTAAACTACAAATAAAAAATTATCTAAACCGATCGTTAAAAAATTTAATTATATCTGTCTTAATATAATAATTACTTCGTCCAAATGTTCAAGCCTTTTATTGGTTTCTCTTTAAATCCTTGCACTAAAACATCTGCTTCCCACCAAGTTGGCAAGACCTGATTGTGTTTTTTGCGACCACAATCGCTTTTTCTATTTTCAATATCGTTTAGATTAAGAGACATCACACCTTCAAACACTTCAATTTCCTTACAACAATTCAATGTCACGTTTTCATCCGGTATTGGGAATGGTGTGTGCTGCAAGTGAAAATGGATATCCTTACAACTTGGAGGCAACTGATAGATGTCTTTTGGTAGTAACTCTGTTTTTGAACAAGTGTCCCTTAAAATTCCTTCTTCACATAATAATTCCATTTCAAGATACAAGTTGGTTGGGCAAAGATTATGTGAGAAAATGCCATACAGATCTTCGCTAGTTAAAAGTGAACTGTAAAAATATTTGTTTATTTTATATTTGTTTATCAAATGTATGAATTTTACTTACATTAATGTTTGATTTAGACGAGCATGTGGAATGCGGTGTTGATGATGGGAATGCAACCGCGATATTGAATCGATTGGTATGTGAATTGTGTATGCTTCCTTTGCTGTAAACGTTGTTGGGCCAAATAGAAATCTTAAGCTACGTACATTATTCTTGTCAAATGACTTTCTAATCAGCTCACGCATTGCACTTATTGCCTTTTTAGTTTTAAGAGCCTGTTCCCGTTGTCGTTCTAATTGATAGGAGTGAAGGCCGCTTGAATATTGTCCAGATTGCATACAAGTTTCCATGTTGCCATTGTCAGTACCTTCTACTTCATCTGTCCACAATCCGACATAGTATTTGTAAGTGTTGTAAACAAATGGGATTTGGTTTCTTTGGAATAGCAGAAACTCTAGGATTGAGTTTACTACGTCAGCTGCTGAACCTGCGGTTAAAACGTCTACTTCAATATTCAAATTCAATTGTTTTGTTGGCGGCATTTTCGCATTTAAAACCGAAAAAAGTTAATCAGTAATTTCAATGCCAACAAAAAGAAATATTATACAAATGAGACAGTGCTGCCAATCCTAAACGCGAAAAAATGATGAAAAAAACTAAAAGTTCACTTGGTTTGATATTACCAGATAGTTCATACAATTTATTTTGCAAAACTAATGGCTTCAATACAATCAGCAATATGAATTCTTGAAAAACTTTTTTTTTAGTATATATGAATTCAGCCAATATTTGTATTATAGATTTTTTCTGAAAGTATTCATAACTAAATGAAATTATAAATCCTAGTTCAGATTTGAATTGTGTATAGCTTCGTGGAAAGGTAAAAGAATACAAATATAAATTGGATCTAAGAACACCGATTTTGGAACATAATTTTAGCAAGGAAAAGTACTATTATGGAATAAAGTTAACAAAATAATTGTTCAAAAGGTGGAGTTCAAGAACTTGTATTATTATTTCAGAAGTTTTCCAAAACCGAGTATAGGAAACGTTATATATTATAGAAGGTCGATCAGCGGAGTATCTGTAATCCATAGGAATATCATTAACATATTGTCATGCCGGCTATCATATTCATTAAAAAGAATAACTTTTTTATTGTCAGTAGTCAATTTAAAAATTTGTTTCAATATCACCAACTACAAATTATGTAATTTTGATATAAGGCTTTATAACAGTTACTGTCATATTTAGAATTGAATATCTCTAAAAATATTGGTCGAATATTTTAATTATTAGTTTGTCACGAATTATGGTGAAATAACAACGCTGTCATTCGACAACTACTTAATGTCATTTTACAGCTTGCAGTGTGGCAACGCACTTTATCACTTGTTCGCTTCTTTCGTGCTGTTGATTTCAAAACTTTTGCTCCTCGATTTGCATAATTTGGCATAAACTAACAAGTCATATTCGTTGACTTCGTATATATTAAAACATTGCTAGATTAATAATGGAAAACAAACCGACGGTGCTGATATTGGGAGGTAAGTAAATACTATATACTTATATTAATTTAACAGATTTCGGTTGGTTTTCCGCTTACATTAGTTGTGGTGGAGAACTCAATTACTGATCAAAAACCACTGCTAGTTGCCTTTTGTTTTATATTGATATCTTGTATCGTTACCACCTTCTGCCTACATATAGGGTGTGGATTCATCGGCCGTAATATGGTTACTTATTTGATAGAAAATGATTTGACTGAGGAAATACGTGTAGTGGATAAAACGCCTCCACAAATGGCTTGGCTGAACGACCGACATAATCAAGCTTTTGATAACAAAAAAGTGGAATTTTGCAGCGCTAATCTCATAAATGCCGGTTAGTATACAATACATATATTTACATATTGCTGTGAGTCATACATATGTACGTATGAAAAACCCACACAATTTGTATTCTCGTCGCGCTAAACTTAGAATAAGTGCATCTATATCAATGAGTTTGTATATTCTTTTTGCTACAAGTTTCTAACTTTACTATATGTATATCCTCTACAGCGTCTTGTAAGAATGCCTTCGCCCCACACCCCATAACAGGGCGTACGTGGGATCTAGTTTTCAACTGTGCAGCAGAGACACGTCCAAATCAAACAGAAGCTGTCTATAAGGAAGGAATACTTAAATTAAGTATGAATTGTGCCCATGAAGCAGCAAACATAAAAGTAAAGCGATTTATCGAGCTAAGTTCCGGTTGCGTTAACAGTTCGGAGAAGGTGCCACAAAAGGAAGAATGTAAGCATGAGCCATGGACTTCTCTGGCGAAACAAAAGTTGAAGGTCGAGCGTGAGCTTGAAACACTAAGTGATGTGTTGGATTATACGGTTGTAAGACTGCCAATCGTCTATGGGTTAGGAGATAAGCGCTACTTGAGTGAGTACACTTATATAATTTTCGATAACAGTTTCACATACATATACATATATGTATGTATGTCCATATTCGTCAAAATAATTTTTTATCATTCTTGGGTGTTTTTGTATTTGCTTCAGTGCCTCGCGTTATTGTGGCTGCAATATACAAGTATTTGAACGAGTGTATGAAGTTGCTATGGAATGAGTCTATGCGTCTTAATACTGTGCATGTTGATGATGTTTGTGCGGCGATGTGGTTTTTAGCACTTAACCCAGCCGCTGCTGGTGAAATATACAACATCGTCGATGACGCTGATTCAACTCAGGGAATTATAAGTGACATATTATCGGATGTATTTTCAATAAATGTTGATTACTTTGGCGTGGTCATGTCGAATTTGACAAAGGTACGTAAATAATTTTCTTATTTATCATAATGTTTTATACTTCTAACAACCAATTTTTTTTACTATCTTTAGTTAAGCCTCTCAGATACAGTGAGTGATGTAAATGATAAACACATGACGCCATGGGCGGAGATATGTCAAAAGAATGAAATCAATAATACACCGTTAACGCCATATTTAGACGAAGAGCAATTGTATCACAAACACTTATATTTAGATAATACAAAATTAAAGACTGCAGGATATGAGTTGATGGTGCCTAAGTTAACGCGTGATCATGTAATTGAGATCATTGAAGATTATATAAAACAAAAACTTTTTCCAAAATCTCTAATGGTTTAAAATTTGCCACCACTAACTTGGTACTAAATTAGGAATATATGTGAATTAAATCAATTAAAATAATATAATATAAACTCAAGTTACTGGATGTTAAAAAGAGTTATTCAAAGCTGATATTAATGTAACAATTAAAGACATTATAAGACCTAAGTTCTTTTTGTACACATTTAATGTACTATGCCGATATGATCTAAAGTGTACTTATAGTATTACTGTAAAGTAAGATTTTTAAATAGAAGACTAAAACGAATTTTAACGTTTTACGTATCTATGTATTCGTATCTACTCACATAATTATTTTATCAAAAAATTTTACATAAATGATATTTTACAATAAGCAATAATGCTTTGTCATATTTTGTGCCAAGATGAAATAAAAATTAAAACTTATTAAAAACTTGAAAATTATAATGGGACCATATTAACAAAACAAACAAGTAACGGGAAAGTAGACTTAAATAAAACATAAATATACTCGTATGTATACAGTTATTTATGCCTTTTTGGTTAAGGTAACTATTGGAACTTATAAATTCTACAAATTAAAACTAACTCTAAAACAAGTAAGAAAGGGCTAAGTTCGGGTGCAACCGAACATTTTATACTCTTGCAACTTGCAAGAATCAAGGCCAGAGAAAACCCTTAAGGTGTAAAACCAGTCATATAGAATTAAGTCAGCCGGATGTTCGGAAATCCTGATATTAGTTATATAAGGGATAGGTCAAGTTTTCGCTCAAAATTTATCTATTTTAGGCACAAAAATACACTGTTATGAGTAAACACGCTCTCTTATTTTCATTGGGATATCTCACATATAGACTGATATATGCGGTACAAAGTCACCCGGAAGCTCGAAAATCTTTATATTAAGTATATGGGGGCTAAGGGGAATATTGGTCTGATTCAATCCATTTTTGACTTATAGACATACCATTGTAAGAGAAGGATTATTCCTTCCTCGTGCGAGAACCAACCAGCAGCTCTTGGTCCCTCGCACAGTCTGTTCCGTGTGTCAGACCGTCATACGTCGGAACGTGACATCCGTCAAGTGCAATTCTTGTACTGGCTGGTGTCACTTTTCGGCGTGTTCCGGCCTGCGCACCACACGTGAGTGGAGTGACTCATACGTTGCGCCATGCTGCAGGAGTCTGCCCCCGCAACTCACAACAGTGGCGTCGCCTATCAGCACCCCAGCGCGACAACCGCCCCTGCGGGTACTACAGCTGCAACAACTTCCACCCACACGTCACTCCCTCACCCCCAGGATCACCCACGGACACCCGCGACAAACCCGGCTACTTCAATTTAACTGCAACGGACTCCAGAGCAAGATCGAGGAGATGTTGATAGCTGCGGTCCAAGAAACCAAGTTAAACAGCCGCTCAGATTTTCTGAGTTGTGCAGGTTTCAACGTTATACGTAAAGATCGCGAGCGAGATAATGGTGGTGGCCTAGCTTTCATATTGCACAACACCGTGCAGTATCGTCTAATCGATGTAGACATCGACCCCAGGGATACTACCCTAGAATGTCAGGGTATAGCTATCTGGTCAGGCGATGTCGAGCTCGAAATATTTAATATATACATCCCTCCAGTTACATGTTGCCCAACAGGATATCACCCGAATATAGGTGCGCTACTTCGTGGTGAAAACCGTTTGGTACTAGGCGACTTTAACGCGCACCACGATCTTTGGCATTCCTGCCTGTCAAATGACCGTAGGGGGATGGAGCTGGCGGAACAGATTGACGATTCGACATTCTGCACAATGAATGACGAAGCCCCCACCAGAGTTATGGGCACCTGTAATAGCTCGCCGGATATTACCATTGCTAGCGGTGGTCTGATAAATCCGGAAATCCGCCCCAATTTCCCAGCCGAAGCAGCCGTTTTAGCTAATGAGCGCGACACCTTACATAAACGTAAACCAACATAAGCGGACGAAATGGATAGAGCACCTGAAGTCCTGTAACCTCTCCACCGGAGTGAGTAAGCTTTGGGCTACTGTCAAAGCTCTGTCTAACCCGAGGAGACATGACGACCGAGTTGAAGTTCAATTCAATGGTCATGCCGCTTCGGACCTGAAGAAGTGCGCGAGCTATTTTAGCCGGCAATTCACACTGCACCCTTCGGTAGACAAAGCTAAACGATGTGTTAACCGACGGCTGCGCAAAATGCCAAACGAAGGCGCGCCACTTACTTTCACCGATGAGGAGGTTCAGGGTGCCATCAAAAAAGCAAAATCATCTAAATCCATTGGCCCTGATGGAATCAACATGCTAATGCTAAAGCATCTAGGCTCGACGGGAGTAGGATATCTCACCAAGGTCCTCAATCTGTCGCTGACCACTCTTCAAATACCCGATGTGTGGAAAGTCGGAAGAGTGGTCCCACTACTGAAACCTGGGAAACCCGCCAACAAAGGGGAATCTTATCGACCGATAACTCTCCTCTCCCCCGTAGTGAAGACACTTGAGGCCTTGCTACTCCCGACCCTGTCAAAAGCTTTTGACACGGTCAATCACACAACGCTACTGCAATACATCGAAACAACTACGCTCCCTCCAGGGCTAAAGAGGTGGACCATGAACTATCTGAGCGGTCGCCAGTCATCCGTACTATTTCGAGGTAAAACATCTAAACTGAGAAGAATTAAACAGGGGGTTCCGCAGGGTGGTGTCCTCTTCCCACTACTGTTTAACTTCTACATCTCGAAACTCCCACAACCACCAGAAGGAGTTTCCATAACCTCGTACGCTGATGACTGCACGATATTGGCGTCGGGCAATGGAATCGATGGCATGTGTTCGAAGGTAAACAGCTACTTCTCCGACCTTTCCACAGCGACCATATTCACAAACTGGACGAAGGAGTATAGACTTGAGCTTAACATTGCAGTCGACGGCGTCAAAATTCCGACTGTCAACAATCCTAAGATTTTAGGTGTAACATTCGACAGTCTATGCTCCTTCTCTCCTCATACGACCGCGATTATCGCCAAAGTACAGAGCCGCAACAAAATCCTCAAGTCGCTAGCCGGCAGCACATGGGGAAAAGACAAAGAAACGTTGTTGGCAACATACAAGGCAATCGGCCGGCCGATCCTCAATTACGCAGCCCCCATATGGTCGCCTGGATGCAGTGGTACGCAGATGAGGAAACTACAGACCTGTCAAAACACTGCACTCCGGACCACTACAGGATGTCTTTTGATGTCTCCCACTGAACACCTCCACAGTGAGACGCTTATGCTCCCAGTTAAGGAGCATAATGAACTCCTCTCCAGGCAGTTCCTGCTGGGATGCTTTCGCAGAAATCACCCCTGCAGTCATCTGCTTGGAGCGGAACCGCCTCCTAGGAGCATCAAAAGGTCATTCCTGGATTACGTCGACGACGTGGTACAGTACGCCGACCGGACTTCGGACGCAACTAACTTTAGACAGGTACTGACCGCCATTCACAGCGGAGCCATCAACACCTTCACCGACTCCCTTCCCGTGAATGGCGTTCTTGGAGTCAAACCACCACCCATCGCAGACGAAGAGCTCCAGCTGCCGCGAGAAACGCGTGTGACCCTTGCGCAACTTCGTTCTGGATACTGTAGCAGGTTAAACTCCTACTTATCCAGAATAGACCCAGACATACCCGACGTATGTCCTGCATGCAACGAGTCTCCGCATGACACTGACCACCTCTTTGCATGCCCCATAAACTCCACCCATCTAACACCCTCCTCCCTTTGGTCCGATCCCGTCGAAACAGCACGTTTCTTGGGCCTAGATGACATCGACGACAACACAAATGACATTTACCATCCCAACGGGAATTGAATTTCCGTTAAAACAACAACAACAAGGATTATTCCTTAATTTCAGTTATATATACACACATTGACCGACAAAAATTCGATCAAAAGTCAACTATGGATACCGGGGTCTAAATATTCGGTACCTAGGGGATTGAACAGTTTTATTAGATTTAAACAATTTTTGGTCACAAGGTGGCACACACTAAAGACATTATTCGTTCAAAGTTTTATACCTTTATATTAATTGCTTCTTGATTTGTGTATTGGAAACTGAAAGTTTTCACACTCTCGGTAGAAGTACTTATGATTTGTGCTCGGCAAATTTGATTGTTGTTGTAGCTTAAGTTGTTTAGGAGCTATGCACATTAAATTTGTTAAAAAACGGGACCACGCCCAATTTTTCAAAAAATTTTGCCCACACGTGCCCCTTGCTACTGCGATCCTCTGTACCTAATTATAGCTTCATATCGTAATTTAGCAGTGGTCCGATTACGCCCATCTCGAAATATTTTTTGTACTAAGGAACCTACATACATACCAAGTTTCATTGAGATATCTCAATTTTTATGTACATATGTATTCAAGTTACAGCTTGTACGGACGGACGGACAGACAGTCAGCCGGATTTCAAATTTTCTCGTCATCCTGATCATATATACATATATACTCTAACTCTAACTAACTCTATATTATCTCGATTAGTTTTAAGTGATACGTACAACCGTTAGGTGAATAAAACTATAATACTCTGTAGCAACTGGTTGCAAGACTATAAAAAAGGTTATAAAAAGATTTATGTTGATTTTGATCGATTAGTTTTTATGACAGCTATATTCCCTAGTAATCCTAACCGAACAATTTTTAAAGAAATTTAACATTGTCTTGGACAACACTTCGAACCAAAATTTGAAATTTTCCATTTTTAAACAAAAATATGCGAAATGTAAATATTTTATATTTATAATCTCACTGAGTTAGATATCAAAAATTATCGATTTCATTTCATTAGAAAGGTGTAAAAAGAGAATAATTCATGTGAGAAAAGAAATTTATTAATTGTAATAAAAACCTCCTTCTAGTATGTCATATTAAACTAAAAAAAAAATCAAAAATAATCAAATATTAATATTAAATTTATAATCAACAAAACTCACATACAATGACATTTTTGATAGCAAAGTTGGTTTTGGTGTTAATTTTTGTGCAACGATTTTTCAATTGTCACCGATTTCGACAAACGAGCAGCTTCTTTGGGAGAACCTCTGCAAAATTTCAGAACAATATCTCAAAAACAAGGACTAAATCGACTCAGCACATCATGCTGATTATTTATATGTACATATACTATTTTATAGGGTGTTCAAACTTCATGACAAACTTAATATAGCCTATTCAGGGTATAAAAACGATGATCTTAAGTACCGATCATTTGCCGCAGCAATCCTCGAATCTATGTTATTGTAGCGGATATGATATTACTCTATGGTTGAAACTGGACGAACCCGGGGTTCTATCTGATTAAAAGATGTCATCAGGTATGTTCAGCGTGGCCTCTATATGCAAATACTTACACTCGCATTAGAGATAGTTATTCCTGTTGGTCCACCTCTGATATCTTTAAGGAAACCTATTTCTATTTTCTCAAATAATAAGTGCAGCACAATTTGAGATTTTATTAGTTATTTAGTTTTTAATATATTTTTAAAGTTAAAATGTTATCGTTATACAGCTCATAATTCTATATGCTCCATTCTCTTCTCTTTCTCTTTATAAGTCAATTTACAATAAAATGCATTGCTTCACTTTTTAAAACTTAAAGTTAAATATCAACACAAATCTATTTTAAAAACAGAAGATAACATGAAATATTATTAATACGGCGCCATTAGGTCGTTTTTTGTGGTGAAATAAATTACAGCAAGTACATTTAAGACTTCATGAAAAACGTCAAAAACTGTGTGTGACCTTGATTGAGTGTCGGCGTCTAACATTGCAAACATAGCGCCGCTTAGCACCCAAAGTGGCATCAAAGATGTATTGTGGAAGGCCACTTTTTTACACTTTTACGCATACATACTGTATGTACGTACGAATGTTGATTTACACTTAAGAAGATTGGCAGGATGTTGACATTACTTTACACATGTAACAAATATTTCATAATTCATACAGTGAAATGACTTGAACTGAAGATTCGATTTTCGCCAATTACAATCGCATTGAACAAATTGTTATAACAAACGCTAATGTTTTCGTTTACATTTTTAATTTTTTGCTTTTGGAGTGTGTGTGAGTGAGTTTAATATTTGTTTATTTCGTAATATTTATTTGATAATTGAATGATGCGTCTTTGTTTTGCTGCTTGCTCCATGCTTAATAATAATTAAGTGCTAATGCGTCGACTGAAATATCTGGCGCTTAGAAAGCCAAACCGGCGTCGCGGTAGGTGGTGAAAATCTTCTCAATGGAATTAACATAAGCGGCGGTTCTCAAGTCAAGACCCAAGTTGTATTTCATGGCGGTCTTCATGATGGCACGCGCCGAACGCTCCATGGTGTAATCCAGACCGGAGTGTACGATGTCCTTCTCAGAGGCACCAGAGATGCGCTTCTGGAATGCTTCCGATGGAGTAACCGGAATACGGCCACCGACACGACCGAAGCGGCGTTCCAAGGATTCCTGTACGGATTCTGTATTGAAGAAGAGCGAAATGTTCAAAAATTAGCATCAAAATTTAGCTTTGGTGAGAAGTACAAAAACTTGTTAAAGCACAAAAGCAAACATTATAGGTATGAGGTATGCAAATGGAATAACTGATAGACTAAGGACTAGCGATAGTTAACCAAAAAGGGAGTTTTGTTTTATATATGTACGTATCAATTCTCATAGCATACTGAAGAAAGCGTGTAATTAATAATTTCAAACAAAGTGCCGGTAAAATCTTAAATCTCTTTTAGATCAAGCAATTCATGCAGAGGCGTTTAGTTTGGGGAAAAGGGAGTTTGAATTTTGCTTCTTTATGTGGATCAAGCAATTTTATACACACAAGCAAATATGTATGTACAATGTATAATTTAAATAAGCACAAACAATATTGACAAAATATCTACTTAGTCGACATAGGAGGTTGTTAAAATCGACATTTTGGTACTACAAATTACGCGGAGGATATAGAACATATTTACTTGTTAACATAGAACAAAAAAAAAAGATTGGAAAAGTTTAGACAAAAAATGAGTTCGAGATATGAGATGATGCAAAGAGTAAAAAAGAAGAACTGTACCGTCTAAAACAAATCTTTCAATGGATTGTTGGACTGAGGCTAAATTCGTAATAGAAAAACGGAAAAAGAAAAACACAAATTACTTATTGGTGAAAATTCGGAAATTGTTTGAGAGTATTGTTTGGTAAAATGAGCTCTTATTTAAAATGTATTAATTGTGTTGCGAGTGCTATATAATATGGTAAAGTTCATATAGTGTGGTGAGTGTGAATGAGCAACGAAATTTAAGCTTTAAAAAAGGGGAACATATTAATTAATTCGAAAAGAAGTTTTGAAAGTATTTGCCAAACTAAAGAAAAAATAATTTAATAAAAGCGAGAAAACTGAATAACCAAGTATTACAGTCGAACCTCGATCAATGAAATGCACATAGATGACACCAATGAATTTAAAATTTAAACTACTAATTTATGAAACTTAAAAATTCAATTTGTAATATTTTTCTTTTGAATCAACTAATATAAGACTTATTAGCACACTTTGTTATTACTAATATTTAAGAAGGAAGTAGGGTTTTAAATTTAATTTTAGTTTTAAATCAGATTTCAAAACTTTAAACTTTTTTTCCCACAACTAACTTTTTAAAGTCGGTGCCCCTTATAGCAACAAAGCTACTGCACCGATTTTGAACACTATTTCTATACAAAATTTACGAGATAACGGTGGAGAGTTTGTTTTGCCAAATTTGTTTACATTTTTAATTTTACAATAACAAATTCACTGATTTTGTTCGCGAAATATCGCGTTTTGCCTAAAAGTGAAAAATTCAAATTTCGAAAAACTACCCAGTGCTATTTTGTATGTTTTGATTTCCGATGATTGAGGAACAAGTTTAGAAGGGCACCGCAATTCAACTTTTCTCCGAGACGCTCCAGAATAATTGTTGCTATTGCTGTATTTTTTAATTTTTCTCCAAGGAAATTTAACAGAATGGTCTTCAAATGAAAGACTAAAACGTAGATTTTAACTGTTTGACAAAAAAAAAAAAAAAACGCGAATCAACCCCACTCCCTCCTTAAGTAAGTGTTTAGCACAACGTATCGAATTTCGACGTAGTAATTAAATATCATATTTAATTCATATATATTATATACTGATATACATATGTCAATGAAATTTGGAAAGCATTAACACCTTATTATAATAGTTCAATCAATCATAGGTGAGTGCGCTCTGATTGAAAATAATAGAGAAAGAAATATATAACAACAATATTTAAAATCAATCAATTTGAATTGAAACTAATGAAATAGTGCAAAATGCCAGTCATTACTGCAGAAGCATATTGAGCGCTTGCGCGGATACGCTAGCATTAGCAATAACGGTATGCTTTTTGCTCAGTATTTATTTTTTGGTAATGCAATGGCTTATAAATCAATTATAATGTTTATCAATTAAAAAAAAAGAAGCCATGAGAAGCGGCCAAGTGTACTTACCCAAAAGATGATAATTGGATTCACGCTCATATTTGAATGTAAGACGACCGTATGAAACGTGGTTCAAATTTTTCAGCCATTCAAAGAATGAGACGGTCACACCACCAGCGTTGATATATAAATCGGGGATAACCAAAATGTTGCGTTCGATCAAAATTTTATCGGCAGCTGGAGTGGTTGGGCCGTTGGCGGCCTCGGCAATGATCTACAAGTGCATATGTACAAAGAAATATTGAAGAATAAACTTATTCAAGTCCAATAAATTTTGTATATTGTCTGTTCTAGGACTCGTCCTTACCTTAGCCTGGATTTTGTGAGCGTTTTCGCTGGTGATGACCTTCTCAACAGCAGCTGGCACAAAGATGTCGCATGGTTCGAACATCAAGTTTTCACCTTGGTAGGGCTTAGCGCCGGGGAAACCGACAATGGTGCCGTGTTCGTTTTTGTAGTCTTCCAATTCCTGTTAAACAATTATAAATTAATTTGTTTTCATAAATGAAATAGTTTCTACAAACCTTGGGGTCAATACCCTCTGAATTGTAGATGGAGCCATCGTGCTCAATGATACCGACACAGGTGGCGCCAGCACGTGTCAAATACCGGCAAGTATGCAAACCGACATTACCGAAACCTTGAACGATGAATGTCTTGCCGCCCCAACCGGGAGTTGTGCCTACAAAACGGAGACAAATACACATTGTAATATAACTAACTTCATGCGTCTGAAGTCATTTCATACCAATCATGCTCATGTAGTTAGCCTCATTGATGAAGTTTTCGAGACCATGGAAAACACCACGACCTGTCGCAGAGACACGTCCATGGATACCGCCCTGGTTGATGGGCTTTCCAGTTACACAAGCGTGTGCATTAATATCCAAATGTCCAATGGTCTTGGCGTAGGTGTCGGCAATCCAAGACATTTCACGTTCTCCTGTACCCATATCGGGAGCTGGTACATCGACACCGGGTCCAATGAAGCCTTTCTTGGCCAACTCAAGAGTGAAACGGCGGGTAATCTTCTCCAATTCATGTTCGGAATACTCCTTCGGGTTAATCTTGAGACCGGCCTTGGCGCCACCGAATGGTACATCTACACAGGCGCACTTGAATGTCATAAGAGCAGACAAGGCTTTGACTTCATCACGTGAAACATCCAAAGAGAAACGAATACCTGAAAAAAAAAACAATATATCACAATCATTAAGAATCTAATGCACTGATAATATTTAAGAATAAGAAGGAAAATGTAAAATCAAATGCAATTATTTACAAATGCTTATCTCACTTGAAGTCATAAAATAGAATAGAATTAAGTCATAGAAATAACTTCTAAATGCAAAACCGTTTGTCTCGGTTATATGCAAATTGAAATTTTTTAAAAAATGGAAGGTATGTGTGGTGGTTTTGTAAAAATTCTTATACGTATTTAGTCTTATGCAATTTCTTTTTACACTTTATTAATCATACGGTTAAAAATACATAATAAGTACAACATGCACAAATAATCCGCAAAACCGTGAGCTAAATGTGACACATACGCCCTGTTGGACGACGGCCAAACGTTGTTTAGTATGGTATTTACACCACGAGAACAGTCAGTTGGTCAAATATGTACATGCATCAAGAAGAAAGGGAATTCAAGGCTTTTGTGACGACGTCGAATTTATATTCAATTAACCGAAAGCATTTCGCAGGTGTTGAGAGCCTGATGTAAGACATAGCATACAGCCAAATGACCTTTGCAAAGCACCAGACGGCAGAAAAACCCAAATATATCTATTCTATTTCGGTTCTTCAGAAACGTTTACAATGTTTTTTGGATCCACTGAACTTGCCAATAAGTTAAATTTTTAAAGCGAGACAGAAGTTTTACTCTTTATGCCAAAAATCACACGAAATCTTCAGTTTTGTCTACCGAAGAGCAACTGAATCTAGACAGTTTTTGTAGGTTTTGGCCTAAGGCAAAAAAATATATATATTTAATAAATAATATTACAAAACTATAATTTTAAAATTATTACTTAGAAGTGGTAATGTTGCAGGTTTTTTAAGTTTTTTAAAGCTCTATATTTTTTTTTTATATATATTTTTTTCTTTTAATAATTATTTCTTAAATCATTTTTGTCTGCGTTTGTTTTGTGTAAATTAAGTACAGTATTTTTTCACAACAAAATAGTTCAGCTTTCTCGACGAGTAGATAAGAAATAGCGAACTCAGCTGTACTATTCGATTTGAATGCAGTGTGTTTATTCGTATGTATGTTTATAAGTTTATGTGATTATATTGGTAGTTCCGATAACTGTATAAAATAATAAAGAAATGAGATAGACTAAAAGTCCATTCATATTCAACTTTGGCAGTGTAATTTCCGAAGAAATTATACAGATCGGACTACTATAGTATATAGCTGTCATACAATTTGGCATGAACTATTACTTAAAGCAATGTCATGGTTAAGATCGTTATAAAAAAGTTTTATCTATATATATAAATGATCACGATGACGAGACGAGTTGAATTCCGAGTGACTGTTTGTCCGTCCGTTGTCTGTGCAAGCTGTAAATTGAGTAAAATTAAGATAACGAAATGAAAGTTGGTACACGTGTTCCTTGACACGTGAGAACGATTTCGTAGATAAGCTAACCGGACCACTGCCACGCACCCAAATTTGCACAAGGTTAATTATTTCGACATCTTTTGCTGCAGCCACGCTTATTCCCCATATAGTACAACTTTAAATTCCATCTGATATGTCCAACTTCCAGTATACAAACATAATTGAAAGTATTACGAACTTCCGCCTGACTTTATACCCCATTGCATTAGCCCCACATTGAGAGCACCTTCAAAGCTCTACCTATTCCTATGGACGTATGCGTTGGCGAGCGTCAATTCCGCAAGGTGATCGCAGCAGCTACCGCTCGCTTCATCCCGGCTGGAAGAATCCCGGAAATCCGCCCCAATTTCCCAGCCGAAGCAGCCGTTTTAGCTAATGAGCGCGACACCTTACGCCATGCCGATCCCGGGGATCACCGAATAAGGGATCTCAATTTGGAGATTCGGCGAATGGTAAACCAACATAAGCGGACGAAATGGATGGAGCACCTGAAGTCCTGTAACCTCTCCACCGGAGTGAGTAAGCTTTGGGCTACTGTCAAAGCTCTGTCTAACCCGAAGAGACAAGACGACCGAGTTGAAGTTCAATTCAATGGTCATGCCTCTTCGGACCCGAAGAAGTGCGCGAGCTATTTTAGCCGGCAATTTACACTGCACCCTTCGGTAGACAAAGCTAAACGATGTGTTAACCGACGGCTGCGCAAAATGCCAAACGAAGGCGCACCACTTACTTTCACCGGTGAGGAGGTCCAGGGTGCCATCAAAAAAGCTAAATCATCTAAATCCATTGGCCCTGATGGAATCAACATGCTAATGCTAAAGCATCTAGGCTCGACGGGAGTAGGATATCTCACCAAGGTCCTCAATCTGTCGCTGACCACTCTTCAAATACCCGATGTGTGGAAAGTCGGAAGAGTGGTCCCACTACTGAAACCTGGGAAACCCGCCAACAAAGGGGAATCTTATCGACCGATAACTCTCCTCTCCCCAGTAGTGAAGACACTTGAGGCCTTGCTACTCCCGACCTTCACTCACTACCTGAGCTTAGCCAGCCATCAGCATGGATTCCGAAAAGTGCACAGCACCACCACAGCACTTAGCGTCATAAACGCCCAGATAGTTCGTGGCCTCAACCAGAAACCACCCTGCGAAAGAACGATCCTCGTAGCGTTGGACCTGTCAAAAGCGTTTGACACGGTCAATCACACAACGCTACTGCAGGACATCGAAACAACTACGCTCCCTCCAGGGCTAAAGAGGTGGAATATGAACTATCTGAGCGGTCGCCAGTCATCCGTACTATTTCGAGGTAAAACATCTAAACTGAGAAGAATTAAACAGGGGGTTCCGCAGGGTGGTGTCCTCTCCCCACTACTGTTTAATTTCTACATCTCGAAACTCCCACAACCACCAGAGGGAGTTTCCATAACCTCGTACGCTGATGACTGCACGATATTGGCGTCGGGCAATGGAATCGATGGCATGTGTTCGAAGGTAAACAGCTACCCTCCGACCTTTCTCGTTTCCTCACTGCACGAAATCTCACACTTTCCCCCACCAAATCCACAGCGACCATATTCACCAACTGGACGAAGGAGTATAGACTTGAGCTTAACATTGCAGTCGATGGCGTCAAAATTCCGACTGTCAACAATCCTAAGATTTTAGGTGTAACATTCGACAGTCTATGCTCCTTCTCTCCTCACACGACCGCGATTATCGCCAAAGTACAGAGCCGCAACAAAATCCTCAAGTCGCTAGCCGGCAGCACATGGGGAAAAGACAAAGAAACGTTGTTGGCAACATACAAGGCAATCGGCCGGCCGGTCCTCAATTACGCAGCCCCCATATGGTCGCCTGGATGCAGTGGTACGCAGATGAGGAAACTACAGACCTGTCAGAACACTGCACTCCGGACCACTACAGGATGCCTTTTGATGTCTGCCATTGAACACCTACACAGTGAGACGCTTATGCTCCCAGTTAAGGAGCATAATGAACTCCTCTCCAGGCAGTTCCTGCTGGGATGCTTTCGCAGAAATCACCCCTGCAGTCATCTGCTTGGAGCGGAACCGCCTCCCAGGAGCATCAAAAGGTCATTCCTGGATTACGTCGACGACGTCGTACAGTACGCCGACCGGACTTCGGACGCAACTAACTTCAGACAGGTACTGACCGCGATTCACAGCGGAGCCATTAACACCTTCACCGACTCCCTTCCCGTGAATGGCGTTCTTGGAGTTAAACCACCACCCAGCGCAGACGAAGAGCTCCTGCTGCCGCGAGAAACGCGTGTGACCCTTGCGCAACTTCGTTCTGGATACTGTAGCAGGTTAAACTCCTACTTATCCAGAATAGACCCTGACATACCCGACGTATGTCCTGCATGCAACGAGTCTCCGCATGACACTGACCACCTCTTTGAATGCCCCACAAACCCCACCCATCTAACACCCTTCTCCCTTTGGTCCGACCCCGTCGAAACAGCACGTTTCTTGGGCCTACCGTTAGATGACATCGACGACAACACAAATGACATTTACCATCCCAACGGGGATTAGATTTCCGTTAAAACAACAACAACAAGCCCCACATAACTAATATATGGATTTTCAAATACGTGGTTGACTTCTTATATGTACATATGTACATACACTCGTGGCCACGCAAACCTTACCACTCAAAATTTTCAAGTATTGTGCATAATTGACTATACTTTATAGCGATACTTTTTGCGGTATAGAAATTTTTTATTTGGAAATAAGTTAATGACATTTTATTAATCAAAAATATTACAAATTAAAAACAAAACACATTCAGCTATAAATAAATCAATTGAAAGATAGTGAGCTTTACACATAGAGCACGAAATGTAAGAGGCTGACACGCGATGAAAAAATTATATTTTTTATTTATTTTTATATAAAATTTAATTTACATTATAATTGAAATTAATTTAATTTTATTTTTGTTTTTATTGAAACGCGAAAATCGGCCGCTTTTGTATAAGCACAGAAAAGCTAGTTTGTGTTTTACTCATTAAACGTAATAAATTAAAAACTATAATTATAATTAGATAATACAATTTAGTTTACTAATGCTTACTAAAAACATAAAAAAAAAAAAATTGAAGAAAATCCCGAACGAACGAAAAAGTCCGAAAAAAAATTTAAGAAAGTATAGTGGTAAGGTTTGCGTGACCACGAGTGTACATATGTATGTATATGTATATTGTATATTGTTGACGGTATGTGAGTGTCCAGATCTCTGTCTTGATCTCATATTCCTAATATCAATATAGAGCGATCTTCTGGTTGATGTTTTACACATCAACTCAATATATTAAATTTAATCTCTTCGGTTAAGTTTATATCACATATTTTTCATTTAAGGATGATTTTAATAGAATTTTTGTTGACGCGATTAAAATATACAAGTAGTATTAAAACTAAGTGAGTGTATGACCTTTAATATACATACATATGTAAGTGAAGATAGCCAAATTGATTGTAAATCATTCACGATTTCGTTGAATGAATTTTAATTCGTTCGCAATATTTCTTAATATGAAGTTTTGCCAAGTCCTGAATATATTATTTCCCCTTATTTGATCTTTGCAAGTTGCCAGAGTACGAAATGTTCGGTTATAGCCGAGCTTAGCGCTTCCTTTTTTGTTTCTTGTTTTTTTCTTATTGCAAGAACTATAATTGAATTGAAACCCATAAAATAATAAACTATGTGACCATAAAAGTTGTTTGGGAAAACACGATAAACGTTTGTGATATCGTGACTATTGTAAATTGTCATAAAATTTAGGAATATAAAACAAAATTTGGTTTAGTGGCTTTTCAAAGTCCATCAAATCGATCACACATTTTATACATAAGTATTTCAACATGCTAAATGCTTCTTGTACTTTTTTATTTTTCATATATGTAGTAATATGGCATTTTTCTACAATATCTAGGTCTACTTAATATTTAAATCCAACGAAAGGTGGTTAAAGAAAAATATTTCTTTATTTTCTATGCCTTCTTGCAAACTCAGAGATAAACAGCAAAGCAAACAGAATTGTCTAACAGAAGCTACGCACTAATTAAGAGAAGAATACTAAAAACGCAAAAAATGAATTGAGGAAAAATAAATAAAATCGGCGAAAATTTGAAAAGACAAAACAAAAAGTTTACAGCGCGTGTTCTCAGTGTTTTGTGATAATTTATTATGTTTATATCACATACATATGTAAGACTCTGGTGTAAATGTATTTTTTCTATACAAAGATATGCGAAAAAACAAGAAAAGTAAATATTATTTGAAAACTAAATGAGTCGTATGATCAAAACAGCACTTTTTCACACATTAAAGTTGTTCTCAAATCAAAACAAATAACAAATTTTAAAAGTAAATTCCATTTAGCAGAAGCCAAACAGATTAAAAATAGCTAATATCAACAACACAGCGATTGTTGACGATTATTTGGCATGATCTGAGATCGCTGTTGCCAGGTTCATGTGCACATATGTACAGGTATGTATGTGCAGTGAAGATTATCAGTGCAAATAGAATAAAACAAATATAATATAAGAAAATTAAGATGTTGGTGAGGGGCTCGTTTTGCGTGCATAGTAGGAGGCGTGTACGTGCCATATGTTTCACGAGATTAGATCATTATTTGTGAGGATATGTTTAGGTTCTCTCAATCCCTATGACCTACGCCCTACAAGAAATTGCTGATGGGCTTACCAATGACATATATTTTTTATGTCAGTCGTGAAGGACAGTTTCCTTGTCAGCTGACCGTCATAGTTTTTGCTAAAAAGAGATACCTACGACTTATAACGCTCAAGCGCGTCAAATCTCGACTGGTACCGAAAACATTGAATTTTTTGGAAAAAAGGCGTCGCGTTGAAGTGTGTGCAACGATGGTTTCCGACTACCAGGGTGTCATGAAAAGCATTATAACTGGCGATGAGACCTATGCTTACGACCCCGAAACGACCGATCAATCGAGCGAATATCGTGCCAAAAGAGAGCCGAGACCAAAAAAATCGCGCCAAAGTCGCTCAAAAATCAAGGTCATGTTGACTGTTTTCTTCGATTATCGTGGTGTTGTGCATTATGAATTCCTTCCAACCGGTCAAACAGTCAACAAGGAATATTATTTGAACGTTATGCGTCGTTTGCGTAACGCTATCCGCCTAAAAAGGCCGGAATTGTGGAAAGACAGTTCTTGACCATTTCGCCAAAAACTCAACCCATATCGTTCCGCAACCACCGTATTCACCTGATCTGGCGCCGTGCGACTTCTGGCTGTTCACCAAGCTCAAAAGACCACTCCGGGGACACCGTTTTTATACGATAGAGGAGATTCAAGCCGCAGCGAAGACGGAACTGAAGGCCATCCCGGAAAGTAACTACAACCAGTGTTTCGAAGATTGGAAAATCCGTTGGCATAAGTGCATTGCATCGGGAGGGGATTACTTTGAAGGGGATGAAATTGATTTGGAAGAATAAATAAAGAATTTTCAAAATAAATACAATGTCACCTTATTTTTTGGGCACAGTAGTATGTATATAAGAAAGGAATAGCTGAATTATTTAGTACTGTCACCACTGACTGTCAATGTTGACAGTTTTTACAAAAGCTAATTTTGTGTACGCAAAAAAGAGACAACACACATTTCCAAAGGAGTTGTAGGTATACTTTATATCTTACTTTAATTAAAACTTACAAATTTATTAAAGAAATACAAATTTGATTATCTACTTCGCAAACGATTTTTTCAATTGTGATAGATTTATAGTCATAACTTACAAATTGCAGCTATAATAGCTTTTCAGTCATTATGGAGAATTCAGATTTTATGGACTTATGGCTATAGCATATACATACATATATGACTCAGAAATAGGTATGAGATGAGCAGTATAGATATATAGTCAATCAAGTCCGAATACCCATGTGTTAAAGAGAGATGTAATCTCACACACATACATTTATTTAGATTAGTTTTTGCACAAGGCCCTTAAGAAAACCATACAAACTTTGTTCTGTGCGCAAAATTTTTCCGGCTGTGACTGTCAAATTACCTGTCAGATGACTGTCACTGTTCCTGTAGGGATGCTAACACGGCATAATGTGGTATATATTATCAATTCATATGTATAATTCATTAGTATAAATATGTATTTCTATTTTTGCTAACATTCGTATATAATGCTTAATAGACTAAAATGCCGGGAATGTATCAAGATCAACTGACGTACAGTTGTGTGTCTCAACTATATGCCGTAAGGTGTACATACATACATGTGCCATTAGTAGTTTTGTTTGTTCGAGAGAGAACAACAGGTTTGGTCGTCAGGTGACTATGTACAACAGAACTTATAATTTTTGAAGATTTTTTGTGAACTGAATAACAAAGCAATAATACCTATGTACATATACATATGTTTGTATACCACATACATATTCATATAGATTTCTATTTACTTGCTTGTAGATTAGAAATTGGTATACGAAATCGAAATTGTTAGATTTTAAGGTTAATTACGTGGCGCAAATGCGAAATGTTTTTGTGGAGAGCACCTATTATAAATATGTTCATCTATCTGTATGGATGATTTTTGCTGATGACGCTTTTATGAAATTGCTAACTATTCATACTACAAAATCAAGCTACACAAGCTAAATGCGGGCTGTTGCCATCGCGGCATCTCATTAGAAAACAACAAACAACAACAACCACCTTGATAACATACTGAAGTCTCGTGTCTTGAGTGATACCGGTTAGAAATTTATAAGCAGTTCAATAAAAAACTTTCAATATATTTCTTTTCTAGCAGAGTAGATATAAACGATTTATACATATATACATACATATGTATGCATAATTACATATGCACATAAGGATATGTGAATGCTTAATATGTTAACGTAACCGTCTGCAAATGTTTAGGACATTTTACAAATGCTTAAAAATAATTAGATTTGATTTGTTCAGAGGAGTGGGAGGCACACTCACAACTTAGTAATAAATTTAGTACTTAATGTGGTCGAATGAATGGATATTGAACTATGGTACTAATTATTTCGAACACCAAATAACAAAATAGACTAAAATTTTGAGTTTAACTGCTTTTATACATTTTTTTGGAATAAAGTTTAATGTAGACATAGGATTTAGATTTTTAACATACTTTTCAATTGAATATGAATCGAAAGTTTATTTTAGAAACATGGTTATCGCTGAACTAACCGCAGACCAATAAAGAAATTTTGATCAGTAAGTTGTATTGTGACACTTACATGCTATTCGGAGATCGTAGCGTTGTATTTCAAAATATTCTTTGCCAAATTTCCTGAAGATATTTTGACAAATAAAAAGTTTTCCCTATAAGAACGTTTGTTTGGTAGGTAAATGCTACATATAATGCTCTGATAAGTGAATTTTCTTGGAAAGGAAAGAACGTGTGCAAAATTTCAGATCGATATCTCAAAAACTGGGAGACTAGTTCGCGTATTTACCGACAGACAGGCGGACTTAGTCAAATCGACTCAGTTCGTCACGCTTATCATTTATATACAGTTAAACTTCGCTAACTCGAATCACCATAATCCACAAATAAACTTCGAGTTAGAGAGAACCGTTACAAAGTGGGTCAATTTTAAAGCTTGTTTATGGAAGGAAATTTGTATGAAATTTGACTACTATACCAATTCAAGAGTTCGAGTTATGAAAGTTCAACTGTATATATTTTAAAGAGCGACGTGTCATCAAGGTAATATATTCTGCTAAGGGTATAAAAATGAATAAAATGAAAGTACTTGTTCTCACTTTCATTTTTGACTTGAACAAAATTGTTATAAACATGCATGTTCATATGTACTTATGAACACTGAAATGAAGCGTCAAGTGCGTTAGAGTGGATCTAACAATTGACAGTGTAATCATTGCCACACTCTAAATATATGGTACTTATGTATATAATACCAAAAGGAGGCGTATCATACAATATACTCAACAGTCAGCTCTACGTTACTGGAATTGATCCGGATTTTAGCCAGCCAATCCACTGTTTGAATCGGTAAGCAGCAGTATGGTGTATCATAATACAATGAAAATAAACGTACTTAATAACTAACTAGTCGCCAGCAAGCTCTCTTAGCCTTTTTCGTTCTATGTTGCAGAATATGATACTTCCATTTTAATTAAAAAAAAAATAATCGATGATGACATCAGCGTTTTGTAGGACAATGTGACAGCTGACACCCAACATCCTCATGTTTGTACTACTTGTTGATTGTTACTTTATATATTTTGTATCCAGTAAGTAGCGACAATTTGCAACAGGCACACTTTAAATTCATTGATATACTTATACGAGTATGATATGCGATGCAAATATGTATTGTATCAGTCTTTATCATAGCAAATAAAATATTGAGAATAAATTAATGGCATTAGACGGGTTTTTCAATTAAAAGTTGCACACTAATTCAAGTGTCGCAATAGTGGACATACGAATACGTTCAAAGATAATTTAAATAAATTTAAACTAAAAAATATTTTTTTTTGCTTCTACTCGTATGATTTAGAACCAACAGTTCGCCTGTTTTAGTTAATGAATAAGCGTGAATAACAAGTAATTTCTTAATTTTATATGAGTTTAAATACAATATTTAGTCTCATATAAAATAAGTTTGTTTTTAAATATAAGCAAAAATACTATTTTTTGTTTTATATTTTAAATTTAAATAAATTTAAACTAAAAAATATTTTTTTTTGCTTCTACTCGTATGATTTAGAACCAACAGTTCGCCTGTTTTAGTTAATGAATAAGCGTGAATAACAAGTAATTTCTTAATTTTATATGAGTTTAAATACAATATTTAGTCTCATATAAAATAAGTTTGTTTTTAAATATAAGCAAAAATACTATTTTTTGTTTTATATTTAGGATTTTCACAAGTCTCATAAAGTTATAAGTTATAACGATTCGAAAAGATGGCATTGAGAATTGTAAATGTGTAAACTCATTTTTGTATGAAATCCAACAACATTTTTTTTAAACAGTGTAAAAATTTATAATTTTGCAATTTTACGATGCTTTACGACGGGTTGTGAGTACACTATATTTTTTTATTCATAAGCTTAGTATTTAATAAATACTAAACTAATTGTTTTTTTATTACACTTACATTATTACAGTCAACTTTTATCTCAACGTCGTTACGACTATTTGCTTAAAGAAACAATTAAATAATTACCATATAAAAAGCGTATAAAAATAAAGGTTCAAAAAATTTTAAATCATTCATGTGCAAACGTAAAGTTACTGAATCGATTATCTATATGTATTAATAAAAATTACGATCCACGTTTTGTCCGGGAGAAATCGTAAACTATTGAAACGATTTTAGTAAAATTTATCACACTGTGCCCATTTGATCCAACTGAAAAGATAGGGCAGTTCCTATCTCAATTGTGTTTAAAGTCAATAATATATATATGTATGTATGTATGTGTATTTCTAAACATAAGCATGTGTACAATATTAAAAAAAGTAATAACAAGTAAGGAAGGGCTAAGTTAAAGTTAAGTCAGTTCGGTTTCGGGTGCCACCGAACATTTTATACTATTGCAACTTGCAGGAATCAAAGGTGCTGAAAACATTGATTACTGAAACCGAAGTACCGCTTAAAATGAGCAAAATGTCTCGTTCACACAACAGATTTTTAGCCGGCCAAGAACTGTCAACTCGGCACCATGCCTCGAAATTACTTCAGGAATGTTTTCTGCCGCTACAACAACAGCAAAAAAGCGAAAATTTTAAATTCCATATTTATTATAAATGTTGTCAGAAATAAATTTTTATTTCCAAAACTAGTCTTGTATCTGTCAGTATAGAGTGATAAAGGAGAAGGATGCAGGACCTTGTAATGGTTTATCGGTGCAGTGGTGGAAGGCCTATATTTAAGGTTACGCTTTAGTATCAAAGATAAAGACGAGATTGGGAAGACGTAAAGTTCAAAACATTGGAGAAGTGCAAAGAATTTTTCTAGACACAACAAGATTGATCAAACCCTAACGAAAATGTATTAGGAAATATGTATTAAGTAACTTGTTAAAAGAAATATAGAAAAATAAAAACTTCTTCTGAAATGTGGCAGGCTGACAGGTGCAAGTGCACAATGTAGCGCGATGTGGCGCCGATATTCGCAATAAAGCCTATTTGACTAAATATTAGTTAAACTATTATAGATCATCATTGAATTTCTTGAGTTTTTTTGAGAATTATAAGCCTTTTGTTGATTCACTGCTATTTGTATGAACTCAAATTAGCAAGTACCTTTGAAATCTTTTTAAATTTTTCGAAAGAACGTAAATATATACATATATGATAATTTATTTATACTGATATTCTTTTATATTAGCAGCATTCCAAATAAAGTTGAATTGCATGGGAATTGTACTAGGCAGCCTTACTGCAAAGCTTACTTGTTATTTCGACAAAACTCATAAAACGCTTTACACAAACAATGATAAAGTGCCTTATTAGAGTAGTAAATAAAACTACAATATTTTTCTTACTGATATATGACTACCTATGACATAAGTAAACATATGTAAGTGAGAAAATGTGCAAATTTTTTAAATGATAATAATAACATAAGTATGTACCTATAAATACATATGCATTAATATTTGCTTGCCTGGCATGTGTAACACATTCAATTTATTTTCCTAACAAATTATATAATGAAGCACGCTTTAATTGCTTGTCCAAATGTTAATATTTCGATTTATTGAATTAATTAGTAAGTCGTTAAAAGGCAAAACAAGTGCTTTTTAATAGACTGTACAAAAATTGTGTTATCGACAAAAGAAATTTGTTATTCAAGTGCCTTCATTGTTATCAAAGACCTTCATATCTGCCGAAAAAGGGGCTTGGCAACAATTTCACGGATGTACATATCAGATGTGAAGGAAATTAGATTTCGCAGTGAACTCTGCCAAAAGGTGTTGTCTCTGCCGTGTAAGCAGGCTGAAAATCGCATGATGTCAAAAACAAATTACGGCACACGTTTCTGTATATGTATTTAAATACATATATATTATGTACGTACATTAATCATAAACAAATTTTTACATACATATGCATATTTTTTAAGATAACGAACAATCGAATAATATCACGCTTAACGACCGAGTCCTCCTACCAAAGCAGTATATTAATTTGGGTTGGTTCTGCTCGTTGTTTTCGATTTATTAATCATTTGTTTACTTATTGCGAAATTATGATAATGTTTTAAATTATGTAATGTTAAATTTTTTACATTTTTTACGTGATTATGGCGGATGCTTTTTCTTTCATTTGAAACTTATAAATACCCAACAAGAAAGCATTTTACTTTAATTAACGCATGATTTCGATTGATTAAAAATATTGTTTAGGTATTTATGGAGTATTCCTTACAATGTTCTTGCCGATTTTTTAATTCCTAGATAGAATAAATTTAATTACTAGTAAGTAGTTTTAAAATGGATGTGAAGCAATAAAAAATATAGGATACAACACGAAACAGAGAAAGTTTCACATATTTTTAATAAAATATTTAAAAAGAAAAAAACTACCAACAAAGCATACAAACATCATGTGACTCTCCTTGAAAATATGCTGAAAATTTATTCAGAAGGTTTTACCTAAACTTAAAGTCTATAAAATGTTCTGTTTTACTCAATAAAGTATCGAGTTAAACTTTCTCCGCAATCGTCTGGATTAATTTTCGGATATAACAGACAGAGGGGTTTCACCAAGATCTAAAAGTAATGGTAAAAAGGTATCAAAGTCGACAGCATCGTCATATGATGGCAGATACTACCTGATTTTCCACTGGAAAATTATAACAAAACTCATTAAAAGAGTTTTATTTAAATATAATCTTATTTTTCAAAACAAACCAGATATTATAAATATCTGTTAATTTATTTCATGTTTTCTGATTTTTGAAGTGCCAAATGGAAATAAATATTTAAAAATAAACGAGAGCAGAACTTTTAAAATCGTTAATACTTTCATGAATTCTAGACAGAATGTATATGAAATATATATATTCAAAATCTGTTTTATCTTATATCCAGGGCAAGAAAACAAGTGTAGATCGAAGTTATATTTATAAACAACATTTTTAATTTATGTGTTTTGTTTTTTACTTAGTTCTCTAAAATTTTATTATTGAGTTCAAATTCTTATACTTATTAGAAGATAAGAAACTCTTTATGTGGTATAATTTACAGATAAGTTGGTGTGCCTGTATGACGATTTCTTTTTATTTTGTAATTAATTTTGAGTTTTCTAAAGAACTCACATATGTATATGAACGAAAATTTATAACAACCCAAAATATATTTACAGTGTTATTAATATGGTTGTGTCTAAATAGGAATGGTCAAGGCCAAACCTATGTTGCATAAAAGGCGTTTGAATGGCTTGAAAATTAATGCATTTAAGATGGTATGACCTGCAATATTATGCAATGTCATTAGAGTATCGACCGTAACATATATGTATGTATGTATGTATGTATGTGCGCATACCCACATGCAATGTAAACAAAAGTAGAACATACTTATGTATGTGTACAGTTTGGTAAATTAATATACATACTTATGTATATATTTTAGTACATTCATATGCAATTATTTATACATACATATATACTGCATTTAAAGAAAAATTCTGCCTTTTAATATTCTTTAATCACTGAGGTGTTAAAATTGGTAGTGCTCTATATTGTGATTTATGTATCTGCATGCGAAAGATTGCTTTTCCTGCTGGCCTCAAAGGTGGTTGCATAAGAACGCAGTGGAATCTTTAAACAAATTCCTGGACTTTCATATTTAATTGTATTATATATCGTACAGTAAATTTCAGGTGACAGCACAATAGTGCACGAAAGAATCGATTCACATTTGCTTTTTACATACTTGTTTTACTTAGGATTAAGTTAGTGTATTTTACTTACCGCCCTTGGTTGGCACACGATGGGTACTGTGTTGAGCACGGTAGCCGGTAATTAACTCATATTCACCAGAATCGCGACGCAGTGGGAAGGCAATTTCTATGATATGATCACATGGTTGCATAAGCATCAAAATACCCTTTACCCTATTTTTCTTTTCCTCCAGCGACAGTTTTCCTTTCATGTCATCAATAAGGCGGTTTTCGGCAATTTGACAACCACGATGGAAGAAATACTCCACCATGTCGAAGAAACGTGGGTCTTTGGCAGTGGGCACATCCTTCAAGCGTTCGGGGATTTGGTATTCAGCATAACCTCGACTCTGCAATGCTGTGGGCAAAGCCTTGACCAAAGTAGCCACTTCCTGTTGACGGACAGCAGCTTGACGTGCTAAGTTCTTCAATTGATACATTATCCTCTGACAGTTGGATGTAGACACACAGCCAATCCAAAAATATTTCTTCTAATTTTATTAGTTAGACCTGCACAACCGTTTGCAAACCGACCCCGCGACAAACTGATCGAAATAACGTTGCGTCGCCAAATTTTCTTTTCTTTTCGGCTTATTTAAATTCTTCGACTTGTTCGCTTCGCCTTTGTTTGGTGTGTTTTGTTTTTCTGACAGTTGGGGGAATAGATAACAAAAGTGATGGGGCATATACGAACGCGGGAAATGAAACCTTTGGAGCAGTCAATGGTTGTTTCAATTTGACATTTTTGTTTGTTGGCATTCTGTGGGGTACGTTAAATGTAAAATATTTTGTTCAATAGATAATAAGCTGACCAAACTAAAAAATGACAATGTCATTTCCAAGGTTCAAAACTATAAATAATATATTTAAAATAAACATTAGATATTATTAACTTTATAACCTGCTAAGGTGTATTTTAAAATCTATAATCTTTCAAACTGTCATAATAAGAGTTTAGTGTGTGTGTGCCAAATAGTAACAATCTTCTGTGTGTTGATTTGGGGTGAAAAAATTCCCTATGATTAAAGCAAATGTTGCCATACTATGACGAGTTCTGTAACGAGAATAAAATAGAATTAACGAAAAATTGGCAACATTTTAATTAGACAGCGAAATTAATAGTTGCCAGAATGTTCGAGTGGCGAGTGGGCTGTTATTTCGGAGATCTAACCCCGTTGTTAACGATCTAGTATATAAGGGCTGCCGGATTGTGCAGCAGACATAGTTCTAGTTAAAGTGCTGCTGTGATAAGAGCAATTGAGATATACATAAATGAGAATCGGGGTCTTTTGCTCTTGCAAGATTGCAGATTGCAAAAATACTATACCGAAATATACAAGAGCACGAGAGCACCCATTGCAGAATCTAGTGATATATGAATGGCTAATTCGGTCAATTTGTTGTGAATGACTATTAAGCATGGCTATTGTGAATTGGCGAACCTTCTGCATACATTTTTAAGAAAAAAAAACTGTAACAAATCTTTAAAATTTAAATAGAAATAATAAAATCCATTTAAAACTTATCTTCCTCAACAATTTAACGACGTAATATGTCTTTATGTAAAATGGAAACTACAACAGGGTTGCAATTATATTTTTGCGTGACATTGCACGCAAATATACATAGGTTTTGATCTGACATATTTTACAGCCCTTGCAAATATTTTTCTGCGTCTGTTTGTTGTTGTGCCGTTGTAAATCTGCAATTCTTGCACCGTGCACTGGGTTTTGCAAGAGCAAGAGAATACCCCTATTATGTTAATTTGGATAATAAGTAGTAAAGCGTTAGGTTGGATTGTGCAGCAGACATAGTTCTAGTTAAAGTGCTGCTGTGATAAGAGCAATTGAGATATACATAAATGAGATTATGTTAATTTGGATAATGAGTAGTAAAGCGTTAGCAGAGATAAAGAGATGTTTAACTCCTCTCTCACTGGAAGTGAGAGAGCAATTGCTAAACGTCAAAACCACCTAAACTTTGACAGTTGATCGAGTTCAGGAGGTTTTGACGTTTAGCAATTGGAAACGAGCGATGGCCAGATTGAAATCTTACCAAAAAAATATGTAAACGGAGGGATTAGTTGCATCGTTCAAGACCACTTATAAAAATGAAAATTAAATAAATTTGTAAAATTTAAAGATATTTGATGAAACGTTTTGCAATTTGAAGCATCATAGTTTTATTTTCAATGAAAAATGATTAAAAACGTTTAATGATTAGGAGCTAACAAGCTTAAATCCAATTATTGGGCATTGAAAGGACAAAAGTCAGTTGTTATAATATTCTTTAAAAAGATTTAAATAGTTTCTCCATATAATAAATAACCACTATATAGTAATTTTTATTCATACTAAATGTTGGGTGTTTTAATTTAAATGCCCAAAAATTGTAATTTTGTTCAATCTGGCCATAATGGAAAATGTTATAAAAAACGCTAATTTTGAGGCGCTCTCACACTGGAATAAGTTTAACAACCCTTTATTCCTGGCGTTAGGTTGTTGGAATTGGAAATAAAGATAAGTGTATAGTCATCTAATTGGGACTTTCGTTTAGCATTCCAGTGATCGAACTAAAGAGTGAGTTACAATGTAGACGATTTATCGGGAAATCCGTTACAATATGCTGTGCCAAATGGAAAATAAACTATTGACAGTTGAAATTCAAAACAAACGTAATTTTGTCGTTTGATGGTTTGCCTTGGTACTAAAATTATTTAACATATTCGTAAATTGAATTAAATGAAAAGCAAATACTTTGCTTGCTTGCTAATAAAAATATTAATGAAACTAGAAAAAATTAATTCATTTGGAGACTTTAGGCACTGTACTGCCTGCTAATTCTCTTATCTCGATTTTAGTTTGAAATATTTCGGCTAAATAACAACAATAAAAACAACAGGAAATCTAGAACTTTCTTTATTTAGAGTATCATTCCACAATTTTATAATTATGAATTGACAACATAATTTATATCATACTTGTTATATTTGAAGCGGTTTTCTTAAATTCGTTTATTCCTGAATGCATTCATTCTGTATTCATTATTATTCGTATTAAATACAGAAAAAAAGGTGGCCCTTAATATAAACATATTAACAATAGTTTTAATAGTTAGCTAATTTAAAAACATTTATCTTGCAAACCAAATATTAAACTAAGGGATAGTTTTCTCAACGTTTGGTTAAAAAAAAGTTCTTTACCGTCTTGGTATCTTGAGGATTTGGTTATGTTAACTAAAACTTAACTGAACGATGTCTGCTTATCAGACATTGAGAAAACAACCCTTATAGCCCTGACAGACGAGCAAAATTAATGCGCCTTAAGCAACGCTGGTAAATGTTCAGCAGAGCGGCTTTTCCGAAAACGTGCACCAATTTTCACGGGAAATGTCTTAAAATACTCGTTTTTAGTTCTACTTTACGAATATGTTAGGCGCGTGCTTTTAAAAACAATATTTTCTTTGTTTTAATAGAAAAATATCGTATTACCCAAAATCAAAAATTCACTTTTGCACTTTACACGTCTTTAGATGTTAAAAATATATTTTCTATAAATTATATACACGTAATTATTGATGCTGTTTAGTAATTTAACAACTGTTTGGTTTTCATGTTATTTTTATAAAAATATGAAAAACTTCACGATCACTTCACTTCAACAAAAATGGCAAGGTATGTTCGAAATTATGGCATCACTGCTGTAAATTCGAATGGGTTTATGAACTGATCGTTTTCGAATTATCGATACTCTCGTACTCTCGTTCAGTCATCGAGCGCTCGAAAAAAAATAACCCTGGGCGGTCCAACACCCCGGCGTTCATAATTCTTCTATGTCCAACTTCTTCTTCTTTCTGCAATAATAATGAATTATAAATTTTTCTATTATGTATTTCTCATTTTTATCAATTCTTTTTTATCAATTCTTGTTCAGTCACGAATATCGAGAATAATGATGGGAAGTTAGCACCCCACCCCACTAATTTTTATTTGTAGACCGAAATAATATTAACCAATGGAAAGCAAATCGTTTGTAGATAATAAAAACCTTGGTTTCATTCTTTTACACGTAATTATTCATTAGATTTTAATTAATCTAAAAAAGGTCTATGGTATTTCACTATTTCCATCGTACAATGTACTCGTATACAGTGATGCTCCCATACCGTAAAAGTTCAATATCGAAAAAGATATGTACGTTCGTTCAAAACTGACCGACACTTGTCGATTATATCGATAAAGTAGGTATTGATTCACATCATTCACCAAAATTCATTATTAAATATTGAAACAAAAAAAGGTTATATGGTGAATGAGTTATTATTGAGGTTTATCAGGTTGGTTTTCGCTTTCGAGTTTTGATTAAAGATTATCAATCTATATAATAAGTGATTTGTTAACGGTAGGAATTTTGAATTAAGCATATTTACAAAGTTTTGCGACTTTTTAATTTTTTATTACCAATTTTTCGACTAAATTTTCTTTTAGGCTACATCAACAATGGCACCTCATGCTAAAGTAGATGTTGAGGATGTCGTAGCAGTTATTAAAAAGCATATCGACCATTTTACAGAGATAAGTAATTTTCCAATTTCTTCGCATATAATATGGAAAACCATGAACAAGGACTACTATCAGAATAACAATGAAAAAATCTCCATCATTCATTGAAACAATTACATAATTGTGGAAAGTGATTTGTATCGCATTATTAATTGAATGAAAAATAAAAAGTAAAAATTTCCATTAATTATTGGCACAAATATGAAGAATTTTTGTTTGTTCTATTATCTTCCATTAACCATTCATTTGAAAATAAAAAAAAATTGATTGTTAGACATTGTGATGATATATAATTAATTATTGGAATTATTTATTTCCTGACCTCCCTTAGGTACATGGACAGATGAACTTTTCGAGATCATTCAACGTCAAACTAATCTCCCATGCTGCTTCAATTTCGACAAGCACAAAATTTCACGATCGGGAAAAGCTACCCATTATCTGATCGTCACTGGTTACTGTGCTATCAAACAATGCAATAATCCTTTATATTGTTATCTGGATGAAAAACCCGAAGAAGGAGATTTTTTTATGACTATTAGGATTGTTGTAGGTAAAATTATTATTTGTAGGTAAAAAATAATCCTTGAATTTTCATTGTAGACCTAATTGTTCTTTAAATACTTATAAATTAATGATATCAATGACAATGTGTCCATCTGCTTTAATATCGATATAATCGACAAGTGTCGGTCAGTTTTGAGCGAACGTACATATCTTTTTCGATATTGAACTTTTACGGTATGGGAGCATCACTTATACATTGTACGTTGTGAAATGCCATAGACCTTTTTTAAAATTAATTAAAATCTAATGAATAATTACGTGTAAAAGAATGAAACCAAGGTATTTATTATCTACAAAAGATTTTCTTTCCATTGGTTAATATTATTTCGGTCTACAAATAAAAATTAGTGGGGTGGGGTGCTAACTTCCCATCATTAATTTGTTTAATTAATTAAAAAATAATGAAGGGTCTACAAAATTTTTTAATTGTATTACAATGATGTACAAAGGTCCTACTATTGGTCTAAATAAAAAACCAATGAATTTTCAATTATGTGGTGCCAACTACCAGTCACTTAATATTCTTTTTGTTTTTATTACAAAAAAAAATAAAAAAATAGATAACGCGCCATACATATTCGTGAATCGGAATTAAAAACGAATTTTTTAAGACATTTCCCGTGAAAATTGGTGCACGTTTTCGGAAAAGCCGCTCTGCTGATCATTTACCGCAACGCTAATGCGTATTGAAATTTTATGGTGACAGACGGCAGACTTGTGCATTTAGACAGCTGATAGTGAAATTTGTTTATTTATTAAAAAAAAAAGTTAAATAAAATTGAAGAAAATAAATTATTAATAGAAATTTTGGTATTTTTGGAAAATCAATATAAATTTTACGAAAAAATTCGTTTATTATTAACTACGTTAAAAGATAATAGAGTGAATCTAAAAGCAATAATTGATTGTAATGTGGAAAAAGTGTGCGAAAAAGTTAAGAATATTAGAAAAATGGATAGCAAATTGTGCGCCGTTTATTTTCTGCCATCTAAAAATATTAAAATTTGCTTTTGTTATTGTACTTACACATAATTTAACTGCTTACCTTTGATGCTGTAAACGCAAAGGAGGCAGCAGACTTCAAGCGACATTTGTCAAAAAATAGCAAAAATCGGTCATTTTTGAGCAGTGTTGCCTACTCAAATTTGATAAATTCAGCTAAATGCGCGAAATTCTTGTGCATTACAAACTTGCATTAACATGGGTCAAATGCGCAAGTAAATGTAAATTAAGCCCGTTAATGCTGTCGTCTGTCAGGGCTATTAGTCTTTTTGGGTACATTTTAGAACAGCATCCCGCGATTTCGGGGTTAAAATGGGTATGTGCATATAGAGGAGGTCCTCCAGAACAAGAAAATATATACATATAGTTGCTGCTGACTTATGGTTTTTGAGATATTTGCATTTAAAGTTCAAAAATTCAACTATTTAAAACGCGTGTTTCTCCGATTTATAATTAATTTTACACTTATATTTTAAACTTTTATATTCACTATCACCTCACTAATTCGTTTCTACCATTTATTCCATATTAAATAGTGCAAAAATAACTTTTGTTCAATTATTTTTGTTCACACAATAATAAAAGGGTTGCATTCTAACTAAAAATCAGTGTTACCTTACGTACATATTTTACAGAAGAACCAAAAGAAATAAAGAAAACAAATAATACCCCAATGACGTGAAATGAAAAACCCATTAGGGGAATTCTCTTGCTCTTGCAAGATTGCATATTGCAAAAATCCTATACCGAAATATAAAAGAGTACGCTGAGCACCCATTGCAGAATTTAGTGATATACATATGAACGGTTGATTCGGTCAATTTTTGTAAATGACTATTGTGCATGGCTATTGTGAATTAGCGCACCTTCTGCATTCATTCTTAACAAAAAAACTGTAACAAATCTTTATAAATTAAACAGAAATTATAAAATCTATTTAAAATTTACCTTCCTCAACAATTTAGCGTCAAAATATGTATTTAAGTAAAATGACAGCTAGCACAGGGTTGCAATTATTTTTTTTCGTGTCATTGCACGAAAATAAACATGGGTTTTGGTCTGACATATTTTACAGCCATTGCAAATAATTTTCTGCGTGTGTTTGTTGTTGTGTCGTTCCACCAAGAGGAAAATTCTGCAATTCTTGCACCGTGTAAGGGTTTTCCAAGAGCAAGAGAATCCCCCTACTGTATTATTAATCCTCAAAACTAATATTTTAAATAAACTACCTCCTGAAATCACACAACTCTTTTTATACTCTTCAACCCTAATCTCAAAATTATTCATCACCGTTTAGGTATAGGACTAATACTATTAATTCAAACTTTACAAATTTGCCTACTAACAGGTATAATAGCAAAAAGATTCTGACATTCGGTATCGCCACGAAAAACGTCAATATTTCACTTTCTTCTTTGTTTCAAATAATGTTAATCGAACTAAATCCTTTGCGATTAAAAGAAATATTGTTTTATATACTTATGTATGTTAATATTTTTATGTAAATATAAAAAAAATAAGAGTAACTTCATTTTTATTAAAATTTATTTATAAATCTCTATATTATGATATTTAAAACTAATGCTATTAAATAAAAACTTCTTATTCCAAAATATCATACATATTACATTCAAAAAATAGTTAACAAAATTCAAATTTCTGAACATATCGCATATATTAATTTGAATATTTGCAACCATGAAAATAATCTCAAAATAGAAAGAAATGCAGAAAATTGTAAGAGGGAGCTGTTACTAACAAGAACACAATGCGTGCCAGCCGAGTACAAGCGCCATGGTTTATTCGTCATTCGTCGTCATCTCCTACAGAAGAGTCCGTGTGCGAACTGGCACTGAGCTGTCATATTTTCACTTTTATCTATCAGAATTTTAATTTTTCTTCTAAAGGGTAAAGGGTTGAAAATCTGGTAACACCTATTTTGGCGAATAAAAGTAAACTACAAATCCTCTGCGAATGGTAGGCACCTTGCCGCGGTGCAGGGGCTTAGGCGCAAGGCATACCCGGCACCCCCCCCAGCATCAGGCAGAGCCTGACGCCGCAAGAGGGAGAAGGAGAAGGCGCAGAAGAGGTGGTGGGCAAACCCGGCGGGTGCCACGACCCTCTCAGAAAAGGTATGAGTGGTTCCACCATGAAGTGGTACCTACGGCACCTTCGTGACGGGAAAACCCCGGAGGCAGCGGAGGCTCTAGCGAGGAGCAAGGGCCAAGGAAACGACGCGTCTCCGGCAATGGGTAACAAAAGCAACGTGCCAGCTCGCGCGCAAGGCAGCGGTATCAGCAACCGTGGCCAGGTCAGCACAGCTCGGACCGTAAAGCGGGGCGGCAGCAGGGCACTGCCCGCGGGCACGCACGCCCAAGCTGAGCTACCCGTGCTCCAGGACATCCTGATAGACGAGGCGTCCGAAGGAGAGGACTACACGGCGTCCTTCCTGGGCATCGACTTCAGGGGAGGTATGATGCAGGTAGACTGCCTGGACGAGTCGTCCGCCGACTGGCTGAGGGAACACGCTCCAAAGCTGGGAGGCTGGATGGGCCCTGTCCTCTGCGTGAAGAGGGTGGAAGATGTGCCAATCATGCACAGAATGACGATGTTCCTCCCTCGGAGCGGGGACAGGACATACGAGCACGCTCTGAACCTGGTGAGGAACCAGAACCGGGGACTCAGTATCTCGTCCTGGTGTGTTGCAGGCAGCAAAAAGGAGAAGCTAGGTGACATTGAGGAATGGAGGTTACACCTTTACATCAACGATGAGTCATATAAGTATGTCCGAGCCGCGAGCTTCCGCCTGTTCTACAGGTATGGCACGGTCGTCATGCGGCCCTACAAGCCTGCTGACACTGCGGGCAAGGAAGTTAAAACGCCTGCGACTCTACAGGACAAGGGCGTCGACAACCCGGCAGTGCCGGAGTCCGCCCCGGAGGAAACAAAAATGGAGGTGGACGAGTTGTCGGAGCAGCCCTGCGGGAGCAAGTCCGGACAGGCAGGGCCAGCAACGACCACTGACGTCCCCGCAGATGGCCGGAACACGGAGCTACCCTCAACGCAGGAGCTCCTAGACGGACTAGGAGGCCCAATGGACAGCAGTGCGGGTGTCGGCGAGTTAGAGGATCTCTCTCTCCTCGAGCCCATTCTATGATGGCCGACGTCATGGAAATTGCCCAGGTGAACCTGCATCATGCGGCGGCAGCCTCAGCTGTCATTACAAGCAGGTTCACTGCGGAGAAACAGGGCGCACTGTTGATCCAAGAGCCTTGGGTCTATAATGGAGAGATAAAGGGCCTCAAGACGGAAGCAAATAAGGTAATCTGGGACCTCTCTAGCGAGAGGCCTAGGACGTATATAGTTGTCAGAAGCAATATTGATTTCTTTTGCATTTCAGAGTTTCTGACACAGGACTTGGTGGCGGTACAGGCCAGGGATACTGAGGGCAAAGACCTCGTCCTGGCCTCAGCATACTTTCCGGGAGAAACAGCAACGGCACCCCCGGAGGCGGTGGAAAGGCTGGTAGAGCACTGCAAACGGCACAAGCTCCCGCTCATCATCGGCTGCGATGCGAACGCTCACCACACAGAATGCGGCAGCACCGACTGCAACGCGAGAGGTGAGTCCCTAATAGAATATGTTATAGGCAGTAATTTAGCGATTGAAAACGTAGGGTGTGAACCCACTTTCGTAACTATTAACAGGAGGGAGGTACTGGATCTCACCTTGAGTAATGAGCCTACAAATGGATTGGTCTCGCAATGGAGAGTCTCTACGGAGCCCTCCTTGTCAGACCACAGGATTTTAAGGTTCACGCTAAAGGCAGAGGTCAGGAAATTCCCCCCCAGACGCAACCCTCGGAAGGCGAACTGGGATGCCTTCAGGGTTATACTAGGTGAGGAATTGGGCAGGGGGGAGCAGACCGAGAACAGCGTGTCAGGGCCAGGCTTGGAGGTTAGGCTATCTAAGCTAAACGAGTCTGTCATTAACGCTTATCATGGCAGCTGCCCCCTACAGGTGACCGCAGACAGGCGAAACAGTCCCTGGTGGTCCAGGAAACTATCAGACCTCCGGAAAAAAGTACGCAGACTATTCAACAAAGCGAAGCGTACGGGGGTCTGGGAGGAATATAGGAGCTATCTCACTTTATACAATAAGGAGATCAGGTCTGCAAAGCAGGCTAGCTTCAAGAGATTCTGCGAGAACGTTACCTCAACGCCAGAGGCGGCCCGGCTGCATAAAGCTCTGGCTAGAGGCACCAACGACGCAGTAGTAGCAATCAAAAGAGGAGATGGGACATTCACGACCAGCGCAGAGGACAGAGCGACGGAGCTTCTGCGGGTGCACTTCCCGGAGACGGTTCGGGAAGACCAGTGTCTACCTGTGATCGAACACAGGCCATCCCGCGAGGATTGGAGTACCGCCAAACGGCTTTTTACGGCGGACTCGATCCGGTGGGCAATGGCCTTGTTTGAGAGATTCAAGTCTCCGGGAGTGGATGGTATTTTTCCAGCGCTGTTACAACAGGGGGAGCAGCATTTACTGCCTCACCTGATTCGGCTGCTGAGGGAAAGCCTCGCATTGGCGTACATCTCTGAAGTATGGAGGACATCGAAGGTGATCTTCATACCCAAGGTGGGTAGGAAAGACTACTCATTGGCGAAATCCTTCAGGCCAATCAGTCTAACGTCTTTCCTACTAAAAACCATGGGGAAGATCGTGGACCATGAAATAAGGTCGACAGTGCTGAAGAGAGCACCCCTGCATGCGGCTCAGCACGCCTACAGAGCGGGTAGATCCACTAACACTGCTCTGTACCAGATAACCTCTGAAATAGAGAGTTCACTGGAGCATGGAGAGGTGATGCTTTGCGCGTTCTTGGACATCGAAGGTGCCTTTGACAACACGTCTCATAAAAGTGTAGCCAAGGCACTGGAGAGATGGAATGTGGCAGCACCGGTGCGCAGATGGATTGAATCTGTATTGCGTAACAGAGTTGCTGAGACCACAGTAGGTGACAAAAGGATTTGTCTTGGCACAACAAGAGACTGCCCACAGGGAGGTGTGTTATCACCCCTGCTATGGAGTCTAGTTGTAGACGACCTGTTAGTACTGCTAACGAACAATGGGATCCGCTGCCAAGGTATGCGGACGACATTGTAATTATAGAAAGAGGCAAATACGAAGACACTCTCTGTGACCTAATAGAAAGAGGTCTAAACCTGGCGAAGATGTGGTGTAAAGAGGTTGAATTAAACATCAATCCCTCCAAGACGACCGTAGTCCCGTTTACGAAACGCAGGTCCTTACCCGGTCTCAGGAATCTTAGACTTGGGGGCAGAGAGATAGGAATGACCGGAAGTGTCAAATTCCTAGGGTTAATGCTAGACTCTACGTTGCGGTGGAATCAGCATGTAAACCTGACCCTGGTCAAGGCAACAAAAGCTTTAATGGTGTGCAACCGGCTGGCGGGCAAGTCCTGGGGCTGTAAGCCAAGGATCCTCAGATGGTTGTACACCGTGATAGTGCGACCAATAATCACATACGGGGCGGTGACCTGGGCCTCAATAGCGTCGCAGACTTCGGTTAAGACTAAGCTATCGAAGCTGCAGCGGCTAGCCTGTGTTTGCATGACGGGCGCAATGCGCACCTGTCCAACGGCAGCACTGGAGGTTCTGACGGAGCTTACTCCGCTTCATTTGGTTATCGGTCAGGTGGCCAAGCACACAATTCTGCAAATAACGGCAGAGGGGTGGGGCAAAGGTAGGGTAATCTCTAGGGTAATCCCAGAGGATGGAAAAGATAAGTGGCGATGTACCATCAGCCCTCCTCCCGAGGGACAGCACTACCAAAACAGTTAACTTCAAGAAGAAGTTTAAGGTCACCCTCGGCAGCAAAGACGAGTGGAATGATTCCAACCTCGAACTGATGCTGAGGAATAGTACGCTAAGGTGGTACACCGACGGATCGAAAATGTCGGAGGGAATCGGTGCGGGGATCGTGGGCCCACGCACTAAGCTCTCCATACCCATGGGATAGTTCCCAAGCATTTTCCAGGCAGAAGTTTTTGCCATAAGTCGGTGTATAGAAATAAACCTCTATCGCAACTATCGCAATGAGAGAATAGCCATTCTCAGCGATAGCCAAGCGGCGCTAAAAGCGATCTCTTCTTACGAAATCAAATCGCTATTAGTGCAGGAGTGCAGGGAGAGGCTGAACAGCCTTGCAGAACGTAACCAAGTACACCTAATCTGGGTGCCTGGTCACAGAGGTATAGCCGGTAATGAACTGACAGATAAGCTAGCCCGCTCCGCAGCCTCCACCAAGATGGTGGGACCAGAACCCTTTATTGGGGTAGGTCCACATACCATAAAGGAGCTACTTCGCAGGGAAGAAGGAGTGGGCAGAGAGGAGCATTGGCGGCAAACGCATGGTATGAGACATGCCAAGTTGCTAATGGGAGGATACAATCTAAGCAGGTTCAAGGTTATAATAAACCTCCCCAGGTACAAGCTCAGGCTACTGGTCGCATGGTATACCGGTCACTGCAAGTTGAATAGGCACCTGTACAACATGGGACTATCCTCTTGCATTAACTGCCGGTTCTGCGACTTGGAGCCTGAAACCCCGGAACACCTGCTGATTGACTGCACAGCAGTCTGTAGACGCAGGACGAAGGCCCTCGGATCAATACTTCCGGATAGGGATCGCATAGCCTCACTAGCGCCCAGAAGTCTATTGAACATCATCGATGCGCTGGGGCTAGGTGAGTCTATCTAAGGTAGGAGGCACAATAGACCAAAGGTCGCGGTGCATTCCTCATATTAATCAATCAACCAACTGCAAATGTCAAACTTTGGGGAAATTGTAAAATAGAGCTCCCAAACTATTTTGGATTGACAATTTTTACACTTCGTAACCATCAACTAGACATTAAATAAAACACCCCTATTTCGTCACAAATTGACCCCTATATTCAGTATGTTCTATGATTTTCAAATAAATTAATTTACATCTCTCGTAAGCCATTTGTAACAATTAAACCATTGTTTTTATTTAATCTTAAAAAATTCAAAGTTTCTGTATTATCTCAAACTTCTTCTTTAGATCTACAATTTCATTTTTGGGATTATATTTTTTCTTAGATAAAAGTTTAGCCCTCATTTCTGCTGCGGTCATTGGAAGTTCGAGTCCACCACTTGAAGCTGTACTAGAAACCTTTATACATAATTGTGGACGTGTTTCATCGTCCTTCTCCAAATGCATTTCATTGAAATTGTATGCGGTAGTCGCATTGTTTTGTTCATTTTTATTGTTGTAATCGTGTTTCTGTGTTGTATTTGCATCATAATTGGTAACAGGCTTTCTCATAATCATATCTCCACTGCTTGCATTTGATATCTGTTTTTCAACTTCCAGTTCTTTTGAATTTATTTTTTCATTAAAAGACTTTGGTAATGGTGAAGACTTTTCAGCTGCAAGTTCTTTAATAGATTTGTCATCAACTATTAATAATCTCACTTCATTTGAAATGGCCTTAATTCGCTGCACTACGTGCTTGTGAGACTCTTGACTTATGTTTACGCCATTAACTTCAATGATACGATAACCTTCCTTCAATCCCGATACTTCTGCTGGAGAATTCACATCAACTTTCCCCACATATTGTCCGGGCTTTATTCTCTCTGAATGCAAATTAAAGCCATATCCTTCAAAATCTGAACGTTTTACAATATGACAAACCTTAGTGGAAGATATTTCTGGGTAAACCACATCGCGATTTTCGTTATTTTCACTACGATGCATTTCTTTGTACGTCACATATAACACAGTTGATAAGCCACTTGAAAAATTGAATGGTCTGTAAAAATAAAAAAAATATATAGGTAGTCAATAAAACAACAATCAAATGCTGTGTTTTGATTTTTCATTTAAAATAAGTAATTTGTGTCTCTAAAGGTTAGTTCAGGCAGAAGTGAACAATAATTAATACCGGAAATTATCACTACAAAAAGCATTTACATATCTATTTTAGTCAATACCCCACACTATTAGCAAGCCACACTCTAATTAAATGCTCTCTGGGTTTCATTAAAGCATCTGACATACTTTATTAATTTTAGGCACATATATACACTGTTACTAAAACTGTTACTAATTTTTAAGATAACATGCTGGCCGATATACTCGGTATAAAGTTACCAGGAAGTTCGTAAATCTTTATATTATATATATGGGAGCTAAGGGAAGTACTTGACCCGATTCAACCTACTTCTGGTAATCAGACATACCATTATCAATAGAGGATTCTTTTCAAATTTCAATTACCATACATATCGCACACATTGACCGATATTTTCGGTAAAAATCAACTATAGGCATTCATTCTGTACCAAGAGGCTGGAAAAGTTTTGGTTAGTCATAAGATGACACACATAAAAGGCATTATTCATGCGAAGTTTTATTCCGTTATATTAATTGGTGCCTTATTTGTATGCCGAATGCAGATGGACTTTCAAATTGTATTACTTGGGAAGTGTAGTATTAGTCCGATTTCGCCCATTTAAGGTCACCTGCGCGTTTAGTTGTTGATTTATCGAACTTTTAATAGTTTTTAAGAGAATTGTTATATGTACGATTTCGACTATTTTCACACTTTCATAAGGGTTAAAAAATTGTGTCCTCTGTGGATTTATGTGATATAAATGTATTGGTTTGGAAGATATATACATACATACATCAAACTTATTGGTGGACGGGGCCACGCCCACATTAAAAAGATTTTCAAACAGAAACTGTCCCTCCCTATTGTGTTTCGTTGTGCCGAATTTGAATTATTTATCTTAATATACATATGTACATACGGCTTTGTTATGCCACTTTATACGATTCAAATTAATTGCTTATAGTAGGCGTGACACTGGTCCGATTACGCCAATGTACAATACCTTCTGTATGTGGCAGAGCGTTATTTGAAATAGGCGAGGCATAGGCGGCATATATTACGGTACTATAGCTTGTAAATGCACAAATAAGCATAGTAGCAGGAATATAGAAACTGTTACTGCGTGAGATCTGATCGTATTCTGCGAACAGAGTGAAGAGAGGGTTGGACCGTTAACTACTTTTAGAGCAATGAAGGGGTGCGCAATAATAAGGCGCTATGTCCTTGCAGGATCAGTTCAAGAAGTGATCTTGATTGGAACAGAACTTGCTGTGCTCGTATAGTGAAAATAAAAAGTGAAGTGATCGTGTTATAATAAAGTTTAAAGTGATACAATAATAGGGAATCATCTAGGGGAAACTGGGGTACCTTTGACTTTGGGGAACATTTGACTATGACCTTTTCGAAGTCAAGCCAGTAAAATCAATCGCATTTATAAATTGGGAATGGTGAAGTAATTGATTTTATTCAACATGTTGAAGTTTACCAGTTAGTGTTTATACGTTTTGGTGAAGCAACACGTGTTTTTCTCTTTTCTCTGCGTTCTGTGTTATTTTGTGGCAGTGATATGCAAGATATTTGTGAAGTCAATTGAACACCATTTTAAAGTGCTAAGTGAACTTAACTAGTATTATTCTGACTAATTTTGAAAAGATTTGGAAATTTAAGAATTGAAAAGGTAAGAAAATTGAAATTTCTAAAGTAAACTCAGTTGGGGTACATTTGACATTTTTGAATGGGGCACATTTGACAATTTAGTGTTGTTATTCAGCAGTGCCATGAATGAAGATAATATTAGAAAGGTAATAACGGATATCAGAAATGGCACTGAAATGCAAACTACAGCTGCCATCAAATACGGAATAAATAGAACAACTCTAATCATGCGTTTAAAACATAAAGCACCTTCTGGCAATCTTTCAGATTCTGGCAATGATAGCAGCTCTGATGATTATTTTAAATTTCAATCGAAATTCACATCTCGCCAGACATTTAATAAGCAACAAGAAACCGATATTTGTGATTACGTCATGACATGTGCTTTTTATTCTTACGGCTTAACTTATCAAACTTTAAAAAAGTTTGCATATGATTACGCTAAAGCTAAAAATTTGGTTACTCCAACTGCCTGGGAAAAATCCAAAGAAGCTGGAGACGATTGGCTTTACGGATTTCTTAAAAGAAATGATTCTATATATCTTCGTAAACCTGAAAAGATCAGTTTGGCAAGATCACGCAGTTTTACTAAATCAGCAGTGGAAAGTTTTTTCAAACCCTTACTACGTTGTTTGAAAAGTACTCACTTTAGCCAAAAGATATCTATAATTTCGACGAAACTGGTTTAACTACCGTGATGAAGCCTATTAAGGTAAGATAGGCTTATACATTTAGTCGTATTTTTAGCCTGGTTGGAAATACACGTTAATGATTTTAAATAACATATTTCTTCTCTAGATTTGTGCTGCAAAAGGACAACGTTCTGTTTCTCAAGCATCTTCCGCTGAGCGCGGCAGCTTGGTTACAATCGTTGGCATAGTTAATGCTTGCGGAAATCGTTTGCCTCCGGCTTATATATTTCCTCGTGTACGTTTCAGTGAAAGATTCGGAAGTAGATGCATGCCCGGTTCGTTGATATTGAATACAAAATCCGGATGGATGATTTCCGAACTCTTTGCAAATGTGCTGAAACACATTAAAAACTTTACGAACTGTTCAGTTGAAAACCCAATTCTAATTCTGCTTGATAATCATGCGTCACATTGCAGTTCGGAAAGCATTAACTATTGCGCCGAGGCTGGAATTGTATTACTTTCTTTTCCTCCACATACATCCCATCGTCTACAACCATTGGATCAGATGTATCAGTTTTCGGACCCTTTAAGCAATTTTGCCGCAAAGCCTGTAACGATTTTTTAACCACAAATCCTGGAAAACAAATCAGTATATATGATATCGGCACCTTAACTCAACACCTATTTTAAAGAGCATTTTCCCCAGAAAACATAATGAACGGATTCAAAGCAACAGGAGTTTGTCCTCTCAATACCCAGGTTTTTCAAGATGAAACATTTGCGCTGGAGTCTGTAACAGATGACGAAGTTGAACGCGTTCATCCTGATAGATCAGATGATATGAATTCATCACAAAATGCTACAAAAAATCCACAAAGCAACCTAATTATTACTCACCATGTACTACGGCCAGTTAGGCCTATATCGCAACTGCATGCATCCACGAAATCTTCGAGAAGTGGAACTTCCCGAATCCTTACTTCTTCAACTGAAAAAAGAAGGATTGAGCAGCCTACTACTATAAAGAAAAATTTTAAAACCGCCAAGCGCACTCTCAAGTTTTCACAGAAGAGAACACAGCAGGCTAAAAAGAAGAAACCAAAAAGAAAACCTCAACTTAAAATCGAATCTTCAGACGAAAGTACGGGTAACATTAGCTACGCTGACACAATTGACTCTAATGGATCCCTCCTGATGATGAAGGTTACCTTGAATCCCGGGCAGATGATTTAGAGACTCACAAAATAACTGATGATGATAATTCGACTGTGGGAGACTACGTTCTGGTAAAATTCCAAGAAAACATCAAAAACACCGTTTTCTATGTAGGTCAAATAATAGAAACGTTTGGCAACTGCACTTATAACATCAAATTTTTCCGAAAGACATCTCCTTCAATTTTGGCTTTTGTTAATCCAGAAATTGAAGATTTGGCTATAATTATGCGCAGTGAAATAGAGCTGAAGTTGCTAGTTCCTGAAAATCCTGCTTCAACTTCACGGTGTCGTACAAAATACATTTTTAAACTGGACTTATCAATGTATTATATAAAATAATTTTTTATCAAAACTTATAATTCATTTCCTTTAAATTTTTCTTTTCTTTTAATTCAAAACTTGTAACTGAAAAATTTTTTGCTCTCCAAAATTAAAATAAAACGAGTTTATATACAAAATGCTGGTTTATTTTAATTTAATGTAGGTGTCAAATGCTCTCCTCCTAAAGTCAAATGTACCCCGTGACAGGGGCACATTTGACAAAATGGCCTTTTTTTAAAAACTGTAAATTAAAGTGTAAAAGGGAGTCGCTGAACTCCGGCAATATTATAAAGCTGAATAATTGCTCTAAAGCAGGTAGCAACTTATTTTATGATAATTCAAACACATTTCGAGAAATTTTATTTCAAAAAAAAGGTGTCAAAGGTACCCCAGTTTCCCCTACGAATGAAATCCCCGACATATATGTACTTACATACATACAGTTTGTCAAGAATGTGTTTACACACGAAAAATAATCACATTTTTTCAACTTCATTAGAAAAATATATTGCTTTTTACTTCAGTTTAATGGTTGGTACGCAGCTCTCAAGTAATTGCTCAAGAAATAAAATACATTATTTCTCAAGTAATTTTGACAGCTGGTTATGCATTGTGAATGATCTACATTAGAAGAGCAAGAGAGAATAAACAAAGAAAACAAACTTTGTGCGTAATATGTATGTGTGTATGTGTATGGTAACATATATATTTTCATTGAGATTTAAGAAATGTTGTTGATGATTGGTAGGTTTTATGCAACATTTCAAAATGGAATATACTTCATAATAATGATTTCAACTAATTTAGGACGAATTTGACGATTACTTCGAATTTCCTTCAAGAAACAATTGTTGATTTGATGTTTCTTCGCAAAACAAGGTTTGCCATATTCACATTTTACTGAAAAAAAGTATCAAAAATTAGTACTAGATTTCTTGAGAGCTGCGTACTAGCACAAGTAAGTTTGTCGCAGGAAAGTATCTTGACCGTTTCTTAAGCGTTTTTTTATATGAAGTTTTTACGTTTCTTGAGAGCTGCGTACTAAGCTTAACTTATTTTTTTTGTTCGGTTATATTTATATACAGTATTTAAAGAGAATTGGTAAAAAAAACGGGAAATTCAATGGAAAAGCAAACAAAAAACAACAAAAACCAATATCATTACATTTTGTTAGTGTCAAGAAACACATTTCACAATGCGTTTTTTTCATTACTTTAGCATGTGTTACACGATTAACAGTACTTTACCGTTGAGTATTCTTCGCCACGATATTTAAAATGATTTTGTCAATTAGTTTTTGCTTTGTTCACGTCTAAAATTCCTGATATTATTTTTTTAAAATGCCGGGCAAAAGATTATCGTTTGAAGTGGTTCAACTATTGTACTATAATAACAAATTGGGTAAAAGAGAATTATCAGAAATGTTTTCAGCAACTCCCAAAACAGTGTATAATGTAATAAATCGCGCGGAAAATGAGGGAAGGCTACAACCAAAGCGAGGAGGAGGCCCGAAGCCAAAAATTACTAAACCTGCACAACGCTTAATGATTCGGAAACTTGATCAAAATCCAAAAATTTCGGTTAGAGTTCTGACGAAAGAGCTCAACGAAGAATGAAATATTCAGGCTTCTCATGAAACCGTACGTCAATTCATTCTTCGACACGAATTTGCATCAAGATCTGCAATCAAAAAAACCGTTACTATCTGCACAAAATGTTGAGAAACGTTTTTCGTTTGCTATGAAGCTAACTTCGGAACCTGTGAACTATTGGGATAATGTCATATTCTGCGACGAGACCAAGATGATGTTGTATTACAACGATGGACCTACATACTAGAGTGTGGCGCACTTCATTAAGACGTAACATAATTCCGACTGTGAAATTTGGTAAGATGTCCGTCATGATTTGGGGATGCATCTCAAGTAAAGGAGTAGAAAATTTGACTTTCATAGAAAACACTATGGATGCGAAACAATACTTAAATATTTTAAAAGCCAATTTATTAAGCAGTGCTGTAAAATTTGGATTTGTAACAGGCAATAAGCCAAATTTAAAATTTTATCAAGATAACGACCCTAAACATAAGGAGTATAATATAAAGATGTGACTCCTATATAATGGCGGCAAAGTAATAGATACACCTGCTCAGAGTCCGGACTTAAACCCGATAGAAAATTTGTGGGCGTATTTAAAGAAAAGAGTGGCTAAACGGCATCCAAAGAACATGACAGCACTTAAAACCGCAACTCTGGAGGAATGGCAGAATATACCTAGCAGCTACGATATGGAAAAGTTAATTCATTCCATGAAAAAAAGACTACATTGTGTTATAAATGCTAAAGGTTATCATCAGTGATAATGGGATGCCCAACTTATTCCAGTGTGAGAGCGTTTCAAAATAAGCGTTTTTTTATAACATTTTCCATTATGGTCAGATCGAACAAAATAAGAATTTTTGGGCATTTTAAATTAAAACACCCAACATTTATTACGATTGCAAATTATTATATATTGGACTTTTAATATATTACGAAACTACCTAAATCCTTTTTTATGATTTTATGGTATATTAAAACAACTGACTTTTGATCTTTCAATACTTAATAAGGTGAATTAAGCCTGTTAGTTCTCAATTATTAAATGTTTTTAATCATTTGTAATTGAAAATTTATTCTATTATGCATCAAATTACAAAACGTTTTATGAAATATATTTAAATTTCGCATTTTCTTTGATTTTCATTGTTTTAAATTTTTATTAGCGATCTTGAACAGCGGCAACAAATTCCTCCGTTCACATATATTTTTGGTATAATTTCAATCTGGCCGTTCCAGTCATTCCAATTACAAAACGTCAAAACCTACCCAATCCAGTCAACTGTCAAAGTTCGGTAGGTGAGCGGGTCTCACATTTCCAGTGACAGGAGAGTGGGGGATCTCTTTATCTCTGGTTATCATACTAAATATTAATTGTACATTAAATCCAAATTATTACTTAATATTTTTAGTATAAAAGACCCTGCCATCATTTGTGAAAAGAGTTTCTTGACACTAACAAAATTTAATGATATTTGTTTTTGTAGTCTTTGTTTTTGGATTGAATTTTCCGTTTTTTTTTACCAATTCTCTTTAAATACTGTATGTAAATATAGCCGAATAAAAAAATAAGTTAAACTGAAGTAAAAAGCAATATACAGCCCTATTCTCATGCCCTCACAAAAGTCACCAACCTCACTACAGTGATGTTTCTCACTATAGTGAGGGTTACCTTATTCTGGCGAAAATTCAAAAGCTCAAATGCTCACTATTATCACAAATATCTGTGACGTGTGAAAGCAGCCATCATAATAGAAAACATCTGTGTTTGTTTTGTTTTACATCAATATTTGACATTTTTTAAAAAATATTTGAGTGTTATAACTAGCATGTAGCAATAGTTTTTTGTGTATGCGGCAATTGTTGAGGAGGAGGAATCGGGGGGTAGGAGGAAAATTTTGAAGGGTTTACGAGACAAAAGCGATCCTTTTACTATGCAAGACACATTTATAAATACATTTCGATTCCTAAAATCGCTATGTAAAGTACTTATAGGTGAATTGGTGCCGCATGATGTGCAGAAGTCGAGTATATATTTTGATCTGCGTTTCCTGGCGTGTTTGTGTTTTTACGGGCATGGCTCTTACAAAAAATGCGTTGGTAATAGTTATATGCTTTGGGATCAAGGGTGTGCCCTCGGCGCAATCGATTGTACCCATATTGGGATTGTTTCACCCTCAAGCACAGACGCCACTACTCCTCTCTCACTTTTCATGAACCGGAAAGGATTTTATAAGTTAATGATAAGTTAATAAGAACAGCGTGTGAAATATAATATCAAACTCTGCCTAATTAAAGCAAAAATATTTAAATTTTAGAAAGCATTTTAAAATCTACTGCATCTGGTAATTGAACAAAAATTTTTGATAATTTATTTTTCAATATTTAAGTTTTGCATTTTCCATACCACCCCAGAGGTTTGCAATAAAGCGCGTTGCAGACGTTTTTTAGGTGTTCGGTTCCGCGGTAGGCCTATTTTCACCTTTTTAACTTAAAATAAACATAATTAATAATTTTCATAAAAATTTAAATAAAAATATTGCACAAAATAATTTAATAATTAAAAAAGATTTCTAAGCTCTCACAATAGCTGAATCCAAAATCCTACAACTCTATTAAATATATTAAAATACAGAAGCTAACTTTTAGAAGGGGGAGGTAGTTACCTATGTGAAATGCACAAAAATTTGATGTGCCGAAAATGAGGGCTGGCTGCCTGCCTATTAAAAATTCTTAAAGAAAAATATGTTCTAATTCTTATAAAAAGTATTTTAAAACGTCGGGTTGTGAATTTTCGCAGCAATAAAAAGGCTCTACAATTTTTAATATAAACTTTATTATTAACACTAATATATATTCTTATTAAAAACTTCGACATATCTTTCTTTTCAAACTCAATTTCCAATTGATGTTTTCCTATAACGGCTAACGAGTTGTCAATTTGTATATGTCAAACGACAAACTACCACCAAGGATTGCATCCTACTGCATGCAAAAATTTGGAAATACTTGAAGCGTGTTTAAAAATTGCACAAAAAAAACAACTGATTTAACATTAAACAACAACTAATATCCCAATAAAATTGAACAGATATGCAAAGTAATTTAATATAATCACATGACTTCGAGATGTAACAGTGAGCAGCGTTGGAAACAACTGTCAACCAATAGCTTTAAACTAACGAATTTTACTAATATAATATTTTTTTCTTTACTACAGGTTCCAGATTGTTGCGTGATAAAGGTTTTGAGGTGCTACTCCAACCGTATTTAATAAACGTCGAAGGACAAGGCATCGATGGGTCAGTGTTTAAGACCTTACAAATGGGAGATAACGATATATGACCGAAATTGTACAAGCATATCGTGCGCGTGAGGATAAATTTGTGGTAGTTATTGCAAATGAAAAAATGTAATAGAGATAAAAAGAAAAATATATTATAGTTTGCAGAAATTTAAAATTCATCTTGAAGTTCCGCTACAACGAAAATATGTGGTCTTTATCCGCGGCGTTATTTTGGGTGAGATGGCAAAGGATCTTGATGGTTTTTGGATGTGTGTAAGAAACAAGAAAATTAAAAAAAGTATAATAAAACTTATTGTTTTAAAGTTATATATATACCTGCGGTTTGTGTTCTGTTTATATAACTTGTAATAATATGTATATTCAGGATAAAAATGACAAGACAGTTATTTATTAATAACTTCGAAAGTCTATATTAACAACACGTATTTATAAAACTGATTATTCCGCACACGCTATGTATACATATATGGCTTTAATTAAATTTAACAATTAGTTTAAGGGTGTATTCTACTCTAGAATTTTGAAAAAATTCGATTTTTTTCATATATTTAAAGTTTAGACCCTTAAGAACATATCCTCCAAATGATTTTTAAAAATTAAAATTATTTTAAGAGCTATAGTTACTTTAATGACGCAGTACCTAGCCCGGTTCGGCCATATCGAATTTTTTAAACGCGTTTTTCTCGAAACTACTTTTTTCCACATCGCACCGGCATTATCTCAAGTTTTATACAACCGATTAACTTGAAATTTGGTGTGAACCTTCTTTATATAATCCTTTATCGTTCCTACCAGCAACGTGTCAAAATTTTTGTTTTTAATATTAAAATCAGGAATTTCAAAAAAAAGCGTAAAAAATGATTTATATTTTCAGGCAGTCGCCATTTTTCAAAAAAAAAATAAAAATTTCGTGTTTCCTGAAATAGGGACTATAACAGCATCCTTACTGATTAAGAATTTCTTTTGATTTTTTTTTTTCAGACCACCAGGAGAGTCAGGATCAACACCATAAAAAAATAGATAGTAAAAATATTAATTGCCTTTTTCTACGACATTTTAAAAATTACCTGAAATTCATGCTTCTAGAGTAGAATACCCCTTTAAGTAAATATGATTTTACAATTAAATAAAAATAATAGTATAAAAAATACTGAATTTCATTTAAAATAATTGAATTTGTTAGAAGTAACAAATGGGTAACAAATATAATAAAATATCGAGGTAACAGATGAGCTTGTTACTGCTAACATGTTTATATGTTAAAAGTAACAAACTGCTAACCAAAATAATAACACTAACAGAAATTTGAGTAACAAATACCTTTTGTTATGCATAACACATAGGTAAGCTAAGCGCTAACAAAAGTATTTCTTGCCTATAATAGACTGTAAAGAGATTTGATAACAAATGTTTGTCATTCTATTAGAACAAGGCAGAATGTCATATTTGTCATTGGTTAGAGCGAGATAATCAACAAATGGCGAAGTCGCTTACACGTTTGCTAACAGATACCCGTCTAGCAGAGTTCTTTCTTCCTCTTCTTAATTGGCGTAGACACCGCTTACGCGATTATAGCCGAGTTAACAACAGCGCGCCAGTCGTTTCTTCTTTTGGCTATTTGGCTCCAATTGGATATTCCAAGCGAAGCCAGGTCCTTCTCCACTTGGTCCTCCTCCACTTGGTTTGGGACCCGTCACGTAAAAAAAAAACGCCCCCAGTGAATAGGTATAACCACCAGAGTTCTTTACCATTTTGAAATTTTATATTTGTTGTCGACATATTTATTTTCATTCCAGTGTAAATACATATATCTCCATATAACGAAAGGTAAGAGCTAATTGCAGGGGTAAATGGATGCCCAAATTATTCCAGTGTGAGAGGGCCTCAAAATAAGCGTTTTTTTTTATAACATTTTCTCTTGTAGTCAGAACAAAATAAGAATCTTTTGGGAATTTAAATTAAAACACCCAACATTTATTAGGAATGAAAATTACTATATAGTGCTCATTTAATATATGGAGAAACTATTTAAATATTTTTATGGTATATTAAAATAACTGACTTTTGAACATTCAATATTTAATAAGGGCATTAAGCTTGTTAGCTCTCAATTAGTAAAGCAAAAGTTTTTAATAATTTTTCATTGAAAATGAATACTATGATCATCACAGGACAAAACATTTCATCAAATACATTTATTATTCGTGTTTTCTTTAGTTATCGTGGTTTAACATTTTATGTAGTGGTTTAGAGCGAGGCAATCTGGCCATCCAACGTTTACAATTGATAAACCTCAAAATCTTCTGAACTTTGAAAGCTGACCGAGTTCAGGAGGTTTTGACGTTTAGCAATTGCTCTCTCACTTCTAATGAGAGATAATCTCTGAACAAGCGGAAAATTGTTCGTCCGCGATCTTTCATATCCGGCAATACGAAAAAAAAGATATTTGTGTGCGCACAGCCAAAGATAAAATCAGGGATAATGGGATGCCCAACTTATTCCAGTGTGAGAGCGCCTCAAAATAAGCGTTTTTATAACATTTTCTATTATGGCCAGATCGAACAAAATAAGAATTTTTGGGCATTTTAAATTAACACACCCAACATTTATTACGATTGCAAATTATTATATATTGGACTCTTAATATATGGCGAAACTACTTACATCCTTTTTTATGATTTTATGGTAAGTATATTAAAACAACTAACTTTTGATCTTTCAATACTAAATAAGGTGAATTAAGCCTGTTAGTTCTCAACTATTAAATGTTTTTAATCATTTGTAATTGAAAATTAATTCTATTATGCATCAAATTACAAAGTGTTTCATGAAATATATTTAAATTTCGCCTTTTCTTTGATTTTCATTGTTTTAAATTTTTATTAGCGATCTTGAGCAGCGGCAACAAATTCCTCCGTTCATATATATTTTTGGTATAATTTCAATCTGGCCGTTCCAGTCATTCCAATTGCAAAACGTCAAAACCTATGGGGATCTCTTTATCTCTGCTCTTCATTTTATCTCTGCTTATCATTTTTTCCAGAGAAAGTAGTTTCGTCATATATTAAAAGTCCAATATATAATAATTTGCAATCGTAATAAATGTTTGGTGTTTTAATTTAAATGCCCAAAAATGATTATTTCGTTCGATGTGACCACAATTGAAAATGTTATAAAAAACGCTTATTTTGAGGCGCTCTCACACTGGAATAAGTTGGGCATCCCATTATCCCTGATGATGAGAAACTCTTTTCTTCTCTTTTGGCAACAAAACACAATCAGGGTCCCGTCAATCAGCAGTTAGTGATGTCCTGAACACATAGAGAGCAACACGACATGACTGCACGATTACCACAGCACAGAAGCATAAAATTCTCTTTGTAAAATAACGTCAGGTTTGTTAAAGGTAGGTAAAGTTAGAAATATTTTTAATTTAGCGAGAGCGATAACTGAGAGCTACACTGTCGTGCAGCTGTCTAAATAACTGTGTCCTTAAGAACGTGTTTATTTTAATATTTGACAAATGTCGCTTGCAGTCTGTCGCTCTCTTTGTGTACAACAAATGAAACAGACCGGATGCTAGAAGAATAGCGCTAAAACTAACGGATAAATTCAATGCGTTGTTAAAATTCTGTAGAATAAGATGTCGGTAGCTTGTAAAATTAGTTATATATGTATATGGGTGCTGAAGAACCGAGCACCCAAAAATAAGGCACAATTCCGATTTTTTTGGCGCCGCGATCTGAAGGTACCGTTGAAAAGAGGAAGTCCTCCTGATTAAAAAATATATAGGATTATGTGTACCGCAAACTTTTCGACTTTAAAGTTCAAACATTTCAACAAGTTTTTTTTTTATTTTAGCACAACACACTTTATGCACATTTTTCACTTCAAATTTACTTAGTTAAACTTAATTACGCGAAAGTATTAGCTCGACCAGCGTTATTTTTTTAAAGCGCGCCCGAAGGCCGCCAACGCAGAAAGGAGTACTACGCGAAAGTACTTCAGTCATCCCGATATGATATAAATTTTATAATATTATCGTAGGTTTTACTTGTGTATATTAATATAAATCATATATTATACATATACATATGTATAAGGAAAAAGTGTTCACAACTCAATTATAGCTCGAACAATGTTAGAAAGTATTTTTCAGTATAGATAATATAGATAAAAGAATCACGCGAAAATACAAATAAAGAAAAATCGTTGAAAATTATACATATTTGGTATTTAAGATGTGGCAACGCTCGTTTTCCTCATAACCGTAAACAAACTAACCTTTTCAACGATGAGTGCGCTAAGTGATTTTTAAATTAATAAATATAGCTAAAATATAACAAAATAAAAGTAAAATATGAACTTATTTCAATCTTTAGAGTGTATATTTAAATATACAAAGTGAAAAATGTGGAAAAATTTAGTGAAACATTGTGAAATACTAAGTGTTATTAATACAAATTTTTGAATTTTTAATCGGGAATATTTTAAAATATATAAGTGTTAGAACATTATTTTTGCATATTCCTCCTCTGGGGATGCTCCTATACCCTATTTATACCGAAATTCGTGTTTTTTACCCGACCGCCAAAGTAATCGGAATCGTGCCAAAAATAATATGGTTAACGCGCCATTTGCATACCTCAGTGGTAGTGTGGAAATTGCAAAATACCCAAAAGTTATTTATAAAATGCCGAATCTAATATTTTTCAACAGTGGCATCATTGGCAAATGTTATAAAAAATGCGAGTTTCGACAGCTCTCTCTCGAATCAAAGAGTTTCGTATCAATTTATCTATCATCTTTAACACAGCGCTATACACGACATATGTACATGTGTGCCGATCGTAAAAAATCAAACCTTTTCGCCAACTTGTATTGGTATGCGCACAAGCCTATACACAAGTAAATCGCAATAGAACACATACCGATCGAACACATATGAAATTAATAAGAAAATTTTAACTGCCTTCGTCGACAGAATGCCAGCAGCGCACTGTTCAATGCACAATTTCACTTAATTCTTTCACACTGTCGTGTTTTTACACCAAATAATGTCCGGATTCACTTAACTATCTCATATTTTAAAATGGTAGCGAGTAATATTTTAAGTATTATAAAAGTCTATTTGCACGTTTACGTATAAACTGAGTCACACGGTTGGCTTGATCTTTATTAAATCAAGCTTACGCCAACCCTAAACCACACCTTAAAATATAGTTGTTAATTTCATCATGCAAAAAATCGGTATGGAAGTTATATCCCAAAAAAAAATTTGTATTACCTTTTAAAAATAAATTTTTCTGCTCAGATTTTCAATTATAAGTGTTTTCTTATTGGAAACAAAACTGAAAATCGATTGAAAACAAAAATTTCAGCCAACAGCGAATAAATCGGACACAACAGAACGAGCACATAAGTCAAATAATAATCCACTCAAAAAAGAAAACGACGAAATAAGAAACGAAAGAAAATCAGTGGATATTGGTATTGAGACATTTATACAACCTTACGAAAAGAAGAAACGACTGGCGCGCTGTTGTTAACTCGGCTATAACCGCGTAAGCGGTTTCTACGCCAGTAAGGAAGAAGAAGAAGACATTTCTACAAATGTTAATTCACCATAGAGTTTTAAAACTGAAACCAAGAATGGTAATAGATAGACGGCAGCGTTAATCCGGATTAACTGCACTAATGCATTGGAATTCAGGAGTTAGCGAAGTGAACTCCCAATTAATCATCAAAATTTTAGAGTATTAGTTGCAATTTCTTTGGCAACATCGTTAAAAATGGCCAATTGTAATCTATTGTGAATGAAAAACAAGCAACACACCTGTTTTCAAATTTTGATTCATGAAACAACATCTTGATATGTTTTTATAATAAAAAATAATTTTGTGACAATTGCAATAACAACCGCTATATTTATCTTCTATCCATTTTCACTGAAAATATTATAAAACTAACAATCTGCTGTTTGTGAGAGCTTTATAGCGGGATTCTGTAACCAGTCTCTAGTCTCTATTTGAGACATTTTGAGGCAAAGTCTCAATTTGAGACTAGTTACTATTCACTAAACAGTCTCTAGCGTTAGTCTCAAAATATTGAGACCTAAACTAAAAAGAACTCTTGTCTGCCATTTTGAATATACTGAATAGAGATCATCATAGATATTAATCGATTGTCGTTTCTTTATATTTTGTAAGCAACAACACGAAAAGGTTAAAAATAAATCAATTTTACATAAATTTCGTAAATATTATGAAACAAAGTCAACATATATTTTTATTTTCATTGATAATTATGTTTTTTGACTATGTTATAGAAAATTTAATATTTGTTATCGACATATTTATTTTCATTCAAGTGTAAAAACATCTCTGAATAATGAAATGTAATAGATTTTCACTTACAGAATAGCAATATCATCTCAAGTCTCAAAAATTGTCTCTAACTTAAAATCTCAAATTTAGAGACTTGAGACTGTCTCAAGTTACAGAATCGCACGGTTAAGCCGTCTGTCACCTACAAATTTGGATCTGTTAACTGTGCGATTCTGTACTGTGATACAGTCTCAAGTCTCTAAATTTGAGATTTTAATAGCGGGATTCTGTAACCAGTCTCTAGTCTCTATTTGAGACATTTTGGGGTAAAGTCTCAATTTGTGACTAGTTACTATTCACTAAACAGTCTCTAGCGTTAGTCTCAAAATATTGCCTCAAATTTGAGACCTGATAGCTAGCAGGTCACAAAACTAAAAAGAACTCTTGTCTGTCATTTTGAATGTACTGAATAGAGATCATCATAGATATTAATCGATTGTCGGTTTTTATACTTTGTAAGCAACTCAAACACGAAACGGTTAAAAATAAATCAATTTACATAAACTTCGTAAATATCCACGAAGAATAAACTATTTGAATCGCCTATGGAAAGGCCATCCAATTATTCTTCAAATATCCCTAGGAAAACCCAAAAATTATTTAATGTCCAATCAGAGGGCGAGGAAATAAATTTTATGACAGATGCCTATTTAGGCTACCCTATTTAGACCTAACTTTAAAAAACGGGGATATTGTCAAGTTCCTTATAGATACGAGAGCTAATAAAAACTTTGTCTCCGAAAAACTTTCAAAAAATTCAGAGAAATTTGAGTGTCCTTTTAAAGTTCTCTCAGCCGAAAGTGAAGTAAATATAACCCATAAATCATGTGGACCATTCTTCGGAATTATAGGTATTACAAATGATTTTGATTTCTTTATGTTTCCTACTTCAAAATCCTTTGATGGCATCATTGGTGATGATACCCTCAAGGAATTGGGAGCAGTCAAAAATAGGAAAAATGTCACAATAACCCTCAAGGATGTGGTACTGCCAAAATAATAATAAATATTCGCAACTTTTCGGACCAGTCTCCGACAGTGGGACATTCGATACAACTGCATTAGAACAACAAGTGAAGAGCCGATCTATACAAAATCATATCCTTATACCATGTTAAGACCGAAAATTTAAAAGATTAGATTACATTTAAGCATTTCATAACCCAACAGTGTTCTTACTGCCGTTGAAAAAATTAAAAACAGGTGTTTTTGCCATTCAAATATTTACATCGCTCAATATTTGTCAAAAGAAAACATTGTCATATAGTATTTTGTAATAAAAGCCGTATTATTTTAAATATTTTCCATATAATGGAAATAATGGACGCATTTTTTCATTTGGGAAGTCGATTTTCAGCAGTAATTAGATTCATTGCTCTAATAAAAATTTGTTTGTTTAAATTTTTTCCTTTTTGTAGTGTCTAAATCAGCTGTGATAATGTAATAGATTCCCAATGCTGCCAAGTAGATGGCGCAAAATCAGAGTCGCACAGAGAGATTTAGCGTGGATCAGTTTCAAATCACTCCGATCAAGTGATTTTGAACTGTCATTTTTGTAAAGAAAAAAGAAAAATTTTGTAGAGAAAAAGTACAGAGTAGTTGTAGATTTTAAACGACTAAATGATATAAACAACTCTCAGCTTAGCCAAATGTAAGTATTTTACTACACTCGACCTTACATCCGGATCCCACCAAATCAGGATGAAGGAAAGGGACATAGAAAATACCTTTCTGGCCTTTTCTGCAGCCAATGGTAAATGTGAATTTACTAGATTGCCATTCGGTTTTAAAAATGTCCCTTCCATTTTTCAGAGAATGATCAATAATGTTTTCAAACCGCTTATAGGAAAATTCTGCTACGTTTATATGAGTATCGACGGCATTATAACAATAGGGAAAACTAAATAACAACATTTACAAAATATTGAAGATTCACGCTTTCGAATAAAAAAAAAACTTTTAAATTAGGTCAATCTTGAAAAATCTAATTGTTTTTAGAACTATGCGAATTTTTTAGGTCATATCGTTACGGGAGAATGTATTTTGACAGATTTTGAAAAAATATCCGCTTTTAAAAAAAGTTCTGCACCTGCCGTTTATTCTGACGATAAATGCGTCCAATACTGAAACCGGAGCAGTTCTTTCACAAAGGATAATTGGTCAATAGACCCATAACTTACATATCTAGATCACTCAATAAACCGAGGAAAATTACTCCACAATACAGAAAGAAAAGCTCGCCATAGTACCAGGAAAAACAAACGTAGTCGCCGATGCGTTATCACGGCTGAAGTTAAATAACTCAAAGCTCATTCCTCACTGACATATTTAAAAATCAAATTATATTTACAACCATAAAAGAAAAAGAAATTATACATGAAGAACCTCATCCAAGGTTCCACAGACACCGCCTTAAATGTGAAGTTTACGATAAGGAAAACCTAAGTAAAATCTTGAAAAGGTTCTAAACGCAAACATGATCATTGAAATTAAAATCCAAGAGAAATCTTCTTCTTAATTGGCGTAGACACCGCTTACGCTATTATAACCGAGTTAACAACAGCGCGCCAGTCGTTTCTTCTTTTCGCTACGTGGCGCCAATTGGATATTCCAAGCGAAGCCAGGTCCTTCTCCACTTGGTCCTTCCAACGGAGTGGAGGTCTTCTTCTTCCTCTGCTTCCCCCGGCGGGTACTGCGTCGAATACTTTCAGAGCTGCACTGTTTTCGTCCATCCGGACCACATGACCTAGCCAGCGTAGCCGCTGTCTTTTAATTCGCTGAACTATGTCGATGTCGTCGTATATCTCGTACAGCTCATCGTTCCATCGAATGCGGTATTCGCCGTGGCTAACGCGCAAAGGACCATAAATCTTTCGCAGAAATTTTCTCTCGAAAACTCGCAACGGCGACTCATCAGTTGTTGACATCGTCCAAGCCTCTGCACCATTTAGCAGGACGGGAATTATGAGTGACTTATAGAGTTTGGTTTTTGTTTGTCGAGAGAGGACTTTGCTTCTCATTTGCCTACTTAGTTCGAAGTAGCACCTGTTGGCAAGAGTTATTCTGCGTTGGATTTCTAGGCTGACATTGTTGGTGGTGTTTACGCTGGTTCCAAGATAGACGAAATTATCTACAACTTCAAAGTTATGACTGTCAACAGTGACGTAACTGACAAGTCGCGAGCGCGACGACTGTTTGTTTGATGACAGGAGATATTTCGTCTTGCCCTCGTTCACTGCCAGACCCATTTCTTTTGCTTCCTTGTCCAGCCTGGAGAAAGCAGAACTAACGGCGCGGGTGTTGAGGCCGATGATATCAATATCATCGGCATACGCCAGCAGCTGTACACTCTTATAGAAGATGGTACCTTCTCTATTTAGTTCTGCGGCTCGAACTATTTTCTCCAAAAGCAGGTTGAAAAAGTCGCAAGATAGGGAGTCGCCTTGTCTAAAACCTCGCTTGGTATCGAACGGCTCGGAGAGGTCCTTCCCGATTCTGACGGAGCTTTTGGTGTTGCTCAACGTCAGCTTACACAGCCGTATTAGTTTTGCGGGGATACCAAATTCAGACATCGCAGCATAAAGGCAGCTCCTTTTCGTGCTGTCGAAAGCAGCTTTGAAATCGACGAAGAGCTGGTATGTGTCGATTCTTCTTTCACGGGTCTTTTCCAAGATTTGGCGCATGGTGAATATCTGGTCGGTTGTTGTTTTGCCAGGTCTAAAGCCACACTGATAAGGTCCAATCAGTTTGTTGACGGTGGGCTTTAATCTTTCACACTATACGCTCGATATAACCTTATATGCGATGTTGAGGAGGCTAATCCCACGGTAGTTGGCGCAGATTGTGGGGTCTCCCTTTTTGTGGATTGGCATAGCACACTTAAATTCCAATCGTTGGGCATGCTTTCGTCCGACCATATTTTACAAAGAAGCTGATGCATGCCCTTTATCAGTTCTTCGCCGCCGTGTTTGAATAGCTCGGCCGGCAATCCGTCGGCCCCTGCCACTTTGTTGTTCTTCAGGCGGGCAATTGCTATTCGAACTTCTTCATGGTCGGGCAATGGAACGTCTGCTCCATCGTCATCGATTAGGGAATCGGGTTCTCCTTCTCCTGGCGTTGGTCGTTCACTGCCATTCAGCAGGCTGGAGAAGTGTTCCCTCCATAATTTAAGTATGCTCTGGGCATCGGTGACTAGATCACCTTTGGGGGTTCTACAAGAGTATGCTCCGGACTTCTTCTTCTGCCTACAAATGCGTCTCGCTTCCCTCTTCAACTCTCGGTATCTATCCCATTTTTTGAATCCATGCCTAAACAAATAACCGAGATTATTAGGAGGAGGGGGGGTTTTACAAAATACTAAGAATTTTTTTATACAAAATATGTTATTTTGATTTGTTATATAATCTATTGCTAAATAAAAATCATATAAAACAAAAAATATGTAAATAACTTGTTTAAAAATTACATTATTGTTTATAACAAAATTTACTTCTGTGGTTTGTTATGTGTGTGTTTTTACATTTTTCAATAAAATAAGTGTTAAACTATAAGTTTTTTATATAAAAATGCTTGAAACATAAACTAAATAAAAATGTTTGGCCCTCAAATAAAATTTTTATCTTAAGATAATATGAATCTAAATTTTGCGCTATATAAAACCACTCTCCCAGTGCGTGGGTTTTTTTCGCTGAGTGTACATTTAAATAATGCAAATGAACTATAACGTATAACATAAAACAAAACATCATTTCAATTAGCTCAAGCTTCGTAGCAATTTTTGTTGCAGTAACACTATCGTTAGCTTTCTATATCATACTTAAATAAAAAAAACAGAAATTCATTCTTTATCCTACCAATAATAGATTATCCATAACTTTCAGTAGTCAATAATTAATAATCAATGAGACGCTGATGATAGGCAACAGAGTTCAAATTCCTTAACATATCGTATTTATTTGAAACAAAGTGCTATTACAACCATGAGAAGAATTTCAATATAGAAAGAAATGCAGAAAAGTGTAGCAGCGTAATGTTAAGAACAAGACCACCATGCGGCTTGCTCCATTTGTCATTCCTCGTCATCTACTCGCCAACAAAAACCAGTTGGGGCGACAAAAGAGAACGTGTGTGAACTGGTAATGAGTTGTCAAAATTTCACTTTTATCTGTCAGAATTTTAATTTTTCTACCCTTTGGTACACAGTATTATTGTAAATCTGGTAACACTTTTTTTGGCGAATAAGAGCAAACTACAAATGTCAACCTTTGGGGATATTGTAAAATAGAGCTCCAAAACTATTTTGGATTGACAACTTTTACACTTCGGCGCCGGTAGCTTATTTGCACATTTTCGCATTATTTTCTTCAAAATTGATGCACATCATCGTAAACGCATTGGGGATTGCCATACTTAATTGCACAGAACGTTTAACTGTAACTGTTCTGCGTACTGCCACAAAAGTAACAAATTCTGCAGTGTGCCATCATAAAAACGCAGCAGCCAAAAAGGTGAGATAAAAGAACCGCATTTACAATAATTTTTGATGGCGGCGAAAAGCATATGCATATAACTAGGTATATTCATACTGCATTAATCTTGAAAATTATTATTGCTGCCAACCGCATATTTGGAATCTTAGTTGGCAATAATTCGACTTCAAGAGTTTTGTGGAAAATTCTAATATGCATTTATTTGCTGACAAACTAAAAATAGATCACCACATCACAATATACTGATTTAGTTGCTTCAACTTTCATCGCAATACATTATTCTATTCAAATTACCTACCGCACTTCCAATTTATATATGCAATCTTGAGTTACTGTAAATTTTCTCAAGGTCATGAGAGTTTGCTAGTGAACGGGAAATCATTTTCTTTATGAATATTAAAAAATGGGAGATACTTAATTCTGATAATAAAGTTGCATTACGAAATAAATTGGCTTATAATCAATTACTTTTGGTTATACGTCACGTTGTACTTATAGAGTATAAAATGTAACATCTGCACAATGTTTGCTGATAACAATTAACAGGGGTCTGCCGAATTATACTGCTTATGAACGCAATAATGGAACACATTTTAATTTTAATCAATATTGAAACGTATATAAAGTAATATATAGTAATATACTGTTATTAATCGAACTGGAGTTCTCGCTTTAATCGATTCGTTTAGTCCAATTAATGGTAATTAGAATAAATTTACTATAGCTCCTTTGAATTAGGTCAGTTTCACTGTACCATCTTATCTTTATTGTGCGAGCACTCACCCTCGTTCACATTCACATATTATGCGTTAATTCCGCTGATAAGCGCTAATTTATTGTTAATAAATTTTTCTACATTACATTTTATTGCTTTTTCATTTGCAAAACATTATCGTTGCTCTCTGCAAGATTTTATAATTGAACGGTGACAGTTGCGTTTGTCAGCTCCGCTTATAAGGTGGACATTTCATTTGAAATTAATTTTAATAAAATTTAATTGTATTTTCTAATAAGCAAAACATACGTAATATAAAATATGCAAAAAAGGGAAGTTGACAGTGGTGCAAGGCGTATTGATTCCCACGTAAGTTTATAACAAATCGAAGTACTCAAAATATGCAACTTTGCTTGATTACAAATATGCTTATACGTGCTTATAGTAAATACTTATATACATATAATATGAAAACAAAGGGCAGTGTGGAAAAGTCGTGATCAATTGTTGTTTGAATTGAAAAATTTACTTATCTCATTTACGTACTTACAGAAATTGATGATATACATATGTATGTACATACCGGTGTGTTTGAAAAAACAAAAGCAAATATTGAAATTCACGAACAATATATTTCGAAAAATATTTTACTTAAATTATGGTCCGAGTTAGAAAAAAAATAGGTGAAAGCAGTTTTTTCTTAATAACTTTGAAATATTTGCAATTAAAACAATATTCTTTTAGTTATATCTTTGCTTTACTTTATTAAGCTTAAATATGTCGAAAATCTTTCTTTCCGAATATTCAAACTAAAACATTTTTTAAAAACAAAATTTTACATTGTTCAAAATAATAGGAGTATAATTAATTGTCTTTTTCTACATTTTTTCCAATTTCTTTTACACAAAAAATTCAACTTATTCTCAAATTCTTATTCTCTTAATTTTTTAATATTTTAAAATGAAAAGGCTGCCAGTCATTTGCATCCTTGAACCACTCAGCTACCAACCTCGAAGATTGTTTCGGGTCATTATCTTGTTGATAACACCATCTTAACGGCAAGTTTCTTCAGCATATGGTAGCATGACGTTTTGCAAAATATCTCTGTACCCTTTATCCAAAATAAAGCTCCAACGACTTGCCAGGAGGAAACATCCACTCACAAATATGTTTCCGCCCCCATGTTTAATTGTCTTTGTAGTGTATCTACAAACCAACTCTTTGCCTTTAGGCCGGGGTACAGTTCTTTACAATCATTTCCATAAATATTAATCCTAACTTCATCACTGAATAAAATAATACGCCAATTTTTTTCCGTTGGCACCGCACCAATTTTTATGTTCAGCGCCAAAGGCTTTTCACTTCTGTAAGTAGACTTTCTACAAGAGAAATTTTTCTGACTTTACGCCTCGATAAATTACCGTTTACTAATTGACGCCGAATTCTCCGCGAACTAACATTTAGTCTAACTTCCGCTGCAATTTAAAGTCACAAAAGGATACTTGTTTTCGATCAGAAGTATACGGCGATCATTAATCAGACCAGTTTTAGTGACACGACCACGAGTTTCCTTTTCATTTTTTGCTTTACAGCATTAGTTACAAAGTTTTTCGATCGCCCTAACATATTTGCAATGAATTTGTACGTTTTTCCTACATCACGAAATTTGTTTACCAATCGACGCTCTTCTGTGGCTTTTACGATTCATTCTAAATAATTTCTTTTTTCAGTTTACGATGTTCAAAGAAATATAAAATTACAAATCGTCACCTTAAATGCAAAATAACGTAACAACATTTTCGGAAATTTACAGTGACATGAATGAAACACGAAATAAAATGGAACATGAGTGAAATAAAATTTTAATATTGGTTAAAACTGGTTTATCTGACCGCAGAACCTGAAAATGTTGAACATATGTAATTTAAAGTAGTGAAGCGTAATCAATAAAACACTCAATTTCGAATTTTTTGATGATACGTTATTTTGCATTTCAGGTGACGAAATACTCCAATACTAAATTAATATGAAAAATATTTCAAAATAACCACTTATTTTTTTAACATATTAGTTACACATATTTTATTGGCCAGCCCATTTTAATAAAGCAACAATAAATTGTCACTCAATCGCGAAATTAACAAAATAATGCAAGTTGTTGATGCTGTCGCTCTACTCATTCACCTTCATCGTAAAAATATAACGGTATACAAAGTAACACAACACCATTTGACGAAAAAACCGTACCGTTAAAATCACACCTATTCCTTTGTCCCTAAGTGTGTATAAGAAGAAGGTTAAACTGTTTTAAATCTAAAAGCACGTAGTCCAAGAAAGGTACGCTTCTCTCGAACCTCTGTCAGTTTGGCACAAGTTTCTATGCACCATGAGAAAAAAATTGTTCAGATCAACTGTGGTAATGAAATACAATATCTCAACAATCCCCCAACTAGCAAGTCAATGTAAAATATACAACAAATTCTATAAAACATGGATGCCCCAAGCTGATGTTATAGAGATGTTTTCTTGGTTTTGGGCCTCCAGCAAGGATCACAGGAACTAAGGACACCATTTGTTATGTTAATAATAATCTGAAAGACGTGGTTCAAACTTATGTCGAAGACAATATGCCAATTCGAAAGGGTGCGAAATTCGAAAGATAATGACAGACATATCTCGAAAGAAGTTAGGAAAGATTTCGTAGGAAAAATATTATTATGATGGATTGACCGACGTGATCCCCTGACCCTAATCCTATCGAACACCTTTGTATGAATATGAAAAACAATTTTCACAAAATATAGAAAAGTAGCAAAAAAGGCTTAGAAAAATACCGCACGCATGTGATTCTATGCACTTCAGATATATCAATGTGATTACAAATCGTTGAAGAATAACTTAATCTATATAAATAAACCTTCGTGTCACTATTTATATTTAGTTCTTATTTTTTCGAACAGGTTGTTTCGGACTCAAACAAACAAACAAAAAGCGCCGTAAAAATAATTATTGTACATCTGATAACCAGGTTTTGCATTTATCTAACTATGTAAAGAATCGAAAAAAGGTTAAATAAAATTCTTTTCCAAAAATTTTATTCATTATTATTATTTCTGACACATCTGTATATACTACATACCAACCAAATTTTTAATTTGATTGTTATTCTCGTTCATCTTTGCTAGTGCAAATGCAGTTGGTCCAGTTCTAGAATTGAACGAAACACTTTGTTCATGTGGTCACTCCTATTTTTTGTAAACAACTGTACATACTACACTGAACTAAATCAATTGAAAACTAGTTTTTGATTTTTCAGATTATAAAGGAAAAGTGCAGGGCTTCTACACACATTATCTATGTATCTAAAATGTTATCTCAATTCTAAAAAACATGAAACTTATTTTATTATCTAAGTATTTTGTTATTTATTATGTGTATGACTGTTAATTGAAATATCTGCTTTTAATTATATTTTAGATGGCTGCTGATATCAAATTCAATAGTTCGTTAACAACTTCCGATCCATACTATAAGCCCGTTCTCATAATTGGACAGTTGCGCCACTTAAATTTGTTAAAATTTTCAAATGTATCATGTAAATTAGATTCACGTGTCGATGAGACTACATTCAAGCATGCCATTGCTTGTTTACATCCCTCACCTACGGATAAGTGTTCTCTGTATTTGGATTGTGCCACCGTAGCGGCTGTGCCGCTCAAATGCTCCCGTCATAATACACCTTCGCGTTCGCACGCCATTACTCGTCTGGTTCGGACCCACATTATGCACGCCAACGAAGAGAGTGTTGTTATTGTGTGCGATCGTGGTGATCTTTTTGCTAGTGCTTGTGCTGTAGCGCGGGCTTTTCCTCTGTATTCTCGAAAAACTAGTGGTGGCCAAAGTAAATCTGAAAATTATTCTCAAGATGAGGTTATGGACAACGATGACAACTACGACAGTGCCAAGCCCATAATAAATGTTGAATTCATTATCATTGAAAAGGATGGACAAGTTTGCGAAGAGCCCCTAAGCTCCACGGATATTTTATGTGTTGAAGAGGCGGCGCGTGGTATACGTTTATCGGCACGTATCGTAGATATGCCCTGCAATGAAATGAACGTAAGTCATTTTGTGAAAGAAGCTGAAACAATAGCGAAAGAATTATGCATAAAGCCTACTGTAATACGTGGTGAAGAGTTGCGTGAACGCGGATTTGGTGGAATTTATGGTGTTGGCAAAGCAGCCGCTGTGCCACCGGCTTTGGTTGTACTCTCTTATGAACCAAAAGGCGCCCAGGATACTATTGCTTTGGTCGGCAAGGGTATTGTTTATGATACAGGCGGTTTGAGCATTAAAGGCAAGACAGCTATGCCGGGTATGAAGCGTGATTGTGGCGGTGCTGCGGCTATTTTGGGTGCCTTTTATGCGGCCATCAAATGTGGCTTCACAGAAAACTTACATGCCGTTTTATGTTTGGCGGAAAATGCGGTGGGTCCGAACGCTACTCGGTAAATTCTTTAATTAAATAAGTATTACAAATACTAATTGGTAATGTTTCCGGTTGCTGATACACAGTCCAGATGATGTGCACACTTTGTATTCTGGTCGTACTGTTGAAATTAACAATACTGATGCTGAGGGGCGTCTCGTATTGGCTGATGGTGTTAGTTACGCCCACAAGGATCTGAAGGCCAACATTATTTTGGATATGGCTACTTTAACCGGTGCTCAGGTGAGTACATCGCAATAAAAATCATGATTTATACATAAATCCAATTAATACAGTTATTAAATAATCAGTTTGTAAGCACAGAATATTCACCCATGTACCATATATAAACATTTTCAACCGATTTTTAGTTTTAAACATTTTAATGTAAAGCATTCTGTACTGTGAACTCGACAAAATTCTATTTAGAAAACAATCAAGAAAAGTACTTGCGAAATTGTTCCTTAACCCAAACAAACAGTTATTTAACGAAACTCTATTTTACATTTTGAAATTTTTATACCTTGATCATGCATGAGCAGAGGATCAATTCCGTCTGTCTGTCCATCTGCATATACCCGAACTCGTTTCTGAGTTTGCAGATTTGTTGAAACAGCCGTCCGATATCATTTTAGAATATAGCTGCCATACAAACGGACCGATCAAAATCAAGATAATACTTTAGCCTAAAGCTTTCCGATCCAAACAGGTTTAAATCGCCGAAATAACAGCTCTTGCCCTTGTGGGCCAACTCCAGTAAAGTAGTAGCGGCTGGTGTGGGAACTGCGCAACTTTGTTCTTGATATTGTCGCAGGTGAAACTCCAACATATCAAAAAATGACCCCAGTGGTATATGTCCTGCGTGCAATGAATACCACTTATCTAACTCTTTGATCCGACCCCATCGAAATAGCACGTTTTCTGAGCGTAATTCCTTCCTTTGTTAAATGACTTTTACGACAATCAACTTGAAACTACCCAAAGGGGGATTGGATAACCATTATAAAGAAACAATAAGAAGTTAAAGACCTGTTCGTATCCTTCTATGCTATAAAAAAAGCAAATGTGATGGGCATTTTAGCTTCGGTGTAGCCGAAGTTTAGGTTTTTCTTGTTTTTGTTGATATGTTATGCTCAAGTAGCCAGTAATTAATTATACTCGATAAAGATTTTAAACACCTTAAGATTATTTATTTTACTGCGTCGGATTCACATTCAACAATTGTCTTTTCTATTGGAACTAGTACTTGCTAATGTGGAAGCTGATTTTGTAAAGCTCAAAGCTTAAAAAACGCGAGAAACATTAGCAGGTGGGGTAGAATTTTGTATTCAACTGTTGCCATTAACACTAGATATACCAGCGATTGAAGTATACCTATTTATACCAAATCAGTCAAGATGACTTTTCTTAAAAAGGAAGTGTTTAATGGGGTTTCCAGTCTTTTAAATACATACAGTATACGTATATACAGTAATATAAACTTTATAAAATTAATTCTTTAGTTATAACTAGAAAAGTCATGATATCACTACAAAAAAAAAAAAAATATTACACATAGTAGGAATTTTTAATTAAAACATCGAAAACAGTCATTTTGACTGGTCAGGTATATCTAGTGTTAAACTAAAGTATGCTCTAAAACATGTCTGCACCCGATTTTTATACTCTTGCAACTTGTCGCGACAGAGTATAATAGTTTTGTTCACCTAATGGTTGTTTGTAACACCTAAAACTAATCGAGATATATACATACATATGTGTATGGCAGCAGAAGTCTTGATACCCTACCACTTCGAAATTTATAAGAAAGATTTATGAAATATTTCACAAAAGTTATCGAAAATTTAATTTTTTTTATTAATAAAAAAAATGTATTAATCATATAAAAATAATAATTTTTTCTCATGTGAAATAGGTAAAAATTAGATATGAAAAGTACTTCATTCTTGAAAATTCGCGCAACAAAAGTTTTGATACTCCTGCAAAAATGTAGGACTTGTATAAAAAAGCTGAAACATCTTCTTTACTGGCGCAGAAACCGCTTACGCGGTTATAGCCGAGTTAACAACAGCGTTTCTTCTTTTCGCAAAGTGACGCCAATTGGAGATTCCAAGCGAAGCCAGGTCCTTCCCACGGAGTCTTCCATTCGAACGACATGACCTAGGCAGCGTAGCCGCTGTCTTTTAAGACAAGGTAAGAGATATCCTGCGTTGGACTTCGAGGCTGACATTGTTGTTGGTGTTGATACTGGTTCCAAGATAGACGAAATTATCTACAACTTCGAAGTTATGACTGTCAACACTGACTCTCCCTGCGGGGAGGGAGATAAGAATATTCCCGCGGTAAGGCATGCCTGTCGTAAGAGGCGACTAAAATCTTAAAAAGCAATGTCCGAATTCGCATGTCTGGTTTAAATGTCGGCATGGTGAGAGATGTCAGAAATAGTGCTATATCGAAATACTTCAAATTCATTGAATGGAAAAGTTTGCGATTATATAAAAAAAAAAATTACACATAGGGATAACAAAAACAGTCATTTCGACAGTCGGGTTCTTAAAAATTCCTCGGAATTTTTATACTCTTGCAACTTGTCGGCAGAGTATAATAGTTTTGTTCAAGCTTGTTTACAGGTCACACCAAAACTAATCGAGATATATACATGGTATGGCAGCAGGGAGCAGCCGCCCCTTTATAAGAAAGATTTATGAAATATTTCAGTCTGCTCAAAATTGGGTTTTTTTTATTAATAAAAAGTATTAATCATATAAAAATAATAATTTTTTCTCATGTGAAATAGGTAAAAATTAGATATGAAAAGTACTTCATTCTTGAAAATTCGCGCAACAAAAGTTTTGGACCCTGAAAACGGCAGTATAAAAGCTGAAACATCTTTTTACTGGCGCAGAACCCTTACGCGGTGGCTAGCCGAGTTAACAACAGCGTTTCTTCTTTCGCAAAGTGACGCCAATTGGAGATTCCAAGCGAAGCCAGGTCCTTCCCACGGAGTGCAGGTCTTCCATTCGAACGACATGACCTAGGCAGCGTAGCCGCTGTCTTTTAAGACAAGGTAAGAGATATCCTGCGTTGGACTTCGAGGCTGACATTGTTGTTGGTGTTGATACTGGTTCCAAGATAGACGAAATTATCTACAACTTCGAAGTTATGACTGTCAACGACTGTTTGTTTGATGACAGGAAATATTTCGTCTCGTCTCGTTCAGACCCATTTACATCGCTGCCTTATCCATTCTGGAGAAAGCAGAACTAACGGCACGGTTGTTAAGGCCAATGATGTCAATATCATCAGCATACGCCAGCAGCTGTACACTCTTATAAAAGATTGTATCTTCTAGGTTTAGTTTAGTTCTGCAGCTCTAATTATTTTCACCAGAAGAAGGCTGAAGAAGTCACAAGAAAGAGAGTCGCCTTGTCTGAAACCTCGTTTGGTATCGAACGGTTCGAAGAGGTCCTTATCGATCCTGACGGAGTTTTTAGTGTTGCTCAACGTCAGTTTACACAGCCGTATTAGTTTTGCGTGGATACCAAATTCAGACATCGCGGCATAAAGGCAGCTCCTTTTCGTGCTGTCAAAGGTAACTTTGAAATCGACGAAGAGGTGGTGTGTGTCGAGTCTCTTTTCACGGGTCTTTTTCAAGATTTGGCGCATGGTGAATATATGGTCAGTTGTTGATTTGCCAGATCTAAAGCCACACTGATAAGGTCCAATCAGTTTGTTGACGGTGGGCTTTAATATTATATTTCACACAATATGCTCGATAGAACCTTATATGCCATGTTGAGGAGGCTTATCCCACGGCGCAGATTGTGGTGTCTCCCTTTTTGTAGATTGGGCAGAGCACACTTAAATTCCAATCGTTGGGCGTGCTTTCATCCGATCAAATTTTACGAGAAGCTCATGCATGCCGTCTGCTCCATCGTCATCAATTGGGGAATCGGGTCCGTCTTCTCCTGACGTTATGCATTCACTGCCATTCAGCAGGCTGGAGAAGTTTTCCCTCCATAATTTTAGTATGCTCTGGGCATCGGCCACTAGATCACCTCCTTGGGTTCTACAAGAGTATGCTCCGATCTTGAAACCTTCTGTTAGTCGCCGCATTTTTTCGTGGAATTTTCGAGCATCACCACTGTCGGCCAGCTTGTCAAGCTCTTCACACTCACGCATTTCGGCCTCTCTTTTTTTCTGTCTGCAAATGCGTCTCGCTTCCCCCTTCAACTCTCGGTATCTATCCCATCCCGAACGTGTTGTGGTCGATCGTAACGTTGCGAGATAGGCAGTCTGTTTTCTCTCCGTTGCGACACGGCACTCTTCGTCGTACCAGCTGTTTTTTTTTTTGCATTTTCCGAAAACGAATGATTTCGGTTGCAGTTGTACGTTGAGTTGACGAGTGCTCTCAGAGAGCAGAAGTGCAAGCCGAGTAGAAAATCGTTCGACTGACTGTTTGATTGCAGCTTTTCGACGTCGAACATACCTTGTGTTTGTTGACGCTTTTTGCTGCACAGAGGCGAGTGCGAATCTTGGCCGCTACAAGATAGTGGTTCGAGTCGATGTTAGATCGTAGTCCTTATTTCGTTTGCCATGGTCGTCATCAAAAGAAGGGTCTCTCATCCGAGGCTGGTTGTTATTTTTCATTGGGGGTGTGTTTTACGTGGCGGGTCCCAAACCCAGCGCACAACCCTACGTATGACATGTTTTGCCTTCTCACTTTTGCTCGCCTTCAAACGGATGTTCTTAGGCTACCCAGAGGATACTTGGTCAAAGACCGGAAGTCGTGAGCTGCTTGAGCCATATATAAAATAATCGTTTCTGGCCACTCCCAAGTGAATGGCGATCAGAGAACTTTCCTTCACCTCCATGCTTGACCGATGAAATAGTGGTATTTAAATATGAATGCTTTCGTAAACACAATATGCAAAGCATTTTTAAATCATATACCCAGACCATGCAAAGTGTTTATGCATTACAACTCTGCTTTGCCAAAATCTGCAAACCATTCATTTGACCATTATAAATGCCCCATATAAACAACTAATAATAAATAAAATGAAAAACAAGTAATAAAGGGCTAAGTTCGGGTGCAACCGAACATTTTATACTCTTACAACTTGCAATAATTAAAGCCAATGAAATACTTTAAGATGTAAAACGTCAACCAGAGGATCGGAATCTAAGAAATTTTATATATACATATATCTTATATAACTCATACACTGACGACACATTCGGCATAAGATTTGTTAGTAAAACGAAAGTACTTCATATACAATAACCAATCATATGGAGCAAAGTCAGCCGAATGTTCGAAAATTCGGTTAATAGTTATAAGTAGGCTGGGTCAAGTTTTCGCTCACATTTATCCATTTTAGGGCACGATTCCGATTACTTTGGCGGAGGGGTAGAAAATCGAATTTCCGTATCCTCCAGAGGAGGAATATGCAAAAAAGTGGAAAAATAACTTATATTTTTTTTTTAATATTCCCGATTAAAAATTCAAAAATTTGCACTAAAAACACATGGTATTTCTCTATGTTTCACTAAGTTTTTTTACATTTTTCACTTGGTGTATTTAAATATACGCTCTAAACATTGAAATAAGTTCATATTTCACTTTTATTTTGTTAGTTTTCAGCTAAAATTATTAATTTAAAAATCACTTATCAAATTCAGGGTTGAAAAGGTTAGAATGTTTATAATTACGAGGAAAGCCAGCCTTGCCACATCTTAAAAACCAAAAATTAAAGATTTTTTTTAGCGTTTTCTTTGTTTGCATTTTCGCGTGATTTTTTTTTTCTATATTAACTATAAAAAACATTTTTCAAGCTAATATTGAATATGTGAACACTTTTTCCAAATACGTACATATATGAATAATATGTGATTTATATTTAATATCACGTCGCGCTTTTCGCTCTTTCGCGTGGTACTCTATTAAATTTTATTAAGAAAAAATCCATCTGAATGGAAAGACTGTTTATATGCTCTGTACTTTACACTTTATTACGTAATATTATAATATAATATTACTTATACATATCGTCACCTATGTACTTATGTATGTAAAATGCAAAATAGTTTACAAGAGAAAGGGAAACTATATAATAGAAACCACTCCTATTAAAAAAAATTTGAGTTTTGGTTATAAAGCGGTTAAAGTGGTTATATTTTTTGGTTATGCACTCATATTGAAACAAAATTTGAGCTTTCGTTATAAAATGGTTAAATATTCGTAATTATATCTAACAGCGATTTCCATTTTTGTTGCTGATACGTTGTTTTGTATTTTAGGTGACAACATATATAATATTATTATATAACATTACTTATACATACATATATACATATATATATAATCACTTATTTGTTTATTAAATTTAAAAAAGAAAATATCCATATGCATGTATAGAGGAATTTGAGCATTGTTATCATATGGCAGCGCCCTATTTCGTCGTAATTGTTAGCACATAAATGATGTTTACTACGAATGTAAACTGTAATTTTTAAAATAAAGATTTCTTTGGTAAAAAACATGCAAAAAGTGTAAAATATGGATTTATTTAAATGTTTATAGTTCAATTTAATTAATTTGACGTGAAAAATGTGTGTAGAGTGTGTTTAATGTGAATTTTTGAACTTAAGGTCGAATATTCATTTTAGGCCCAAAGATAAACTGTCATGTTTAAAACACACTCTCCCATTTTCATTAAGATAACTCAAATATTGGCTGTCCAGCAATAAGTCACCTGGAATTTCGAAAATCTTTATATTAGGTATATGGCCTGATTCGACCAATTTTTAACATACAGACATACCATTATCAGAGAAAGATTATCCCTGCTTTTCAATTATATATCTCACACATTAACCGATATTTTCGGTCAAAAGTCAACTATAGATACTGCGGTCCACATATTCCGTACCTAGGGTCTTGAACAGTTTTGGTTGGACTTGGACAATTTTTGGTCAAAAGGTGCCATACTTTAAGGGAATTATTACTGATTTGTGTTCTGGAAAGTGAAAGGATCAAGTGGAATTTTAAATTGTGTTACATGGGAAATAGGCGTAGTTGTAGTCCGATTTTGCCTATTTTCAACTGTAACAAAAGAATGTTCGTTGAAATTTAGTCTAAACTCGTTGGCCGGGTTCTGAGATATGGGATTTCAACGAAAGGGGGGCGGTGCCACGCTCATCGACCAATTTTCACGCCGGCTCCCATAAAGTCCTCTCATACCATCTCGGAGATAAAATTTAATGCCTCTGTCGTATTTACTTATTGATTTATCGCGCTTTTAGTAGTTTTTAACAGTACTGTTATATGTGGAGTGAGCGGGGTTATCCTCCGATTTCATTTCACACTGTCGCTAGGAGTTATTAAAATATTTGTACTCAGCAAATTTGGTTGTTATAGCTTAAGTGGTTTAGGAGGTATGTACATTAAACTTGTTAGAGGGCTGGTCCACGCCCACCTTTTAACACTTTGAGCCCCGCGTGTACCACCGGTGGACATTTATGTTTTGACGATTTGGGACAATGTGACCACCCGTGGACATTGGTGGATTTTCATTATGGGACAAAAAAAAAAGAAAAAAAAAAACAACAAAAATGCATTTGGTTTATCAAAAATAAATATCACAAAGTCACCTCAATCACAAAAAATCAATAAAACTAAGTAAACAATCAATAAAACAAAAACAAACAAACCAACTTGTCAACTAAAGCACAACCCTTCGTCAGCATGCGGTCCATCGGTACAGAAAAAAAATGACCACGGGTGGGCACGCGGGGCTCAAAGTGTTAAAAAGTTTTTGCTCACAGGTGCCTTTTGGTACTGCCATAATCTGTACCAAATTACAGCTTTAGATCTTAATTTAGTGCTTAGTTATGGCAGTTTATATGTTTTCGGTTAATGGCGATTTGTGGGCGTGGCAGTGATCCGATTACGCCCTTCTTCGAAATCGATTTTTTTTTGTAGCAAGGAACCCATATACCAAGTTTCATCGATATATCTCTGAAACAACTGATTGCAAGAGTATAAAAATACAAAGTTACAATCATTTAAAATTTTAAACGGAGTATTTGTGGTAATGTTCCTTCAATCCACTTAGTAAAAACGAAATTATTCCTCATTTAGATGAAAATAACTTATGAATTTGCAAAAAACATTTACCCGTCTGCACTGCCGACCTAGTCAGAGGGGCATTGACCACATCTACTAGTTTCATCAAAATCTCTAGTTATCGTTTTGCAGAAGAGAGACGATATGACAGATTTCCGAAAATAAATTTATTTTAACGTTTTGATCATTTGATGAAGCCTGAAGTAGCAAGTAAATTTTCGAATCTCATAGTGTTTTTTCATCCTCTGACCAGTTATATCGACTACCACCATCTACGTAATTAAGAGATCGCTATATATTTTGTTTTTATTTCCTCCTATCTAAAATAAAAATATTTTAAAATATAATTAACAAATTCGCCAGCACTCAGTTGATAAGTCCATTATTGGTTTTTATAAATAAACCTTGGTCACACTTAACCTTTCCGCTATTTTCGTTGCTCTTGATCACTAGTGCTAAATCCTTGCCCTACATTCCACTTAAAGTTGCCGCATTTCTTTTTAGTTGCCTGACCAACGGATTGGTTGGCCGGCTACTATATTTTGAGCTACTTATGCAAAATTAATGCAGCGCTTTATAAAGTCATAAGGTTAATTGGTACGCATAAATTGCGAACGATATCGGCTGGTGAAAAGGGGGCAGCGAAAACAACGGCTTAGACAGCAACCACAGTTAGCGAAAACCCACAGTAACCGTAGAAGTGAAAGTGTGTGTTGGTAGCAAAACCTCTAAAACTGTTGCTACATGCGAATTGAATTTGATACATCGCCCTCGATCCGCTTTTGGTAGGATGAAGTGTACATGAACTCAATGTTTATGAATTTTCTGTACAATTTATTTGAAATATGATGGTACTATAAAGTTGCATTCTAAACTCGCTGCTGTTACACTTGTTCTATTGTACATTTTGTATTAGTTTTAAGCCCTAATCGAAAACAAGTTGGCTTCAGTGCGAAGCGAATTTTTTAATTAAAATAAAATCTGTAATTTTTTATTAATTTTATTTTTTTAATCCGAAAATCGGAAATAAAAACTGGAAATTTAATTTTTAATCATAATAAAGTTATTTTTTAATTAAAAAATTGGAGTAACAAGTAAATTATTTTTCAAATGAAAAGAGATAAAAAGGAAAGATTTTCATATTTCTAACTGAAATATAATAATTAAAAGTAATTAAATGAAAATAAGTCTGTGTTTTCATAAATTGATATTGCAAGCATTACTGAGATTTTTTAATTTTAATTTTACAATCCGGGTATTTGGGATTAGAAATTTAAATTTTTTTAATTAAAATTTTCGGGTTTTCAAAAAATAAAAAATATTTAAGTTGTAATTGAATTTATTATAATATTAATTAAAGAGACTGGTGTACTATTAGACTTGGCTACTAAAGGTTGATGCATTTCGAGCGTCCCTACTTTTTTAAAGAGAAAACATAGAAACTTAAAATTTAACGGGACATGTTAATTATCATTCGAAAGAACATTCTTTAGCATTAATTTTTTGAAGATTTTCTCTTTCAAATGTTGGTCGCTGCTACGTCTCAGGTGAACCGTTGAGTGCAATTTTCGATGACTCGTACGAGCATTTCCACTGACGAAATGACACGCGTGATGTGTTGCTTTAAGGTCTGAAACGAAAAATTATAATTTTTTCGATAGGTTAACATTTCGTTACAAATTTTTACGACTTTGCATGTAATCTACTAAATCCTTACATTGTTCATAGAGATTTCAGCCCACGCCTCCTTGATCACTGGTGATAGTTGTGTTCTCCTTGATAAATTTGCTGTTGCAATTGAGCTGCGTACGCCGATATTTTCTGTAAGCTCATACCTAATGCTCAGATCTCCGTGTTTAATTGTTTTCCAGTCCACAGCTTCTTCGTCCAAAGAGGTACTTTCCGGATAGGTACTCTTTTCTTTCAATTGGTTTTCACATAGACTCCTTCGAATTGTAAGCATTTTTACTTTTTATACTCTCGCAACAAAGTTGCTAAGTAGAGTATTATAGTTTTGTTCACATAACGGTTGTTTGTAAGTCCTAAAACTAAAAGAGTCGGATATAAGGTAATATATACCAAAGTGATCGGGGTGACGAGTAGAGTTGAAATCCGGATGTCTGTCTGTCCGTCTGTCCGTCCGTCCGTGCCTGGGTGCAGCTTCCTTCTGCCACTTCTTCCGTAAAATTTAGTGTTTCTGACGTTTTTTGTTAGTCGGTTAACGCACTTTTAGTGATTTTGAACATAACCTTTGTATGGGAGGTGGGCGTGGTTATTATCCGATTTCTTCCATTTTTGAACAGTATATGGAAATACCTGAAGAAAACGACTCTGTAGAGTTTGGTTGACATAGCTATAATAGTTTCCGAGATATGTACAAAAAACTTAGTAGGGGGCGGGGCCACGCCCACTTTTCCAAAACAATTGCGTCCAAATATGCCCCTCCCTAATGCGATCCTTTGTGCCAAATTTCACTTTAATATCTTTATTTATGGCTTAGTTATGACACTTTATAGGTTTTCGGTTTCCGCCATTTTGTGGGCGTGGCAGTGAGCCGATTTTGCCCATCTTCGAACTTAACCTTCTTATGGAGCCAAGGAATACGTGTACCAAGTTTCATCATGATATCTCAATTTTTACTCAAGTTACAGCTTGCACGGACGGACGGACAGACGGACGGACGGACAGACAGACATCCGGATTTCGACTCTACTCGTCGCCCTGATCACTTTGGTATATATAACCCTATATCTGACTCTTTTAGTTTTAGGACTTACAAACAACCGCTATGTGAACAAAACTATAATACTCTCGTTAGCAACATTGTTGCGAGAGTATAAAAATATTAAAGTGAAATTTGGCACAAAGGATCGCATTAAGGAGGGGCATATGTGGACGTAATTTTTTTGGAAAAGTGGGCGTGGCCCCGCCCCCTACTAAGTTTTTTGTACATATCTCGGAAACTACTATAGCTATGTCAACCAAACTCTATAGAGTCGTTTCCTTCAGGTATTTCCACACACAGTTCAAAAATGGAAGAAATCGGATAATAACCACGCCCACCTCCCATACAAAGGTTATGTTGAAAATCACTAAAAGTGCGTTAACCGACTAACAAAAAACGTCAGAAACACTAAATTTTACGGAAGAAATGGCAGAAGGAAGCTGCACCCAGGCATTTTTTAAAAATTGAAAATGGGCGTGGCCTCGCCCACTTATGGACCAAAAACCATATCTCAGGAACTACTATACCGATTTCAAAGAAATTCGGTATATACTATTTTCTTAACACCCTGATAACATGTACGAAATATGGGTGAAATCGGTTCACAACCACGCCTTCTTCCAATATAACGCTATTTTGAATTCCATCTGATGCCTTCTCTGTATAATACGAGTATAAACATTAGGAACCAATGATGTTAGCGGAATAAAACTTTACGCAAATACGGTATTTGAAAAATATGTAAATGACGGATAATGAAATCTCGATTATCACTTTATCATACGAGAGTATAAAATGTTCGGTGACACCCGAACTTAGCCCTTCCTTACTTGTTTTATTTGAAAATATACTTACATATACTCAAACTCAAGTCCTTGTATGGACGAAGGTAATTTGTAAATTTGGCTTGGACTATTGTCTAAGGCAACAGTACAATCTTCGATATAGCATATAGCTGTCATTCAAACCGATCGAATCAAAGTCAATATAAATCTATTTTTAAATCCTTTATACTAAAATATTCACCTGCAATGCAGCCGAAATTTATAGTGTCTATTCCAACAAAATAATCACGCTTGTATGACAAATCACTACATGTTAGAAAAGGTCTTTGTATATGTGAAACTGTTGCTTTATTATTTTCACGAACGCAACTGTATTAATTCATTTTCATTAAAAAGTTAAAGCACTTACAATTTCACTAATTGTTTCTTCCTTTTCTCGCAACTAAATGCATTTGCTTTCCTTTTAATAGGTGGCAACCAACCGTTTGTATAATTCTCGCTTCCTTTCGACCATGTTTTCCTTTCGTCATTTGTTGCTTCCATATTCACGGACATTTATTTTATTTGCCCACGATTTTTTCTTATGTACTTTCAATTTGTCTTAATTCAATTTGACTGTTAGAGTTGCATGCAGCAAATGTAGTAGGACATTGATGTTTGTTGCCATAGGGAAAAACCACCTCACTTTTACACAAACCCTTTAGTGCATAGCAAATAATTTGCGACGCAACAGTTGCAGCTCACAGCGAACCATATTAATGTAGAAAAATATGAGTATGGCTGTTTGGTGCATGGAATTTAAACTAGTAATCGAACTAGTCGTAGATTTGATAAACGGAATAGATTAGTATTGAATAGCCAATGAGCTTTCTTAGCTTTTAACTAATAACTCCATACGGAACGGATACAGTCATTCGTCAGCTATTTTTAAGATTAGTTTGAAAAAGTTTTCGAATGGTAAAAGTAAAGTAAGGACTTCTTTTGTTGTTATTATTGGTGTGTCTATATAACTATTTGCCGAAAATAGATCCAAGACTCATCGCCAGTAATAATACGTTTCATGACATCTTGGTAGTCGGTAAAATTTTTGCTCACGGTAGTATATCAGTCTATATATGCTGCGTTTCCTGCTATGTTCCTGTGTTATGGTACCCAAATTAGGTAGACCAGATAGTAAACGAATAGGCATTTGAGCCTTTTCACGCATTTTGTATGGGCCGGTGGGCCTTTTACCATTGGGATGGGTTGAATGGCATAAGTGAACCAATCTCACTTGAATGACAGACGGTTTGTGTTTCTCTATTAAAAATCATGCACTCGATTTCATATGATTTTCGTTTTGCTGTGCTCTACTATATACATATGTATGTACATATGTGGTCTGCGTGCAAACTAAACGCCCAACAGCAGTAACTTTTTATTAGCTTTATTAGTTATTCTTTCAGTGACTTTAATTACTTCTGTAAATATGTATTTATGTGTTATTTCATCTATTTGAACTTGTTTTTAGTTTTTACTACATTTATGAATAATTAGAACTTGTCAAACACATCCATACTTTGCTTAGAAATATATAATATCAAACGACAATGGTAAAGTAATCACCTTGACTGCATAAGTTGAGGGTTCGCCACTTTCATTAAGCTAATTATAGTAAATTTGTCAAGTTAAATTATTATCTTAAATAAAAATATGATTTCTCCTTGCAGGGCATAGCAACGGGCAAACTCCACGGTGCCATACTCACCAACACCGAAGAATGGGAAACGAAAGCGTTGGAAGCTGGTCGTAGATCTGGTGATTTATTAGCGCCAATAATTTACTTACCGGAATTGCATTTTTCGGAATTTGCGTCAGCTATAGCCGATATGAAGAACTCCGTTGCGGTAAGTAAGAGAGAGAGTACTGTATTTATGGCTGTCTAATACAAGCCATTGGCATGGATGAGCGTATATTTACGTGCACATACATGTATTTACAGGGTGGACCAAATTGTGAACCAATATTCGCACTAATTTTGATTTATGACTTCAGTCTTGTCCGTATTTTTTTCCCAATATCTCATGCAAGAGTTCTTCAAGACCGGCGATTTCAGGATCTATCGCATTATTTGTACGATATTTAACTTAAGGGCTTGAATCATGAGTTGTTTCTTCATCTTATGTTCAGCCTATACGGTGAAAACAAAAGGTTTCTACAAGTAGGCTATTGTTGAAATTGATAATCCGATTTAAATATCGTTCAATTTAATGTTTTTAATTGTCCTTTCGAGAAAACTCTTGCTACAGATTTTCGGTGGAAAAGACGCCAACACCGAAATAGCATATGCCTGAAAACACTACATGGGCCACCTTGTAGTTCGTAAGCCTTTCTATTTCTGTACATGAGACACCTTGTAGTTCGTAAAGCTATCTATTTCTGTACAAAAAATCTACCAAATCAACTTTTGATTGAACGTTATTTCGTTGTTCGACTACAAAATCTGGTTGGCACTTTTTTAAACTATGTGAAAGTCAACTTTTTTTTACCCATCTGTCATAATTTTGACAGTTAATTACAAGTTGCCAGTTGAGCATGTTGTCATACATAAATGCATCTATTTACCGACCTATACATATGTGGAAGCAATGCCACCGACAATCCACTTACAGTTACAGTTTAGTGTCTCTAGAAAGTCAAAGTTGAAATAGTCATTTCCGCTTTCGATTTGATTTTCATCGGTATTTATGGCTCCTCGTTACTATTACTTGATCTTTGATTTACAGTAGTTTGTGGTGGAGGAAATGTATAAATGGTGGCGTACATGCGGTGAGCTTCACGCTGCCAAACGACCAAATGTACTCATCATACAAATACACTGATAAGCACAACAAATACAGAATTTGAAATACCTGTCAAAAGCATTTCGAGTCATTTTAGTTCCACTGATTGACGTGCATGATTGATTTGTGCGAATTATAAATGTTATCGCGTCTTTGGAGAATTCTTAATCATGTGCATACATATGTATGTATACATACAAGCAAGTATTAAATAAAAGTGAATAACTTCTTATCAAGATTACAGTTTATTTATTGAGCGCTTTAAACTGATTCGGATTAGTAATCTCATTTATTCGATTTGATTGATTGTAGCATAGATTGTTATCGTGCATCTAAGAGCATTCGAGCTTATCTTATTATATGTATTTAGCAAAGATGCCTTATGTTTTCTATAAAAAATATATTTTTAAGAAAAACTAAAATCGAGTCAAATCTAAAATTTCAAATCCGAGATATTTATATTAAAGTGATTAATTCAAAATAAATATGTTTATATATTATAATATAAACCCAACCGAAGAAGCTAAATTGAATATATTTGGTTTCTGTGAAAAACATCAACCGGAGAATAGGAGTCCATTATATTAGAGATATGAGGTTTAGATCAATTCTATTTAAATTTAACGCCAAACTCGATATTTCTTAAGAAAAAGTATGTGGTGTGTTGCGATGGATAAAAATATCGAACATAGAATTTGCTTCAAATTTTCAATTTCTAACTAAATTTCGTGTGCGTAATCATTGCGAATGTTGGAAAAGGCTTACGGTGAATCAGTTTTATCAAAAACGCAAGCCTATAAGTGGTACAAGACCTTCAAAGATGGTCGAAAGATCGTTGAAGACATGCCTCGTTTTGGACGACCGTCGACCTCTTCAACTGATGAATATATTAAAAAAGTGAAAAGTGATATGGTGCATGGAAAACATCAGGGAAGTGTTAGAGTGATGACAAGAAACCTCGACATCTCTCACGAGTCCTTTCGAATGATTTTGGAACGCGTTCTTGCTCAACTCGTTCCGATAAAGCTTATTTTGCCAAAAAGAGTACCGTAAGCTGGTCTCATAGACATGATTGATCGTGCGAACTCCAATGCAAACAATTCAACAATCATCGGAAAGTAAGGAAAAAACGAGCCAAAACCAAAAAAAAAAACACGACAAAGCCGCTAAAAAATCAAGGTGATGCTCACTGTTTTTTCGATATTCGTGGTTTGGTGCATTATGAATTTGTTTCGGAGAGACAGACGTCGATAAGAAGTTTTATTTGGCCCTATTGAGGCTTAGTGCTTATGAAAAGTGTATGAGGACCGGAAAAGTCGTTGGCAGAAGTGTTTTGACAAAATAAATTTTGATGAGTAGTAATGAAATATTTTGCGTTTTGTTTACAATTTCCGGGTACTTTTTTGTCACTATTTGGCAGTGGCCAATATTTTTCGGAAAGCGGTTTAGGGCATTTATTGTGAATAAAGAAAGCATAAAATTCGGCGAAGCGAAAAGTGCAATTTCCAACGCAAGCAGGCAAACTTCCCCAGTGAAGAATGTGTTGTTGGTGTTGCCATTTGTAATAAATCTATATATAAACCGCCCAACCAGTCCTCAGCAGAGGAAGCACTCCATAGAAATTCTAAAACAACCCACTAGTCCGTTACACATAGAAAGTGCGAGTACTCTGACTCCATCGAGATGTGACTGAAGGTATTACTTCGCATTGCTTTGTGCGTTACTTTTATATTCTTTGTTTGCAACAACAACGATACTCGTTTCATTTTCATGTACCGTGACGACTTGCAGCTTTGGCGTTCTCACACTCACCTCCTGACTGGCATTTATTTAAGAACCGCGTCTATTTTTATATTTTTTAACCATACAACTTTGTGTTTTGTTAGATTTTTAGCTTATATTTTTTCTCATACGTGCAATTTTTTTTTACTATTTTGCAAACTACATTTCCCCTCATTTTGCACTTCCTGTTGGCGTTTACTATTTTCCTTTCGTTACTTGCTGCGCTTGTGTTGTGTTTGTAATTTTTAAAATCGCACCGGATAGCGCCATAAATCAGCACTTGTTTAGTTAGTTGCAGCGGTGGCGCTATCAGCGGCATCAGACTGGTAACAGGAGTCAATATTTTATAATAATTATTTATTTGTGCATCATCCACATGCAGGCTTGTTGTTTTGTAGTTGCTTTCCGCACAGTCTTCTTGGCCACAGGGCGCTTTCATAAAATAACCGTCCGCCCGCCGTTTATTTGCCCGTCAGTTATTTTTTATTGTTTAAATATTGGAAATTGCTCCCTGGTGTAGCAACAGTTTTTTCTGCTCACCAAGTTCTGCTCACACATAACCTCAACTCTGCGCGCAAAGTCGGAAGCCACTAACATCATATGACTTTGTTATTTCAGTACATGTATTTTTTGTCGTTTTGTTTTTCTATTTCTTATTTTCTCGCGGTTAAATATTTGTTGCTCCCCGGAGCTTGTGTTTATGCATTTTTTGTTGTCTTTTAATTCAAATTGGAAAACAATATTCATATGTTTTACGAAGTCACTGAAAAAATTTCTTACTTAAAATGGTGTGGGAACAGCTGGACCGAACACATGTTCACTTAAAGTCAATAAAATATCCTATATGTATATTATCCCATATGTTAATTATAAAATCAATTATATGGGCGGAAAATAGTATATTTATACTATTCATATGGACAAAAAATTAGTTTTGTTTATCGATGCTTTTTTTAATTAAAAAAATAGCGACTTCAGAAAACTTTTAAGGGTTTCGGGCAAAAATCAACAGTTACTTACCGAAAGTAAAAAATTCTTCGATACGACACTAGTTTTCATCTTTTCATAAAGTGTATAAATTTCATTGAAATATTTTTAGTAAATGGTAGTTATGATAATTCATGGACCGATTTGATAAAATTCAGATTTTATCTACACCTGGTCTTACCAACGGAGTGGACAACATGACCTAGCCAACGGAGCCGCAGTCGCTTAATTAATCTCGTCCATCGACTGCGGTATACGCCGTTGCCAATCCGCAATTGACCATAAATTTTTCTCAGAACCTTTCTCTTGAAAACTCGTAACGCCAACCCATCAGATGTTGTCATCGTTAATGCCTCTGCACCATAAGCAGTGGGTATCTTGGCTGCAACAAGATGGTGGTTCAAGCCGATGTTAGGACCTCGAAGCAGACGTACGTCTAAAACACTGAAGACGTGTCTTCCGTTCATCACAACAGGATCGATCTAGTTGGTAGCTTTTCGATCCGGAAACAGCCAGGTAGCTTGATGAATCTTCCTATGCTGGAATCTTGGCCCCGGCGAAGTCGATCAGTCCCAACCCAATTGGGGATGTTTCATCATGGAAGCTGAATTTACCGACCGTTGTGCCAAAGTTACATTCTTTGCCCACCCCGGCGTCAAAGTCACCAAGCTTGATTTTGACATCGTGGCGGGGGCATCGGCTTTCTCTACGGTCGTGGCATGGACGCAAATCAGCGATTTGTTGAAGAACTTCACCGGGGTGAATTCCAAAACTCGGCGACGGAGTCTATCTCCCAGGACGAATCCCATACCGAATTCACGCTATTTTATGTAGTAAATGCCAAAAGGATCAACTCGTCTCTGTTTTTGTCCGGTTCATCGCACTTCTTGGACGGCGATTATGTCAGCCTTCACGCTTACAAGCGGCAGCGGTACAGCGGCACCTTTCCCATTTAGAGACCGGACATTCCAGGTGCATGCCCTTAAATTGTGATCCTTATTGCGTTTGCCGTGGTCGTCATCAACAGGAGGGGTCTCTCAATCGAGGCTGTTTTCTTCTTTTCATGGGGGGTGTTTTTCCCAAACCCAGCGCACCACCCCGGTGGAGGGATGTTTCGTCTTCTCACTTTAGCTTGCCTTCAAACGGATGTTCTTTGGCTACCCAGAGGATACTTGGTCTAGAACCGGAAGTCGTGAGCTGCTTGAGCCGTGTGTAAAATAATCGTTTCTTGCCACTCCCAAGTGAATGGCAATCATACTTTCCTCACTTGCGTGAACATGACTCTATCCTTCATGCACATACTATAAAAGAATGTGGAGATGTTATGTTTTTGCGTGTCACTGAGGGTCATTTGTGCACGGGGTTGTGTTTTCGGGATTACACGGAAGAAGAGTTTAAATATTTAGTAGTAATTATTAGGTTTTACAGATTATTAATAATGTGGCACCGTCTTGTTGAAAGCACGAATGGGCCATATAATAATCTTACAATTTCTGTAAAAAGAATTGTGTTATCATGTCGCGATATCGAGTAACAGTCACTGCTTGACCAGCAACATTTTCCAAAAACTATGGTCCATTATGCCTCCAGCCCAAAATCGACACCAAACAGTGACACGTTGTGGATGCACTTGTTTTTCGACAATCACATGTGGATCCTCAGACTCCCAAAAGCGGCAATTTCGGTGATTAACGAACCAATCAAGGTGCAAATGTGCTTAATTGCTTAGGATAGTTTTGTTCAAAACATGTGGTCGATAATGCTTTAGTTTTTTTGATAGAACTTAACTCCGCTATCGCTCCTGCAATGCCCACTGTGTGACGTACCGTATCGCTGTGTATCTCCAGAAGTTTCATCGGGCGTACCCACCAAAAATCTGATACGATTACTTCGCACTTCCACGAGCATTTTTTCTTCTGATTTCCGCTTCGTTTTGTTTCCATTTTAACTTAGTGCAAAAATGCTATTAGTTGCTTGCCAAGAGCGGGCTTGGAATATTTGTTTTATTTTTATTACACAGGCAAATGTTAAAGCTGAGGCAACGCCATAACAGCGCTAACTAAATGTAAGAAAACAAGGCAGACTCAGATTGCACACAGACCACATAATAACCTTGAAAACTTTTTATATGCAAAAGTTTATCGTAGAAAATTGAATCGAAAGGGAAAAGAAAGAACATCGAACGAATATTAAAGACAAGTAAGCCTTCGCTACATGTTTGGCTCGGTGTTGGAGTCTGTGCCAGGAGAAAGCGAAAAGTTGAACAACCCAAAACGCAAGCATACATCAAGGCGTGTAAACAATATTGAAAAGTTTAATCGCTGACAACACGTCAAAGTTGCGTTTGCTGCTTGGATCTGTTTGTTGCCGAACATGTACGGCTTTGCGGTTTGTCTGTTCGTTTCTTTTTTATATCCTTATGCGACTTTCGAAATTTTGTTCTGCGCTGCTTCTGCTGGCAGTCGAGTAAGCTTTCTGCACAGTTTAACACGCGGAAACATCTGGGCGGATGTCTGGGAAATCTGGCTGTTATGATGTGCTTGTAATACGGTTTGAATATTGTTTCATTGATACAAATGCCGTGTTACATCGATGAGTGGCTTATAAAAACTTTGAAACAACTTGCAGAGTTTCTGGCGCACAGTGGGTACTTTTTGGAGAGTGACTTTTGTAAATTTTAATACCACTTTATAGTTATGGAGGGCTTCATGTTTTTAGACTTTTCTTTTTAGTTTCAAATCACAATTAATCGTAAGAATAATAGTACAATTTCTATAAATAAGATGTAGCTTGCAAAAGTCCCGTCTTACTAATATTGTGCACCAGAAAATATAAGTGAAAATTTAAGGATAATTGCGTTTTACAGTCTTCGATACTCAAAATTTTTTAGCCTGTCTGAAAAATACGCTTTCTGGAGGTTTGCAAAGTATGAGAGCTAAATTTTCAAGTTTGAATAAAAAAGTCGCATCAGGCCAAATCTGAAGAACTCGATGGTTGGAGCTCGTTTTACTTACCAGTTTGCGTGGTAATGTCAAGTTTTTTTCTCGTCAATTGGATTTTTTCCTCAATAATTGCTTTAGTAGAGTCCTCAAACTATTTTTCCTATTTTTAGGTAGTCGATCTTGTGAATTTCAGAGAACGGTAGCCATTACCTTTACGGCCGTCCGATGGTGCAGTATTTTCCTTTTTCGGAGTTTGTTCGCGGATGAAATTCGGTCCGACTACTGTTCCTTGGTCCCTAATGCTTACCAGTTGACCTTTATTTCGTTTGCCTATTCCCTCAGCCATTTTGCGGACCTTCAGTAGGCGATCTCTCAATACGAGCTCTTGGACTTTTGCCACACCTTCCTCTGCGATGGCCGTTTTCGATGCGTGGCATTTCAAATCTTCTTTGAAATCCGTAATTCGTTAAATTTTTGACTGTCGCCATCGAAGGAAAAGGTTCTTCGTGTAAAGCGTTCAAGCGGTCTTTGATTTTCTTCCCTGATTTTCCACAACCGAAGATTGCATCACCGTCTAATATTGCCCGTTTTAGACTATCCTAAAAATCCTCGGATGCGTTTTTTTTCACACAAAGTAAAAAAATCGATTACGGAGTAGTTTAGATCTCATCATGCATTCGTAATTGCCACATCTCCACCGCGGCAGCTCATAATATGAAATGTGAAACATATGGCAGCCAACATTTGCGGCATACAGGCTATGATAATGCTTCATATTGTGAGTTCTATGCCGACTCTCATACTCTCATTTTTACCCCCCTGTCATTCTTATAACGAGTATTTATTTCCTTATTTGTTCTGCCTTGAATTTCGCTTTAATGCATTTTATGTTTCATATTTTTCTATTATCTTGAATATTTCATAAATTATGTATCTTCTTTTGTACTTGTGCATTTACCATTCAGCCAATATTTGCTTTCACTCTCTAATGTCGGTGTAATCGTACATTTATCAAACAAAAGTTTTATAATGCGAACTCCACTTGTAACTTTAGAGAGGGCATTGTTAAAGTGTCTTTGGGCTTATTTTGCACAGTAAGAAAAGAAAATTGATATCTTTGCAATTGTAGCTTTAAAATAAATTATAAAGTGAATAAATAAATCTTGTAGAAAAGGATCTTTTCTCCTACTACAACTTTTCTTAGGTTAGGTTATGTTAGATGGAGTTCAGTTGCTAGGTCCCAGAGGATAAGTCATCATTTAAGATGTCTGCGCTTGACGCGAATTTCAAGAGACTTTGCCGCCTACCTATGGATACTTCCTCCAGTGTATCATGTCGTAGGGATCCCAGACACAGTTTAGTCCTGCCAATGAGGGACAAGTGCGCAAGAGATGCTCCAGTTCAAAGGATACTTGCAAATTAATGAGAAAACTTGCACGATTCTGCTTAGTATTTTATTTTAGTCAACTTAAATATGGAGGTTACTATTATTTCTTTTCGTAGAGATAATGATAATGCTATCATGTTCGAACAAAATACTGTGTTTTGAGACATTGTCTTAAGCTCAGTAGATACATCTGCTTTCTTCGAATTGCAATCATACGTTCACTTTTTCACTTGTAAAAAAAATATCCACATTTATGTTTTTATTTGTGCCTATGCTAATACTTTAAAAATTAGTTAAATTTTGTAAACCATAACATAATAATTCTATTTACAACATCACCATCACAACACCGAAAAATACTGTGATTAAATTGAAAGGTGAATTTTTAATTTATACTTCGCGTGTTTTTCGAATCGGAAAATTTTTTGTAGGTATTTGGTAGTACTGTTAATGACATCTATACTGAATTTCACGTCAAAATATTCATTAGTATTTGAGATACGCGTCGTTTTGTGAGGCTCTAAAAGTGAATTCTTCGATTTTTCTGTCTGAATTTATTGAACAAAGAAGTGCGATAATGCACCATCTAATACTACATTGCTTATTCGCCATCATTTCGCCACATTTTCAACTAATATCGTGCCGTAACCACCGAATTCGTCTGATTTACCTTCGTGTAAATTCTGGCTATTCAGCAAATTCACATGACCACTCCGAGGACACCGTTTTAACTCAATTGAAGATGTAAAAGCTGAATCGAAGAAGGCTCTGATGGCCATCAGGACGGAAGATTTTTCCAAGTGCTATGATGACTGCAAAATTCGTTGGCATAAGTGTATTGCAGCGAGAGGGATTACTTTGAAGGAAATGAAATGGACAAAATTCACCTTTCAATTTGATCAACCTTCCAGGTTTGAATATGCCATCTGATCAATCGCCTTCAGAATAGGCTGCTTCTGAAGAAGTACAAGCATGCAAACGCTTCATCCAATATTTCATACACTTGCTATAAGACTCGGCTGTGATGTCCTTCAGTAATTTCAGTGAATTTTTTTTCGGTTCCGACGCATATTTGGAGCGCCATTCGCTAGATTCTTAGCTATCTCGTTTGGGACATTTACTAGTCTTAGTTTTTGAAAAAGATTCAATCTTTTAGCTTCATATCCAAATCGTTAACCAAAATGTATTCAGATAATCTATAAGAGAGAGATTCTGCTATCTCACTATTTCTTCAACGTTTTCGATGTTATCGTCATTAACAGCAGTGGACGGACGACCAGAATGAGGCAAGTTTTCGATGACTTCACTACTTTCACTGAATACTTTGTGCCACTCAAATACTTATGTGGGAGACTCACCAAAACAGTTCTGCAATAGTTGTAACGTTCCGTAGCTTTGCTTCCAATGGAAATCCAAAACCTCAAGCTACGCTTTGTTAATTTTTATGGTAAAAATCGCTGAATTGCTTGTAAAGATAAAATTTTACAAGAAGATTAATGGCAATCTAAGAAGAATTCCGAATCAAATTTGATCAGATTCTATGGGAAAACGCGATGCTCTGAATATTATTACAAATTCGAAATTTTTCGAAATTTCACAAGGTTGCAGGTGTCAACATTCGAATATTAAACTTAATAAAACTTTCTTTAATAAAATATTTAATATTTAACCAAAATACAAACTATAGCAAAAGCATAAAAAAAAGGAAAGATTAATTATAACACTACGGTAAATAAAAACAAATAGCTTTTTAAACTTAAAATCAATGTATGTTTCATTCAAAATCCCTTCTTTGGTAAAATTTTACCATGATCAGTATGAAAATATAAACTATTAATTACACAAATATTTATTTGGATTCATATATTTTATTAGATAATCTCTTGACTGACGATGACTTTGAGGTACCTAAATATTCATTTTCCTCTTCTTCTTGAAATTGATTCATTTTATTTAGCATATACATTCTGAATAGTCTTTGTCTTTTGCTGGAGAGTTTTTCATAATCACACAGCAAACTTTTAAAAAATAATTCATTTCCATTTTCTTTTGGTTTCTGCTTCGTTCTGGAGTTTAGGAACTCAATCATTGGTCCTGCTATCATCTCAGATATAGATGTCTTACTCTTCTTCGTAGGTATTGGACTGCTTTTGTCGTTACTTACTGCATCTGTAAAATCATATTGCGACATGTCGGCAGTTTGTTCTTCGATGTCAGTGCTATTTACAGGTAAAATACTGCTCATATCACGATGCTGATGTACAAATTCTTTCAAAAAAGACATTGCATCAGCCAAGTACCACTTCCGCTTCTGTTTACCACTCGATCGAGATGGTTTGTTTTTTTCTTCCCTCAAATATCGCGAATATGAGTTCCGTAAATTTATCCATTTATTTTTGCATGCTGCTACTGCAAGATATAAAATTTGGAATTTTAAAATTGTTATTATTAATGGGTATACAAAAATTAAAATTTATTTAAATATAAAGGAATTTGATAACTAGGGAATCATTTAAGCCGCTTTTGTCTTTTTCTCGCTGTGTGGCTTCCACAATTGAAAACTTTGTTAGGGAAACCTGAAAAGCTGTCTGGAAAATATTATCACCATTTTACCTTCCAAAACACAACTTTGCGAAATGGCTTTCTATAGCCGATTCCTTTGAAAAAATGTGTAACTTTCCTACTAATTAAGCAGGAGCTATAGATGGAAAACACATAAGAATACAGTGCCCTCCAAAAGCAGGATCAGATTATTTTAATTATAAAAAATTTCATACAAAACATTTACAAGCTTTAGTTGATGCATATGGGCAGTTCATTTGTGTTGATGTTGGCGACTTTGGACGAAATTGAGATAGTGGTGTTTTCAAACACTCTCATTTTGGAAAAAAAACTTATTCAAAAAAATTGAATTTACCACATAACCAAAAGCTATGTCCAGAAAGTTGCAAATGCATACAACTTCTTACGAATGAGCGAAGAATATACAATTACTGTTTATTAAGAGCAAGATGAGTCATGGAGTGCGCATTTGGTATGCTTGCAGATAAGTTTCGAATTTTTCATACAGAAATTGTGTTGTCGCCTAATAAAGTATAAACTATTATATTAGCTGCTTGTGCTTTACATAATAGGGGTATTCAGACCAGCCTCGTTAATTCGTTAGTCGTTATTCGGTAGTTTCGGTAATTAACAGACTATCGTTCTACCGAGTAACGAACTATCCATCTGGCAAGCTTGATAATTGTTTCGTTACTCGGTAATATCACATCAGCTGTTCTCCTGCATCTCTGTACATCAATTTAAAGTACTTACCAGTAATAAATTTGATCTGCTCCACATAATTTTCAATTAAATGACTGACAATTTTTGATTTTGCACTTTGTTGAGGCATTTTTACTCTTTAATAAAATTGAATCAGCTGTTTCGGAATAAAATTTATCATACTACAGAAGTAGAACAAAAAGTATGTTCACAGTTAAGCCTTTTAACGAGGTATCAACTAACGAATTACCAAATTAACAGGCTTCGGTCTGAAAACCCCTAATATGATTCGGAACGAGAACATTTGCTTCATGTGATATACATATAATGAACGCGATGATATGGAATATTGAGTTCAAGGGGCAACAAATGAAAATATTGAAAACACAAGGCAATGGTGCACGTTACGTACATATGTGACCAGTTTCTATCATATTTTAACTCCACCACTGGATTAGTTTCTTGACAAAATAAGTACGCTATCTAATTTTTTTTAGTTTTGTACTTTATACATATTTACAAGGGACTTTCACTATGTTTTTAAATACTTATCAACATTACGTATGATGTATGCACAAATAGTATAAATAAATTAAAATAAACTTACCTTCACTATTCATTTCGGTAGCTATTTCTTCCCATAGTTTTTCCGTTATTAATTTATTATTGTGATCTTTAATTTTATTATTAAATATTGGGCTCCTTGCCTCGATCAAAAACACTAATTTTTCCGCGTCAATGTTCATTATAACAATTTGTATGCACAATGAAAGCACAAATAAAATGCGCAATTTTGCCTATGAAAAACAACAGTGCTGCTATAAGCAACGAAACGGGTTTTTCTGTCTTGTCTTGTCTGTTTCATTCGGTGTGCGTTCCGCCGTAGCGAAACGAAACGAAAACGCATGCTCGTGCTCTGACTTGTTTGAAGAGCTGTTGTCAAACTTCTTATGTACATATGTATGTACTTTCATGCAGCCAACGCACACCAAATGCGACAAAACCGTCTTTGTTGTTGATACATACATACATGCTGAGCTATAGCGCAACCCACACCGAATGAAACAGACAAGCCAAGACAGAAAAACCCGTTTGCTTTTGCGGTAGTTTGTATTTTGCTTAAAAATTAAATGTTTTATTAATCCTTCCTGCATCGTTGTGAAATTTCGAAATTTTCTCCGATGCATTATCAGTTCAGAAATCAAATAAGTATGTAATAATATTTTCTGAATCGCGCTTCTGGTTGTATGGATGCACCCACCATTCTCTTTTATTTCTTTCATTTCGTTCACAAAACTCAAAATGTCGCATTGTGCTTCCCTTGGTGTGGGTTAGAGCACAAAAGGTTTTTGTGTCTTATAGGTCCGTTTCCAGCTCTTAAGTAAATGCTCAAGAAAAAAATTCCTTATTTCTTGAGCTGTAGTCAAGCAATTTTGACAGCTGATTACGTATTGTGAATGATGCACATTAGAAGAGCAAGAGAAAATAAACAAAGAAAATAAACTTATGTGTGTAATATGTATGTATGTATGTGTGTAGTAACATAAATATTTTCATTGTGATTTAAGGAATGTTGTTGATATTGATAAGGTTTATGCAACATTTCAGTATGAACATTTGAAGCGAAAAGATACATTGCTATTAGTTAAAGATACTGTTATCAGGAAAGGATTTAATCTTAGTTTCCGTAAGATTGCTCGGGAATTGATCGATATTTTAAAATAAAATGTTCGATTTTGGGAACTGGGGTCTACATACAAAACGATACATTCATTGGTGCTTAATTTGCTTACTGGATAATTAGATGGAATTTAAAATTTCGTTGTAAGGGAAGTTGGCGTGGTTATTTCCGATCTCGCTGTCGGTCTGATAGGTTCAGAGATATGGATTTTCAGCTTAATGTTTTCGGTGCCACCCCCGTCGTCTAATTTTGACCTCGGCTCCTATGAAGTGTAAAATTTTGTTTTTTCTATGGCGTATTTATTTATTGCTTTATCGCGCTTTTAGTTTTTTTTTTAACATTACCGTTATATGATGGGCAATGGGCGGGGTTAGCCGCTTTCATCGATTTTCACAGTGTTGACAGAAGTGCTTCTGAGATTTGTCCTGAGCGATGTTGGCTATTATTGCTTGCATGACTTCTACTAACAAGAAGACCCGTAACTGGGCTTTGTAAAAATCAACTAAATACTTCATTTTAAACTTCCATTCAAATGGAATAATGTTTGACTTCATAGCATTAAAACAATTCGAATAAATACCATTCGGGTACGTACATACATACTTACAGTACGCATCAATATGATATGATATTTTGATATATTTCACAAAAGAAGTTGTTCAAAGTAGATTTTGAAAGTTACGCACCTATTTATTTACGTATTTTTTATAACAAAATTTCATATTCTTGTTTATTAGTTGAGGACAGTCAGAAATCAAAAAAAAAAAAACAAAAGATATCACATGCAGTATTGTCTAAATTTTTTTTTGGCACAGTTATTTAGGTATTTTTGCAAAAGGTTCTAACGGATGCCTTGTTTTGTAAAATCATCGTCGACTTTGTAATATATCCTATGAAATAAATTTCAATTCATCAAATTGAAATTAAATTTATGTTGATAAAATAAATATAAAAATTTAAAAAAATTGTTTCGAAAGATAAAGGGTGATCTAGTTCGAGGTTCTCTACTTTTTTTTTCAGGAAAAAACATACAAAATTCAAAGTTAATGGGGAGTGTTTAATATTATTCGAAAGAACATTATTTGACATTTATTGTTTGAAGATTATCTCTTTCAAATGTTGGCCGTAGCTACGTCTCAGATAGTCCATCCGTTGAGTCCAATTTTCGATGAATCCTTCGAGCATTTCGTCTGGTAACTGGCGAATGACACGCGTGATGTTTTGCTCCCAGGCTTGAATCGAAGCGGGATTGTCCGCATAAACTTTATATTTTACACACAGGAAAAAGTCTGGTAACTTTATGATTTTGTAATTGATAAGGAGTGCTAAGCCGTTCAATCTTTCCTGGAACATCGTTGTTCTGAGCCAAGTCTTGATTCGGCGCAAAGATAAAAAGGATCGTTCAACGCTAGCATTTGTGGCTGCTTAAGTGCAGAGTACGTGAGGGAGAATATGAATCGTCGGATATACATATGTACATATGTATATCCTTATCGCAAGTGCAGAGGGTTTCTAAGGCAGAGATCAGTTGTGTTCTCGTAGTCATTTTCATTTTCAATTGTTGTTGCCAAAGCGCTACTTCTGCTTTGAGCTTCGTTTTTTGCAGTTCTTTGTTTCCGGGCAAGATTTTTCCAAAACGTCTAACTAGGCAATCAATGATTACAGTTAAATCCTTTTCTTCAAAATTTAGGTTAAATTTTGGTAACAGCTGACTCAAATTGAAATTTTCAAGAACTTCATCGGAAAACCGCATTTTAAATCTTGCATGACTGTGTCAATGAGTGGAATGTATGCAGAAACCGTGTAAAAGTCTTCACAGCTTTGAGATAGGTGATTGTTTCGATGACTCTGACGATTACATGTTCTGGGTTTTTTTACTTCAACATCTAATTCAGCCATCTGTGTAGCATTTGAAAAAAATTATTAAAGTGATTGCAAACAATGTTGTTATGAATTTTGATGCTTTTGAAAGGTCGATTGATTCGTTCTGGAGAATCACACTAAGTGGCTGCGTCAGTGACAAAACATCACTGAGACAGAAAATTCCAACAATAAACTCGAAGTAGCACAGTACGGTGACCTGATTCGATGCTTTTACTACAGTCGTTCTATTCTTCAATTGACTTAGTTTTGTAAGTTCCTGAACGATTTCGGGAAGGGTGAATGTGAATTGAAGAACGACATCATGTCTTTGTACCCACTTTATCTCACAAAGTTGTACAGTCTTGAAACTTGGAAAAATGTTGTAACTTCTCTGAATATTTCAGATATCTTTCCAATGAAAGCAATTTGAACGGATTTCGAAATGCTGCTGTTCAATTTCTGGGAAAAGCATGGTATCATTGTTTTTCCTTCGAAAACATACAGAAAAATGTGCCAAAGAGAGAATATCAGGGAAATAATGTATAACTTTTTTAATTTTTGTGGGGGGGACTCTCCCTCAGTTTCCCCCCGTGGATCCGCCTCTGGGTACTTTTTTGTGATTCTCCGAATTGTGAAAACAATTTTGAAACTGCGCAGAATCTGATGCATTTTGCTTCTCGTTGCTGTTTTTGCATACAACACATTCCAATATCTGTCAGTAGGGTAATCTGGCCTGTTTTTTGACATTTTTTTTCATAGAAATTTTTATTCTACAATAGATTTTTTTTCACATATGAGGTATTTCGTGGAGTGTATAAACAAATTTTTTCGGAATTTTTTGATGACATCTGTCGGAGAAATGGCTGGGTGAATGAGATACGTTTTTTCACTGGCGGACACGATTTCTCATGTTTGGATCTTCTGAAACACAAGAACCCAATTTATTCTTAAAAAGTACGTGAATGGTTATCGTCCCTACTAGAATCATGAAAAAATGTTGATAAATAAAAAAGTAATTAATTTTTTTTTTTAATTTTTCCCATGTTTTTTTACATAAATTTTGTCATAACATTGTCAATAAATTATAAAAAATATAGGGACGATAGCCAGGCGTTTTGTGAACATTTAGAAAAAAAGTAAGCAAATCGGTTGAGTATTTCGACACGAATCATGTCCGCCAGTTTAAAAAAGTGTGTTTTGAGAAAAACGCTTTTAAAGTTGGAGTTGTGCTCTCCGAGCGCTCCGCACGTCGAGCGGTATTATTATTTTTGGGCCTTTTTCGAACCCTTCCAATGGTAAAGTGGGTTTCTACATTAATTCTAAGGGTATAAGGGAACAGAAAATTCAAAAAAAAAATTGAAAAAAAGAATTATGGGACATACTGTGTGTACTATGTACATAAAAGAGGGCATTGCATAGCTAAACTCTGTAACATTGTCTTTGTTGAATTTGCATTTGTGTGGCTGGCTATAAACTAGCAAATAAATATTAATTGAAAATGCATGCAACCGCCTCTTCCTCCAATCACACGCACACATACGCGCTTGCAAACTAGTGGTGCGTGCATACTGATTGATTTGACACGCGCATTCCTTCATACACACACAGCCCACTTAAATAACGGTTTTATTGCCTGGTTGCCATTGTGATATGTCAAATGAATGTCAATTATATTGACAATAGCCACTTTCGCTTTTGACATTTGATTTCTGTCACAGCCATCAACCGTCCTACACACACAATCATATATATACAGGTTCACTTCAGCGTACGCCTGCATTCTTCGCTTATTTCGTGTCAAATCAAGTTAACAAAAGCGACGGTGCTATGCAATATTTTAGCATTTAGTTTGCGTGTATCCCTTGCATATGAGCGATTTCTCTTCTCTGTCTGCGGTTGGCATGCGAGTATCCAGGACTCGTGTTTTGAGAGCAAATATTTTTGATTAGCTTTTTATGACAAAACTTCATGCAAAAATTTTCCGTTATCGTTCTGTTCGTTTGCGAATATGTCATGTCAGATGCAACGTTGCATTACCATTGCTTTGTTGTTATTGCATTTCTTATCTATTGCAATATTAAATTTTTAGAGTTGTATTCGGAAGCGAGGTATAAACGCAGTGCATGCTTGGGTGAAATTTGTTAGCATTTCGATTGGACGCTGCTTGGTGAACATTTTTCGAATTTTTCTTTCAGCTGAAATCCTTCACCGTATCCCCATGGAAGCCACATTATATAGCTTTATGGAAGCGCATTGTTTCTGTTACTGTTTAGGTGTTGTGACCGACTTTGTTCATCAAAAGTAAAAGCTTAAAAATATTGTATTGAATATATGAATAACACATTGTATAATAAATATTTATAGCTGCTTTTTTAATAATTTATTTTCAGGATCGTAATAACGCTCAACCGTCCTGTGCTGGTGTCTTTGTTGGCGCTCATCTAGGGTTCGATTATCCCGGTGTTTGGATGCATGTCGATATGGCTACTCCAGTATCGACGGTATGTATAGAAAAATACTCGTATATGGTATATTACTGTGGGAAAAAAAATAGTCAGACTTTTTAATTTAAATTTCGCGCGAAAACCCATTTGTCGACATTTTTTTTTCTAGGTTCGTATGACTGTCAGTGACGTCTGTGCCAAATGTCACGTCAAAAGAATCATTAGTTTTTAGTATAAGCTTGCCTTTCTGAAGCGCGTATATAAAGTGAATTCGGCGATGAGTAAAATTATTCGACAAAGCAGTTCCATTAAATTTTGTGTGCGGAATCAAATTTCTGATGCCGAAACGTTCAAAATGTTTGTCGCGTGCAAGTGTTTTTGATTGGTACAAATTATTCAAATTCGAGAACGTGTTAACAACGAACCACGTCCAGGACGGCTATCAACATAAAACACGTCTATAAAAAAAGGAATTTGTGGTTGAGAATCAACGATTAGATTAATGCCAGTAAGATCGGCATTGTTGGAATATCGGAAGGATCAGTGAAAACCATTTTGAAAGATCATTTGTGTCTAAGCAAAGTGAAAGCACGATTGGTTCCAAAATCACTTAATTTTTTCGAAAAACAGTATCGCGTAAACATCTGTAAAACTATGTTTTCCGACTTACAGGATGTCATGGAACGTATTATTACTGGCGAGCAGTGCTAGATCTATGCTTACGATTGGGACTCGTGAGTTTTTCGCCAAATTCTTAACAAACAAGAAACAACATAGATTTGTTCATCAAAAGACCCGCACCCACGGTATTCACCTGATTAAGTTCCGTGTGACTTCTGGCTATTCAGCAAACTCGAACGGTCGTTGCCGGAAAACCGTTTTGAGTCAATTGAAGACATTAAACGCTTTAAAGCTATTCAAGAACTTGACTTTAACAAGATTGGAAAAAATTTTAGCACAAGTGTATTGGGGCCAAGGTGGATTATTGAATTTGAAGAATAAATTAAGAATATTCAAATTATGAAAAAAGTCTTACTATTTTTTGCTCATAGTAGTAGATAAGCTTCGCGTGCGTTAAAAGTCGAGTTTGACGATAAATAAAATTTCCTATAAGATCATGAGCTTTACAATTTGAAAATAAGCTTTTCATTGGGTTGTAAAATCTAAAAGAAAAAAACAAATTGCATAAAACAGTCAAATTTCAGCCGTTGATATCTTTTAAACGATTCTTCTTTATTGGCGTAGAGATCGTTAACGTGGTTATAGCCGATGATTAGGTTTACGAAATTGTATGAGACCTTTTTTGTAGAGCCCTCAATTTAATTTTACACAATTGACTTTATATCTAGATACCTATTCAGCTAATTAAATACATCTGTATGATAGGTGGCGCCAGGTAGGTAAATTGCATGTCTGACGACACTCCTAAGTCTTTAGAATCCCCACACTCTACTCGCTCCTTTCTAAACCATCCTGTGCCAGGAGCACATAAAGTTCATCAATACAAAAAGTTTTATCTGTGAAAACGAAGAGACAGCGTTAAGCCTCGACCGATAGTTGTTAATTTTTTCTTTCTTTTCCTATAGAAAGCTTTACATTCGCATACAAGATATCTGTAGACTCTAGAGTTCTTATGCCGTTTCCTTTGAATCTTAATAGTCGACATGTACGTTGAAACTATTGAAAGCCATGCGCATGGATTCAATCAATAAGGCTACGGGGGAGTATTCTTTAAACTCCAGAAAGTTTTCAACCTCTGCTACCACCGAGCTTAATGGTGTTTCTGGAATTAGTTTTTAGGGTTCATTTGTTTCTTTGGTGTATTTCTATTAATCTCTCTAACGTTTTTAAGAGGAGTGAGGGAAGCCTAAGTGGTCTAAAATCCTTTGCGCCAGAATAGAAATATTTCTAGAAACCATATTTATGCTCTAATTTATACTTAATTTTTATGATTTTGATATATGTATATATATATATGTATATTAATTATATCTATATATATATTAATCAGATGAAACAACATAATATTCGACCCATTTGGCAAAATTATTCTCGAAAGGTATTTGCTTGATGAGCGCAAATCTAAAATATTAAAAAAGGTCGTTGGGTCGAAAATTGTTGTCAGAAATTGCGATAGAAATTGAAAGTCTCAATTCCATTTATTTTTGTAAAACGGGCACTACTATACTTAGAAGTAATATTTTTTCTCAGAGCCCCATAGAACTTATCCTTAATGCTTTATCAACGCTTTATATATCGAGATTAATAAAGAAGTCGCCAAACAAATCTCGAATTGATTGCAATGAATTAAATTCGTTAATTTTCGGTATATGTCCAAAATAGGAGTAATTGATTCAATAACTTTTAAAATCATGATTTTACATTTTTATAAAATGTCCACTTTTATTTTGTAATCGTTAACACATACTTTTTTTTACATTTTTGCTTATATTCCGCCATCTTTTCGTTGCAGGGTGAACGTGCCACCGGCTATGGCGTAGCCCTCTTACTAACACTCTTCGGCAACTATACAAAATGCAGTCTGCTGCAATCGATTGCACCCAACGATGCGGAACCGCCAACGAAGCGCGTTTGTCGTGATTAGGCAGCAACAAAAATGTTACAATCCCAGTATGACTTATTCCCGAAATATGAAATACATCACCAAGCGAAGTACGGTAGCATGGAACGAAGAGGCGTCCGTCCAGCTTTGCTTGATGCTGCAGCGAACAGCAGCAGCATGAGTTATTAGGGGAGAGAACAACAATGCCAGTAATCGCTTCCATCACGCTTTACGTTTTATCGCAGCGGTTTTTTTTACTTTATTTTCGGTTTATTACTATTTTGGATTTTTTTTGTGTGGTTTGGTCTAACCAATGTGTACACTTTTGAGCGCGTTTTCAATTTCAATTGTAAACGATATTATCCGCAAATTCTACTTACTCTTCTTTATCTTGTATTGTGAAGTAAAAGGAATAAACTTATATAAAAATAAAAACGAAATATTTATGCTTTATTTAATTTTGCTGCGTCAAATAGCTTTTTCGCCTGACTGCTCACTGATGCTCGCTTGCAATTACGTTGAACAGCCGGTAAACAGAGAACTGGAAATATGATATAAATACAGAATTATTTGCTATCTTTTATCTTCCACAATCTGCTTCCAATATAAATAGCATAAGGCTATGTCAGTATTATTTTTGTGGTCACCTTGCCATCGTGCAATTATGTCCTTGCGATTTTGTGCTCAACCACAAGCACTTGCGCGGCTGTAGGTCGGCTAGTGATTCGTTTTTAGCTTAGAATGCTGTACATAGGAGGAGAAATTACAATAATTTGTCTTAGCCAAACGAACTGCATTATGCATTTCCATCTATATATGTGGTATACAAGTAGCTGGCAGTGGTATTAGTTTCTTTCGTATTGTTTGCACACAAATTGATTGTGTCGTCCCCTTTTACGAGTATAGGATGTCTTCGTTTTCAATTTAATGACTTCGAAAAGAATGTAAGTAAAGTCAACATCATTTAGGCTGCCGCAATGTCCAACAATTACGTTCGTTACAATAAATGTTGAAATGATTTTGGAAATATAGATTTTTACGACCGTTTTTCTTACGCAGAGTGAAGATAGCCCTTTGGTGGATAATGGAAGCAGAGTGATTGGTGATTTGATTTTGCTGTTGGAAGGGAAATCACGCAATGAAATCAAAGAACGCTTGGCCGCAGTATAGGGCGATACTTCTTCTTTGGTGAAAACGGATTTAAATAGACGTTAATATGTAGTAAGGCTCGTTGAATTAGAAATTGATGTTTTTTCAGTCTTCTTTGGTAAAAATACACCTTGATTGTTATGCAAAATACTGCATTGCGCAATAGTCGCATCGGATAATAACATTGGTCGACAGTGGTTTGTTACCCTGGATAGTATAAGATCGATTTTTGATATAATTGTACCTAAGATTTGCTCTTGTTTATATTTAAATCTTTATTTTCATCTAATTTGTATGAAACAAAATAACTGAAATCTTTATAATGTCGGTTTTGTTTTGAAAACAAGGAGAGTTTTTTGAATCTTTATGAATAGCTTCGTGCAAACGACACATAACACTCAAATAGTATTCCTTGTTCACAGTTTGGCGGGTCGAAAGTAATTCGGGCGGCACCACACCTCGATAATCGAAGAAAACTGTCAACATAGGCTTAATTTTTTACCTGCTTTGACGTGGTTGTTTCGGTTTCGGCTCACGATATTCGGTCAATTGATCGTCTGTTTCCGAGTTGTAAGCATAGATCCAAGATATCGCCAGTAATAATACGTTCTTGACATCCTGGTAGTCGGAAAGCATTGTTTCAGAGACGTTAACGCGACGATGTTTTCGAAAAAATCGAGTGATTTTGGAACCAATTGTGCTTTCACTTTTCTTATGTCCTAATGATCCTCCAAATGGTTATCACTGATCATTCCGATATCCTTACGATACCAGTAAAATCTCTGACTGTTGATCGTCTACTCTCAAGCTTTTCCTTTATTTTATTGAGGTGTTGATCATCAGCAGTGGCGTAGCTACAACTTCGGGCGCCCGGGGCAAGGATGTTCTGCCGCCCCCCTTTATCTACCTACCTACAAGTTTCATGAGGTGGTTCGAATAAAAGTGAATTTTTATAAAATATCTTCAATATTAAGTATATAAAATTTAGGAACTAGAAGCCACGCAAATTCTAAAGTTCCAAAATTCTCACAATACGGTTTTTGAGGAAATTGATAGTAAATTTACAAGACATCTTATTAAAAGCCATAGAAAAAACCCATTTTCACCCTATATCTTGTACACTTTTGACACAATTTTCAGGAATTTTTGACCGAATTGTAGTTTTTGAATACCATTTTTGAAAATTTGGAGAAATAAAAGTGTTTGTTACATTCAAAGCATAGGGTAACTGTGAGAGTGATACGTCGCGACGACAGAGTAAAAATAAAGATATTGTTTTTTTTGTCACTCCTACGTCGCAATGTGTCGCTCTCACAGTTTGCCCTATGCTTCAACTGTGACATATCCGTTAGTTTTTCAAAATGTGTTCGGTTAAAGAAACTATCGAATTTTTTGTCTGTACACGAGGCTTGTTACAAATGTTTCTTGAAAATGGAAAAAAAATCATTCAAAAAACGAATCCACGCTTTCCATAAACTTGGAAAAGCTTAATGACCGTTTTGGTTTTCTTTGTAATCTTGAACAAATTATAGAACTAACCAGAGACACATTCAATGACAAACTCGTCGAAATTAAAGAAAAATGTCAGCAACTTGCCGAATCCTATCCAGATGACTTGGATAACGAAGATTTATACAGTGACATACCTACTTTTATTAAAGAGAGCGAAGAAAAAAAACGAAGAACAAATTGGATTTTCGCCAGAAAAAGTTTTATTATACATTTTTTCAATGGGACTGGAAGCCTACAAGCCTAAGAATACTACTCACTATACCTGTATAATTGCATCTTGACTTCACTCAATAGAATGTGAAACTGCTTCAACTTTAAATTACAATGATATGATCTGTGATTATGCAGCAATCAAAGCTGGAAAAGTGCAACTTTAAGTTCTATCACTATTTTTAAGAAAGATATAAGACAAATTCAAAGACTGAAGAGTATTCGAGTAAAAATTAATATTTTTCATTGTTATTCAGATTATTACATTGTGAGAGTACAACTCTTTATCTTTTATAATAAATTTTGTAAAAAAATTGTTGAAGTATTTTTTTCGAAAGAGATTATTATGCAGAGATTATGGATGGCTGATCCTAAATAACGTTGAATAATTCTTCTCTTTTTGTTACCACGGGCAGCGTTAACAGCCAATTGTAGAACTTCAGCTACTAAATATTCCATAACAGCAATTTGATTTACCACGGAGGATAACGTACAAAACTTGATGATCACGTATGGACAGATGACCGATTGTATCTGCGCGAGATATCTGCAAGAGTAAGCAACTCAAAGGCCGATTAGGTCATAACTTGTAACATAATCGTGCGACCACTTCGCAGCAGGGTTTGAAAAACATGAATCCACCATACACCAAGCAAAAGTCGAAACAGTGGGCTTCACTCGGCAAACCTGTTCCAAAGAAGGCAAACAGTATTTTATAGGCCAAAGGAGATGACAAACATTATCAGGCATTTCCTACTTGGAGAACTGCAAAATGTTCACAGGGTTCTATCTTGTCGAATTTTTGGGCAAAATTTTGGTGCTTCTTTTGTATGCTAAGTATTTATCGGACCGTCATTGTATATAAATATAACAAAGAGTATAAATATGTACATCTTCGTACGTGCCAATGTCAGTAAAACCCAAAACGTTCACTCAAATTCGCAATTGTTTTCTTGAGATACTTGACATTTTTATAGCATACTTTGTGGCGTTCAAACATGCAAGTTGCTTCACTGACCGTATGATCGTAATCAATTCTTGTTTCTTTATACATACATACATATCTTTCTGTATCAACCGTGCATCTACAACGTAAAATGGCAAGGGTACCCAACATTTATAGGCATCCACTCAAAATTTGAAAATTGTTCCACAAAGTGTTGAAATCAAATAAAATTAAGTTTTCGCTACTTACATATACCATACACACGTAAAGATAAGTATATGAGTCTGTAATAAAATAATTTCCACGCAGTTGAGCGTATAAGAAAGCGAACAAGCAAGCAATTGGCGAAGAAAAGAAAGGTCACACAAACTCGTAGTAACGGCACTCTGATTGTCCTTTGCCGTCACACAAAAAGCAAACAGTCAGTCAACTAGCCAGATGGTGTCATTGTCATCAGTAGAGTAGCATAGATGTGCTCGTGCTTTCGAGCGCCTGAGAGGTCAGGACACAGTTTGTGCAAACAAGGACAACGTACGATACCAGCTAAAGACAACATTCCTGGTTATTACAGCATATGTGGACATTTGAGGATGCTTATATATTAGGGTGCTTCAAAGTAAATTGTTGAATTTTAAAATTTTTTTTTCAACTCTTACCCCCTCAAATGTTGGTGATTGATAAAAAAAAATCCTCCCTCAAGCCAGGCGCTTTAACTCTAAGGAGTCACTATTTTTTTTTAGGTTCCCATTCATTTAACATAGGAATTTTCGTTTTTTCATTCAAAATAAAATTTTACAAACTAATTTTCGTTTCTCAAAAATAACCATCACATATTCATAAAGTTGACTTTTCAAACTTTAAAAATTCCCGCGACAAAATTATTATTCTCAGAAACTTTTTTTATTTTTATTGAAAAAATTCCAAATTTCAAACCACTATGTTTATCGTCTAATTGAGATAATCAAACTTTGTCGCATTTCTTCAAAAATGATGCTGGCGAGAAAGTAACCGTCAATGGTGACTGCTATCATGCTATGATAACCGACTATTTGATGCCTGAAATTGAAGCTTGTAATCTTGGCGACATTTGGTTTCAACAAGACGCCGCCATATCTCACACCTCTCATCAATCAATGGATTTATTGAGAGAACACTTCGATGTGGAGATAATTTAACGTTTTGGGCCAAGATCGTCTCATACTATCACACCGTTAGACGTTTTCCTGTGGTGATATGTAAAGTCTAAAATCTATTGGATCATCTCGCTTCGATTCAGGCCTTGGAGCGAAACATCACGCATGTCATTCGCCAGTTAGCATTCGAAATGCTCGAACGAGTCATCAAAAATTGGACTCAATGGATCCAACATCTGAGACGTAGCAGCGGCCAACATTTGGAAATATATAATCCTCAAACAGGATAGTGTCATGTGTAGAAGTTCACGCAAGTGAGGAAAGTTCTCTGATCGCCATTCACTTGGGAGTGGCCAGAAACGATTCTTTTACATATGACTCAAGCAGCTCACGACTTCCGGTCTTTGACCAAGTATCCTCTGGGTAGCCAAAGAACATCAGTTTGAAGGCGAGCTAAAGTGAGAAGGCGAAACATCCCCTCCGCGGGGTTGTGCGCTGGGTTTAGAACCCGCCACGTAAAAAAACACCCCTAAATGAAAGGTGACTGGACAAGGAAGCAATGCAAATGGGTCTGGCAGTGAACGAGGGCAAGACGAAATATCTCCTGTCATCAAACAAACAGTCGTCGCACTCGCGACTTAGCTCTCACGTCACTGTTGACAGTCATAACTTTGAAGTCATAGATAATTTCGTCTATCTTGGAACCAGCGTAAACACCATCAACAATGTCAGCCTAGAAATCCAACGCAGGATACTTCGGACTGAGTAGACAATGGAGAAGCAAAGTCCTCTCTCGACGAACAAAACCAAACTCTATAAGTCACTCATAATTCCCGTCCTGCTATATGGTGCAGAGGCCTGGACGATGACAACAACTGATGAGTCGACGTTGCGAGTTTTCGAGAGAAAAGTTCTGCGAAAGATTTATGGTCCTTTGCGCGTTGGTCACGGCGAATATCGCATTCGATAAATTTCTTTCTTTTTTCTTTAAAAAAGTGGAGAACCTCGAAATGGATCACCCTTTATAACCAAAACCAAACTTTTCAGTAGTATGAAGTGGGGTTCAATATTCAATTTCCACCTAAAACTGGAGAATCTCAGCTTCATTTTAAGAAAAACTTCAAAGTTTGTTCGTTTAAATCTGCAAATTTTTGTAGAAAATTTCAGTTCTTCAGAAACTCCAACTCTTCATATCCACGATTACGTATGTCTTTCCCATGGAAATATACTATACATAGTATATAAATGTTCTATCCCTTCCATGCCTTCTCAAATAAGAGCACTCTCACATATATTTATCTACAATGCAGTGCATCCTTACTCCCATTCTTGACTCACTGTTTATTTTCATTTGTTGTTCATTTGTTTATATTTGTTTTGGTATTTATATTTTGTGATTTTTGCTCTTACGAAAATATTGCCCTTTTTCATCTTAGCCAATTTTCAACATTCAGCTACGGTTTTTGGTCGAATGGCTTCGCTTCCTTGGATGCCCACTTTGATGCCATCATTTTGCGTAGTGAATAAAAGATATACAAATTCATAGCAGTATACACATATATATAGTACTTATGTATATATTAGATGGATGCTGTTGTTGTCATTGTATGGGTACACGTATGTATATGTATTGCAATTTTTACAACGAAACGAAATTGTCATCCATTCGCTCAATTTGCAATTTCCATCCTTCGCTTTGCCTTCAACAATTTTATGCCCAACGCCTGATTAAAGCTGGAGTAAATGAACGCTGTGTTTCGTTTATAACCGACCTTCTTCACTTTTTTATAAATCGCCTGTTTGTTTTCCCACTTTCACTTTCACATGGCTAATTTAGAGTTCAGTTGTTTTGTCGAAGAAACCGGAACCCACATCGTCGTCTTCTTCTGACTCCGACTTGTCCTTTTCGGCAGCAGCTTTCGGACCAAAACTTTGAAGTGATTGGACCACATTTAATCAATTCACCAATCTAGGCTATCCTCACTGCCTTTGGAGATTTATAAAACAGCTATATATTTGTTAAAAGAAAGCATTGTAATGTCGTATTTTGTTATAAAAGTCTTTTGTTTTAAATATTTTCCACTTAATAGAAATACTGGACACATTCTTTGATTTAGGAAGATGACTTTCAAGTGGGTTCAGATGTATTGCTTTTAATTTGTTTGCTTACATTTATTTTCTGATGGTCCATCCGTTGAGTCCAATTTTCGATGACTCGTTCGGGCATTTCGACTGGTAACTGGCGATTCAAGGCCTCTCTCAATAAATCCATTGATTGATGCGATGTGTGGGTGCCGTCTTGTTGAAACCAAATGTTGAAGAGATCATAAGGCTCAATTGGGACTCCTAGATCGTATGATATGACACCGTCAGACTTTTTTCTGTGAAGATATGTAAAGTCTAAAGTCTATGCGTACAATCTCCCTTTGATTCAAGCCTTGGAACAAAACAATAATGAATGTTCAGTCCCAAGATGGGTGATGGTGTTGCGAATAGTACACTCAGTAGTCCGATTATATTGAACGATGCGCGCTAAACACATTCTTTACGGTACGTGAATTTTCCTAATAATGCTTAGTATAAAAACTTCATATAAAAAAACGCTTAAGAAATGGTCAAGAAATTTCCTGCTCCTCCTTTCCCGGTAAATTTCCTTTTGCTAGTATGCAGCTCTGAAGCAATGTACTACTAATTTTTAATAAATTTTTTCAATGAATTGCGTATTTGGCAATTCTAACCATTATGATCAAATTAATCAAATACAAGGAAAGCTCACAGAAGCTGTTATTAAGCTCAATTAGCTATTTCAACCATTTAACTGACGTTAAGAGACGTTTAAAGACAATTTTGCATGCGAAAAATGAAGTCTGTACGCTACGCTAAACGAAGTCGCTTTTACTTAACTTGTGATGAAAAATATTCAAATGTCAAATCTGACAAACCAGCCAAATACACCGCAAAGCCGAATATATGTACATAACGCTAAGATAATTGGTATTTGGTTGCATCAGAAGGGTGTCATATATATTATGAATTTCTAAAACTGGGTAAAATCATTAATGAAGAATGCTAAATACATCGTATAATCAAAGATTCGCGAAAGATGCTCGGAATTTGTGACTAGATACAAGTAAAAATTTCCATCATGACAGTTCTCCGTCTCCTGTTAAAAGACTACACAAACTGTCAGAAAGATGGATACATTTTATAGTTCACATGTCCATCTAATGTTTCTCATAAATAAACGATTAAATCATGAAAAAACCGCACGAAATTACTCAATAATTATGTTACAAGGGGTGGATTTAATGTAATCCAGTCCAAGTTGATGGATAACGCTTTCCAGAAAATTTCTTAAATGAAGTTCCGGTGTGCTCAGAGCTAGAGTTTCTCAGCTATCACAATCAATCTTATTTTATGATTATCTAATATGGTTTTGTTTATTTTTTAATGGTTTTGTCTTTAACAGCATCTTCTGCGTACTCACTTTATTCAATGTCCTCGGAGCTAATATGGCAAGTACGGCAAATTTCTTACGAGTAGTTGCTTCACCGAACGCAGATTTCAGATAGCATTCCTTAAGGCATCAGCAAAATTTTTTCCACAATAAATCCTTTAAAACACTTGTTATTCTAATGCAAAATACCAAATCTTGCGTTACTCCTATATGTACATATGTATATCAGGAACTAATTGTATGAGAGCTGAGAGAGATAAATTTTTACATTATTAATATGACTATTGGCGCTTGATAGAAGAGACTGCAGGAACATGATCGGAATATTAACTGGTCACTGTCTGGTGGTGACACACACCCGTAGAATGGGGCTGACAGATCGAGAAGACTGCAGGAAATGTCTAGAGCAAGGCACCAGGGAAGCAATGGGGCATCTCTCGTGTACTTCCCCCGCATTGTCTAGTCTACGCTATAAGCATCTGGGGTCTCCATAGTATGATATACTGGAAGAGATATTGATAGTGAGACCACAGAGTCTGTTAAAAGTTGCGTCAAGCGCAGACATTCTAAAGGATGATTACTCCTCATGGACCTAGCAACTGAACTCCTTCTGATATCGCAAGGGCCAAAACTGGTCTATGCGTGGCTCATTGGTCTGCCAGACTAACATAACCTTACCTATTAATATTACTATAGTCTTGTTGTGGCCTACTGCCTTTGCAACAAAGGTACGTTGATTCTTTGGAAAGTTCAAAGAAACAAAAAATTAAACAGAAATTATAAGGACCCAGCTTTGGAGTAGAGCTTAGATTAATAAAAAATCTTACAAGAAAGAACTTTGGTACTTTAAGAACAACTTTCAAACAGTTCGAATGGCGCCAATGAAAGACGAAAGAACTTCATGATAAATAATTGCGAGAAAATCGAATTAGGGCTAGAGGGTCGTTTTCTAAACTAATTGTATACCTCAAGTCAAAAAAACGAAAATCAGAATCAATGAGCAACATACGCGGGGCATAACGAACGAATCCTCTGCACCGCCTCTATGTTTTTCTTTCAGTTGCTTTGTTTTTTTTTGTTAACAAATTTATATACTCTTTTTTCGGTTACCAAACTCATTTTTGGTTTGTTGTATGCAGTAGCAATATGATGTGGGTCAAAGGCAATGATTACGCTGTACGTGAATGCAAGGACGGGGCGTACAATCAGGCAGGGGTCGAGCGATGTGCCGTTGTTGAGTGCCTTCACGCATGCATGCGAAGCTGAAGCAATGTTCTTCTTGCGACCGACTATGTGTACCCGCATTTTGCTGAGTACACAACGCTGTTTTTGTGCGAAGGTCGGTGTTGGTGTGCATCCGAATCTTTATGGCACTCAATAAATGGAAATATTTATGGCTGGTTAAGCAAATTTCGTTTGTAACAACATGCGGCACACAGCAGACGCGGGCCGAGCGGGCGAGTGCGGCGAACGCATACGCTTGGGCGGCAAGGAACGGCAAATTGCGACTTTGATAACTTGCAGGATATTGAAATAGAATAAAATGGAATTTTTAAATGGGCGAAATTTGCGGCGGGTAACAGTAACAAAGAGAGCAGTATAGAAATAATAATAAATAAATAAAAATAAAACAAAAACTGTCGAACATCGCCGCCGGAAAAATGTAATGGCGCAAAAACCTTGTACCATTTACGGATGTTTAAACTGGCCGTGCATATACTGTTCGTTTCGTTCGCTGCCGGCGTGAAGGAGCGAAGGGGTAAACGCTTAATCTCTGTAGCCATTTGACTGCCGACTTTTATTTGCAAACTTGGCTAAATCAATGTTTGTACTTTCGAAAGTTATTCCCACACTTTCGCTCACAATTTAGTTTTCTGCACATCAAACCAATGTTTTATTAAACTTTTTTGCCGCATGTAAACTCGCAGCTTCGTCCGAGTATGCCTGTATGTGTCAATTCTTCTTTGTGTGTGGTCATTTTCACGCCGTTATGTGCTTTTTGAGTTAAGTGTGTTTATGACTTTAACGACATTGTGAAATTGCTGTTGATTTGACATTTATTTATATGTGTTTTCGTTTCTTCTGACCATAAAAAAGAAATTGATAATATCTCTTTTATTACTTTTTATTGCCTTTGTTAAGCTAAATCTATGTTTTCATAAATTTTAAAATTTCCTATGAGTGGTCGGTGGACTCTCTTTGCAGGGAAATGGAAAGAATGTTGAACATTATTTGTGGCAGTCAATAGGTTTAATTTCTTTTTGCTCGTTTCGCATTACACATATGCACATATATAATTTTAAACTTAGAAATGGGTTTATATACATACATTAAGTCGTTGTTTGTAGTGCACACAAAATGTCATATGAGGACTGTACCCATTATAATCTCTATGCGACGTGACCTTTATTCATCTGTTTCTGCAACAAGCTAGTAGCTATCAGTTATTTGTAGTTTCGGACCGTATTACATCTCATTAAGCTTTAGTGTGCTTACAAACTCTCTCTTCTTCCATTTTAATTCGATGGGATTGAAGAATATAACATGCACTACTGTGGATAAAAAGTAGTAAGATTTTTTTCATTATTTTAAAATTTTTAATTTGTCCTTCAAAATCTACATCGCTCCCCTTTGGCTTCAATACATTTGTACCAACGTTTTTTCCAATATTCGTAACAGTTGTTAAAGTCAATTTCCAGAATAGTCTTTAATGCGCGTAGCGATTCACATTTAGCGTTATCATTTGACCCAAAACGGATTCCGCGGAGCGGTCGTTTGAGTTTGCTAAATAGCCAGAAGTCACACGGAGCTAAATCAGGCGAATACGATGGTTGCGGCACGATATTGGTTGAAAATTGGAACTCATGAAGAATAAATGCATTATGCTACGGTCCCTTTTTATACTCTGGCAATAAAGTTGCTAAGGAGAGTTATAGTTTTGTTCACATAACGGTTGTTTGTAAGAAACAACAGCCAAAGGAATAAAATCTACAAATTTATTAAGTACTGACAGCTTTTTGCGTTTGTTTTTTATGTATAGCGGGAAGGGACTATGTCTAAGCTACGGAGGCTATTACTTTAAACAATAAGGTATATAGAAAACACAAATATTGGTTTGATAGTAACAGGTGGCGCAAAAATTACCTTCCGATGTTTTTTGGAAAATGAAAAACTTTTTTATAATTTTTATTTTTATTTCGATTTCATCCTTTTTTACACCGTCGGTAGTGGTGCTTATAATATTCGAGCGTAGCAACTTGTTGTTATAGTTTAAGTTGTTTGGAAGATATGTATGTACATTAAGCTTGTTAGAGGGCGGGGCCACGCCCACTTTTTCAAAAAGTTTTGCACATGGATGACCCTTGCTATTATGATGTTCTATTATGGGACTTTATATGTTTTATGTTTTCGGTTAATGGCGATTTGTGGGCGTGGCAGTGGTCCTATTACGCCCATCTACGAACTAGAAATTTTTTTCGTATTAAGGAACTCACATACAAAGTTTTATCGAGATATCTCAGTTTTTACTCAAGTTACAACTTGCACGGGCGGACGGACGGACGGACAGATAGACAGTCAACCGGATTTCAACTTTTCTCGTCATCCTGATCATTTATATATATATAAACCTATATATATCTCGATTAGTCTTAATGCTCTGTAGCAACTGGTTGCAAGAGTATAAAAACGACGCTAAAACTTGTTCAGAAGTTCGCTTTGGCACTATGGGCATAGAAGAACGTATTGTGATTAAATTTTGAACCTAAATTTAAATTTTAACATTTATATGAGTCTAGTTGATAATAACATTGGCTTTAATGCCGTTTTCAATAGGCGTATAATCGAATCTACCGTTACACCAATATACATTCATGTATAAGCCGCCTTCATCTGTGTTGCTGTGTTTTATTACCGTCGAAATTTCGTTGTTGAGCTTCGAAAATTCCGACGAAAATAAATTTCAACTCATTAAAAATGCACACGAATTTTCATCAAATATCGTCGCCACCAAAAGGATAGCAACAACAAAGTTACGAACCAGACGATATGCCTCACTTGGCACCGAAACTGCATGTGATGGCAGCAAGCACAAAGAGAGAGGAGAAATTAACGCAACGAGGTGCTGAAGTGCAAGTGAAGTAAAGTGCAGGTTTCAGGTGAAACAGCAGCCAAGCAGACAAGTTCACTTTAGTGCGCTGCAGTGGATGGCAGGTGAACGAGCGAACGCGTTACACGGCAGTGTCTGCAGCCAATCGCTCATTTAGTTGGCAGTTTGTAGGTTGAAACGCAAGAAGCTACTTTTGCAGCAGATGTGGTGCTAAGCACCAAGTAAGAATATAAGTAGTAGATAGTTGTGAAAGTGTTGCATCATGCGAAGCACTTTTAAGCGCAAAATGCCCGTATTTTCATTGCCAACAACTAAGACGCCACAGTACCGTTGCTAGCTATCGCCTTGCCGAGCTCACTTCATGAAGCGGCACACACCTTCGCGCTCCGGCACTTTGCAAATTTGCATGCGCATTTACTTGACTATTTTTATTACGCCACTTCACCACTACTTTTGGTTGCCGTTGAGCTTCTTTTTGCGGCAGCGCCCACATTTAATGTACTACGCTCTTCTTTTCTGCGTGATTCCATGCAGATTGTCTGGCATTGCGCCTGATTTTGTTTTCTTTTTCTTAAACAGCGTTGGAAATATATAGTACATACGTTAAGTACACCACCTGCGGGCGGTGATGCAACTCGCAAAAAAACAACACTCAGATAGTGTGTGTATGCAGTTGCCTGTGTGAGGACTGTGAAAAGTGTATATGCGTCAAATGAATAGCTAAAGCTCAACGTGTTTGCCAAGATCCAACTATGATTGATTAAACAACGGGTGATTCACAGTGCGATCTGCATGACTACTGAAATGGTCTCCGTTTGGTTTGCGATTTTTCAACTTAGGAATCTAGTGCATTCTGGCGACACATAAAACCTCACTATACACCTATGTGAAATGCACACATACATATATCCAATTTTCTTTGACGGTAATTCAATCTTGCCATATTCTGAAAAGTTGCCAGGAAATGCATATTAATACCAGATGGAATTAGAAACACCAGAAAAGCCCAAATTAGTCAATTGTTGTACATGTTCCTATAGGTATTTAGCCTAAAAAATGGAGTTGAAAAAAAGAAGCAGCATGAGACCAAATATGAACAAGTAAGGAAGGGCTAAGTTCGGGTGTCATTTTTACATTTTACACTCTCGCATGATAAAGTGATAATAATTAACATATTTTTTTATTTTGCTGTAAAATTAATTAGATTAGATCAATTTGTGTACTTTGAGCATTGAATTGTATTTTCATTTCCTAATGTATATATTATACAGAGATGGCATCAGATGGAATTCAAAATAGCGTTATATTGGAAGAAGGCGTGGTTGTGAACCGATTTCACCCATATTTCGTACTGAAATCGAATTTCATTGAAATCGGTAGTAGTTCCTGAGATATGGTTTTTGGTCCATAAGTGGGCAGCGCCACGCCCATTTTCAATTTTTAAAAAAATCCTGGGTGCAGCTTCCTTCTGCCATTTCTTCCGTAAAATTTGGTGTTTCTGACGTTTTTTGTTAGTCGGTTAACGCATTTTTAGTGATTTTCAACATAACCTTTGTATCGGAGGTGGGCGTGGTTATTATCCGATTTCTTCCATTTATGAACTGTATATGGAAATGCCTGAAGGAAACGACTTTTGGTTGACATAGCTATAGTAGTTTCCGAGATTTGTATAAAAAACTTAGTAGGGGGCGGGGCCACGCCCACTTTTCCAAAAAAATTACTTCCAAATATGCCACTCCCTAATGCGATCCTTTGTGCCAAATTTCACTTTAATATCTTTATTTATGGCTTAGTTATGACACTTTATAGGTTTTCGGTTTCCGCCATTTTGTGGGCGTGGGAGTGGGCCGATTTTGCCCATCTTCGAACTTAACCTTCTTATGGAGCCAAGAAATACGTGTACCAAGTTTCATCATGATATCTCAATTTTTACTCAAGTTACAGCTTGCACGGACGGACGGACGGACAGACGGACGGACGGACAGACATTCGGATTTCAACTCTACTCGTCACCCTGATCACTTTGGTATATATAACCCTATATCTGACTCTTTTAGTTTTAGGACTTACAAACAACCGTTATGTGAACAAAACTATAATACTCTCCTTAGCAACATTGTTGCGAGAGTATAAAAATACGGTAGATGGGGCAGCAGTTCGTAGCCTAATTTGACCAATTTGGCAGTGGCGACGTCGTTATTGTAGTCAATAGGTACTTTTTTTACTTCGTCAAATGGGAGTTTGCTGTGATCCCTCTCCAGATAGCCGATCTAAACGATAGCTGAGTTACCTGAGTCGCAGAAAACTATGGCCATCTCTTTTCAAATTCAAGTATTGACTGTTTGTTGGCTTCTGAAGTGTACTACTATCTATCTACTTAGCTATATGTTTCGTTATACCAAGTTTTGGTTGTCGCCATCGAAACCAGAATAGTTACTATGTACATATGTACATACACCCGAAAACAACAACCGAATCATTGACTGACGTTGATATTTTTAATTTTTCTAAAATCTGTTGACTCCTCTGTTGCGATACGCGGCTAAAACAAGACTCGAATTTAGTTTGGCTAAAAGGTTGATAGCACTATACTTACTCCTGCCAGCCGTTGTAAATATGTATGTTTATTCGAAATAGTCAACTTCTGATTTCCCACAAGACCAAGCAAGTACTTATTGGTCGGGTTTTCGCGTATAAAGCACTATCCTCCCTCAACTTGATTTTTGAGCGGCTTTGTCGTAGTTTCTTTGGTTTCGTCGTTTTTCTTCCCATTCCGATGATTGTTGACTTCTTTGCGTGTCAAATTCACAAACCGATGTCTCATCGGCAGTTATAATGCTCTCCATGAATGTGGGATCGGAATTCAAACGATCAAGCATGTCGAAATATACCTATTTACGGTACACTTTTTGAATAAAATTCAGCTTTATCGGGTCGATCATCACAGACTCGCAAGAGATGTCGAGCTCTCTTGCTATCTCTCTAACACTTGCCTGACGATTTTGGAGCACGGTTGCCCTTACTTCTCTAAAATTTTCATTAGTTGATGATGTCGAAGGTCATCCAGAACGACAGTCTTTGAAGGCTTTTTACCACTCGTAGGCTTGTGTTTTTCAGTCAACCGGAATTCAACTTTTCTCATCATCCTGATTTAGGAGATACGTACAACCGTTAGGTGAACAAACTCTGTAGCAACTGGTTGCAAGAGTATAAAAAGTTAAAACGTATTAAGCAGCAAAGCACCCCTGCAGGAGATAACATGGCTAACGACCATTTCGATGTGTATTGAGAATATCGGTAGTTGATAAAATTGGAGCTTAACTTTAAAAAGAAACTCGAACTCTTGGACCTTGAATTCAGATGGTTACTCAATCAATTGAAGGATCTGTGACGAAGAAACTGAAAACCTTTCCCGATATGATGATCTCAATAAGAAATAATTAAATATTTATACATACAAGGTCTGTCGCAAAAGAAACAGGACTGTTAAAAAAACAACAAAAAATTAATATTTTTCAAAAGTTATATTTTTTTATTCAAAGTAGTTCCCTTGTGCTTCGATACAGCGTTTAGCCCGGTCAATTAGCATTTCAAATGAGTGTTTAAGGTCATTTTTCGGAATGCTCTTGAGAATATCGGTCGTCGCCTTTTGGATAGCTGAAATGTCCTGAAACCAGTGTCCTTTCATGGGCAAATGAAGTTTTCCAAATAGGTAAAAATCACAGGGTGCCAGATCAGGTGAGTAGTGTGAGTGATTTAAAAAGTCAGTGACAAGACCGATTACAGGTATTATCATTCAACAGGCGCCAGGACCCTACGTATTGTGAGCACGACGAATGCGTGACAAAAGACGCTTAATGGTTTAATCGTTTGGCCATGGACGCTTTTTACAATACCCTCGTCGTAAAAATCAGCATTGTCTTTATTTTTGATATCACGACCGACTTCTGATCGTCACAGAAGTCCTCACGACCTTCTTGGAATCGCTTAAACCACTCATGCACATTACTACGGGATAGGCACTGATCTCCACAAACTTTTTTCATTATTTGAAATGTTTAAGTAAACGTTTTCCCAAGTTTAAAACAAAATTTAATATTTGCTCTTTCTTCCCAATGCATTTTTACGACCGATGACCAAAAGCTGCTGTCACTTTTTGATCGATAACATCGATTGTAGTTATCCAATTGTCTTAAAATTTTTACGAAATGTCAACAAGAGATCAAACTTTTTATTTCATATACCCACCAATAGGTGGCGCCACCAGAAACAGTTATATTTAAAAAGTTCTGTTTCTTTTGCGACAGACCTTGTACATATATAGTATACTTTATAGGGTCTCCAACGCTTCCTTCTGGGTGTTACAAACTTCTTGGCAAACTTAATATACCCTGTTCAGGTTATGAAAAGTGAAGGATATGGTGTTTGAAAATCGTCAGACATGTGTTTGAGAGATAGCAAGAGAGCTCGAATTCAAAAGATTTTGGATATGAAACGCATTCTTGCTCGACTCGTCCCGATAAATCTAATTTTCTTTTTCAAAAAGAATACCGTAAATAGGTTTCTTCATCCTCATCATCATTTCTTCAATCCAGCATTCATAGAAAACATTATAACTGCCGATGAGACACGTTTGCCTGTATTCGTATTCGTAGAAATGGCCGGAATTGTAGAACGATGAGTCGATGATAATGCAGCACCACTTCGAGCCACGATTGTGACTGAACTCAAAGCCAAAAACGCAATGAATACCATCGATCATCCACTGTATTCACCAGATTTGGATCTGGATGTGATTTTTCATGTTCCCCAAATTGAAATTACCGCTTCGTGGAATCCGTTTTCAGTCGATCGAAGAGATAAAACAAAATTCGCTGAAGGACATCTCAAAACGTGCTTATGAAAAGTGTTTCGAAGACTTACAAAATCGTTGGCATAAGTGTATTATATCTGGTGGGGATTACTTTGAAGACGACAAAATTGATTGATTGATATTGATAAATAATTAAATATTTTGCGTCTTTTTTTAAATTTCCGTGTACTTTTTTAACAATGTATATAGCTGCTGTACAAACTGCCAGATCAAAATCAGAATAAAGATCTTTTTATACCCTTCCATGCTAAGTTAACGTTTTTATTTGTTTTAAAATATACGTTTCAAAACCAATACATGTATTAAAGAGAGATGTTGTTATGGTTTAGTTAATATAATTATAAAGTCATTTGTATATTGTAGAAAAACATTTTGATATTTTATTTTTATCTGCGGACGGAAAAATTAAGTTACTTTAATACCTCTTAACAATCTGCCATTTTTCATTTATATGTATATAAGTGGTTCTAGATACATGTACCAAAATTTCTAGGTGTACAATTTTTATTACCTGGGTGCACCAATGCGCTCGCCAGTGATAATAAAAACTGCAAGCGCCCTGTCAGCAATTGAACAAATTGTATGCATTTAATATCGACGTTTACTTTGCGCCCAAATAAAACAATGGTCTGTATGTATATTCGAGCACCGCAATGGCAAAAGTTTTCATAAAAAAGACGAAATAAAACATCGCCCACCAAAAGGTGTGTGTATGCAGCAATCAAAACAGTAAGGCGAAAGTTGCCACGGACGTCATACTCTCTTGCCACTCGCTGTTGGCGAGCGCGTTATTACCAGCGCGTTTGTTGTTGTTTGTGATTCGTGTTAAGGCAATTATTTATACACTGTCGATAAACAGCAAATGCCAGCGGCACAAAAACAATAATTCAGCATAATAGAAGACAAACCGCGCCAGTGTATGAAGTGAAGCGAAAGAGTGAGAAACGGCGAATTCAACCATGGCGAACGGCAAATTAATAGAAGTCACTGAAGGGAGCGAAGAGGAGCGAGGGTGGAGTAAAACGGGGGCGGTGCATGGCGCATGCAAATGATCATAAAGTGCTTGACAAATTTTTAATCAACGCAAGCGTCAACGCTGCAGCTGTACCCGCCACAGTTAACGGCCAGCCAACGACCGCTGAAGTTAACCAAGCAAAAACAACAACAAACAAAGAGGGCTAAATGCAAAAACGGCAAAAACAGACGAGGCCACCGCTACATGGCGACTCCCCTGTGTGGCAAACAAACTCCGCCATTACTGCAGTTAGTGCTTGTTGTTGATAGCAGTTACATAATTGATGTAGTTGTTGTTATATGAGTTTTTGTGCTAGTACATGAGGGGTTGGGGCGGACACGCTCTAACCGCAGTGGACACTGCAACCGACAAATCAGAAAACTTAAATTGCTACAACAACAGAAACCATAACCAGTATATAAGCAATATTAAAAAGTTACGGAAATAAGCAAAAAACCAAACAAAAGCAACAACAAACAATGGAAAAAGTTCGCCTTATCTGCAATGTCAGCATGAGTTGTCGCTGCCTCGTGTCTTAAAGACACGCGTCGAAAGCGGAAATGCTCGCTGCGAAGGAGCCGCAGAAGTTCCGGCATCGATATTCAGCGACATTGTCGTACAAGCGCTGCGTTACTGTTATCGCACACTTTGTAGCCGCTTTCGTCATTGTCGCTATCATCATTAACAGCATCAGTATCAGCGTCGTCACATTCTTATTGTTGTTGTCAGTGGTCTGACTAACGCCCGTCGTCAACAGCAACTTCAGTGTGGTCATTAACAGCAGTCAGAGCAGCAGCAACATTGTTCCAGTTTACTTTATTCGTCTCATTTTTATTTTATCTCTGTGTGGCTTCACGCCGGCCATTGTTGTTGTGATCGGTATTATTAGTGTTTCCCTACTTTTTACACCGATTTCTAATGTTTCCGTAATTGTTGCTCAAGTAATTGTCACTCTTATCTGTCGGCATATTTTTTTTTTTTATCTTACAATTGATAAAATCATAATATGTTGCCCCGGAAGGGGCCGGATGTCCCAGCTGAAATAGTTTGACGTCTTTAATTTAAGACCATCTGAATAAATATATATGTATAAATCTGTGATTACACATCCTATAGACCACGGTCTTTTAATTTTTCCAGCAAACCTCTTTTTGTGGTCTCAATCGATACATTGTCGATTTGCCGGAGATGATATTTAAAATACTGCAAAGGAAAAGCTCATTGAGAGCCAAAAGTCGTCAGTCAAAATGTGCTTAGTTTATCATACTTAAGAAATGTTGGGTAATGCAAACGAGCTGATTTTCGATCAAAAATACCCTAAAAGTTAAGTTCTTTAAAAAAAATCTCAAGTAGTCTTAAGTTTTACGATTATATTGTCCCAAGATTACCGACTGGGATATTCCATGTTCCAGCTGCTAACCATGATTTAGTCGGATGAATGCATGCTCAATGATTGGCATATGAGTGTACACAGCTTCATCCAAAAGAAGGAAGATTCCGCAGATTATGCTAATTACTGCGGGATCAGCTGTCTTAACATTGCTTATAAGGTTTTTTCCACAGTATTGTGTGGTAGATTTTTCCCATTCTAAGTCGTTTTCGATAGCGCTGGAGAATTGATTACATTTATACAGAAGAAAGCTATAATTTTCTGGACTTGCCTTTAAAGTAATGTAAATTTAATTATCACAGAAATAAGAAAGATGAGAGACGACTTCGTTTTCGTGGACTAGCACTCGATAATAACAACATTCCCGAGATTTAGAAAATCTCTTCAGAATAGATTAGGATGGACTGATACATTGATTTCGAGGAGGATATTGGTATTATAGATCATTTCCTGGTTAAAAAAGAATTGATATAAGTTTGTTTAGTATCATATTGTGGATATAATTTAATGCGGGAGATATCTCACTCAATCTTTAAATTGGTAATATTAACAAGACTATTTCGCTTAACCTATCCTAACCTCGTTGTCATTGCTATTGGACCATATCTTCCTAAAGAATCAAATTAAATTATAAAATAAAACTATAACTTTGTATAGAACGCATAAAGTTTTGAAAAATGAGCGTGGTCCATCCCAAATTCGGTTAAGACAAACTTTATAAAAACACATGTAAAAACGGATGAAATCGGATGAAAAATGCGCTCTCCCCATAAAACGATTTTTTAGAAACTACTAAATGTGCGAGAAATAAAAAAAATTAAAGTGCATTTTACGCCCAGCAGGCCTTTATAGGGATTGGGCTCAAAGTGAAATCACATATCTCCGGACCTACTCGACCAAGTTCAACCAACATATAGCACAATTTTAAACTCCATATTATTTTATCACTTTCCAGAACGCAAATCAAGTAGTATAAGTACTTTTACCAGAAAATAATATTAATGTTCCCCTTTGTCAAAAATACGTTGAAGCGGGTCAATATTTCCCGTAGTTCCCATACACCTAAAATAAAGGTTTTCGAATCTCCAGTTGACTTAATATCATATATCGGCCAATGTGGGAATTTTTTTGTGAAACGGGGAGAGCGAATTTTTCCAACAACAGTGTATCTTTATGCCTAAAATGGCTAAAATTGGGCAAAAACTTGCCTTAGTCCCAATAAAACTGATATTCAGGATTTTGATTTGTTGGAGTCACATATTGTTCAAGTCCATATCATCCAATTCGGGCCAAAAATATTCGGTTATCATTGAGTGGTAGTGATTCCCATTCACAGTAGCGTGCCGTTCTTGATCATCACGGAAGAAAGACGATTCAATTCGGCCGCCGGCTTATAAACCGAACCAAACCGTAATATTTTCGGAATGCAATAGTGACTCATAGAGTACGTGTGGATTGCTGCCTGACCAATAACGCATGTTTTGCTTATTGACGAAACCATTCAGCCAGAATTGAGCCTCATCGCTAAAGATGATTTTTCGACGAAAATTCGGATCATTTTCAAGTTGTTGCTTAGCCAATTCACGAACATACAACGATTCTGGTGGTTAAGCGGCTTCAGTTCTTAAGTCAATTTGATTTGTAAGGCTGTAGGCCAAGATCTTTTCGCAAAGATAGACTGATTTGGGTCTTCCTCAATTGATGCGCCAGCGGCAGCAATATTCTCGATACTACGGACACTTCTTTGTTTCACGGGCACGGGATCATTTTATACTTATATATTTACAAAATTGCGATAAAACAAGAAAAAACGTTAACTTCGGTTGCACTGAAGCTAAATACCCTTCACAGGTGCATTTCTGTTAGTAACTATGTTTCAGTTTGTAACTATGTGTTCAACCGTTCTGAACAATTTCTTAGAATTACATTGTTGCCTTAGAAAATAACATATACTTTTGTAGAATATATCTTGTCAAATGTGAAAGTTTTCAAAGAACTTGATTCCGATCGTTCCAGTTCAAATAGCAGCTATATGATTATAGTGGTCCGTTCCGACAAATGAGCAGCTTCTTGAAGAGAAAATGACGTTTGCAAAATTTCAAAACGATATCTTAACAAGTAAGGAAGGGCTTTCGGGTGTCACCGAACATTTTATACTCTCGCATGGTAAAGTGATAATCGAGATTTCATAATACGTCATTTACATATTTTTCAAATACCGTATTTTTGTAAAGTTTTAATCCGCTATCATCATTGGTTCTAATTTTAATGTAAAAAAATATACTCGTATTATACAGAACATCAGATGGAATTCAAAATAGCGATATTGGAAGAAGGCGTGGTTGTACATGTGGCATCAGGGTGTTAAGAAAATATTATATACCGAATTTCATTGAAATCGGTCTAGTAGATCCTGATGGTTCTGGTCCATAAGTGGGCGTTTTCAATTTTTAAAAAAAAAATGGAATTCAAAAATGAGCAGTTCCGATTCTGCCAGTAGATTTAAATTAGTCGGTTAACGCTTTTAGTGATTTTGAACATAACCTTTATATGGGAGGTGGGCGTGGTTATTATCCGATTTCTTCCATTTTTGAACTGTATATGGAAATACCTGAAGAAAACGACTCTGTAGACTTTGGTTGACATAGCTATAGTAGTTTCCGAGATATGTACAAAAACTTAGTAGGGGGCGGGCCACGCCCAGAAAACAATTGCGTCCAGACCCTCCTAATGCGATCCTTTGTGCCAAATTTCAAATATCTTTATTTATGGCGTTATGACACTTTATAGGTTTTCGGTTTCCCGCCATTTTGTGGGCGTGGCAGTAGGCCGATTTTGCATCTTCGAACTTAACCTTCTTATGGAGCCAAGAAATACGTGTACCAAGTTTCATCATGATATCTCAATTTTTACTCAAGTTACAGCTTGGCACGATCCGGATTTCGACTCTATCACTTATATATAACCCTATATCTGACTCTTTTAGTTTTAGGACTTACAAACAACCGTTATGTGAACAAAACTATAATACTCTCGTTAGCAACATTGTTGCGAGAGTATAAAAACTGAGGCACTAGTTCGTATATATACAGACGGACAGACAGACGGACTCGAATCGACTCAGCTCTGTTCAGGGTATAATAAGTTCTCAACGAAAGCTGAACAGTATCAAACATTTATGCAATTAGCCCTTTTATTTCTCTGCCAACCGTTTGGGTTGGAAAAAATGTGTAACATTTGAATAAAATTAAGTGAACACTTAAAAGTTATAAAATTATATAAATTCTGTGGGGCTCAATATAAATGAAATTGGTATTGGTCTAAACCTCATATCCCTAACATAATTAATTCCGATCCTTTTGATCAAGTTTTAGGCATCAACTCAATTTATTAAATTTAGCCTCTTCGGTTCACCTAACGCATTTTAGGATGATTTTAATGTGATTTGCCTGAAAGTAAAATATTGAAATAAAATTGAGTCTATGACCTTCAAAATAAGTTAATATGATACCAAATTTGATTGTAATCCATTCACGACTTCATCGAACAATGAAGTTGAACCCTTTCGCTATATTTTTTTAATATAGCAACACCTGAAGGCATTTAGTCGTCTCTGATCTTTAGAAGTTGCAAGAGTATAAAATGTTCGATTACCACCGAACTTAGCTCTTCCTTACTTGTTTGAATAAATTTTAATTTTAACATAATTGTCTTCTCCAACAAACCCGATGAGCTTGCGCTTCGATTCTAAACTTTTATAAAGCTTTCACTCCAAATGTTACTGTTTATGAACTGGGTACTTATTGACTTTTTGTTGCAGCAGATGGATAACTGTGAGTGAGTCGTTTGTGACAGATGTGATGGCTGCGATGACTGTGCAACGTTAACAACTTTTAACAAGTTTTACTGGAATTATTTTCACCCGTAACTACATTGCTACCGTTAAAAACTTCAAAAACAGAGGTTTTCTATGTTTTTAAATGAATTTTCATTACGGAGAGCACTCTTTTCTAATTGTTTTTTCTTCTCCTGAACATTAAAAATAACAACAAAAGCAAGTATATAATTTATATACATAAATATAGAACTCCAAAAATATATATGTATGTATATCATAATGTCCAAATTAGCTTCAGTGGCCGACATTTTGATGCGAACAGTACACCTTCGAGTCGGGAGCACACCCACACTTTCATATTTTATGTATATATGTATATGTATGTATATGTTAGTGCGTTATATTCAGCGTAAATTTACAACGTTCGGCGCTTGTTTACAATTATCTGAATGCCTGATGAAGTGTTTACTTAAATTAAAGTGATATTTATCCACTGGAATATTCTGAAAAACTTTCGCCACTCCAATTGACTGTTAGTGACCTTTGAGGTCACGCTTGAGAGACCTTGCGTTATTCATTGAATGAAATGGAACCAACTTGGGCAACTTTTAGAAAAACTAATTAAAGTTAAAGCACTTGAGTGAAATTGAAATAATGAAATGGCATACATCTTTGGTCCACTTAGTGAAGATTCAACTGAGAAAATATACCGAACTTTTCACTGAAATATACATATGTAAATTTGTGGTATTATAGAATCGAACGGTTTTATTGATTACGCAGCGGTTAGCTTTCATGAAAGAATCGTTTTTTGCTTCGTACTCGAAGATTGGTTTAAGGATATCTTGGCTATCAGTTGGGTATCCAGTTCACGGGATTCTAGTGGAGACTTTTTTGAGAACAATAGTTTCAGCTTTTGTGCGAGAGACTATTAAAGTTCGAAAAGAAAGAAGATTACCTAAGTAAATACAAAGAAAATCTTGACAAAAAAGTTCAAATAACTGACGAAACTGGCATCTCTGTATGAAATAGTCCGACCAACTTATCGGGGTTCGGTATACTTCCTTTCGTTTTATTTCAGCGTTAACGTTGAGCAATATCACAAGTTCCCTTAGGGTCGGGAAGAACCTCTCTGAGCCGTTCGATACCAAACGAGTTTTCAGACAAGCCGACTCCCTTTCATGCGACTTCTTCAATCTACTGCTGGAGAAATTAATTTGAACTTCAGAACTAAACAAAGAAGTTACCATCTTCTATAAGAGTGTACAGCAGCTGGCGTACGCCGATGATCTTGATATTATTAGCCTCAATAACCGCGTTGTTAGTTCTGCTTACTCTAGGTTCGACAAAGAAGAGAAGCAAATGGGTATGGTAGTGAACAAGGGTAAAATTAAATATCTCCTCTCATTAAACAAACAGGTGTCATATTCGCGATTTGTTGACACATATGACTTCAAAGTCGTAGATATTTTCGTTTATCTTGGAACCAGCATTAACACCAACAACAACGTCAATAACTCTTGCCAACAGGTGCTACTTCGGACTGAGTAGGTAATTGAGAAGTAAAGTCCTCTCTCGACGAACAAAGACCAAATTCTAAAAGTCACTTATCAACCCTGTTCTGCTATTTGGTGCAGAGACATGGACGCTGACAATAACTGATGAGTCGGCGTTACGAGTTTTTGAGAGAAAAGTTCTGCGGAAGATTTATGGCCCTTTACGCACTGCCAACGGCGAATACCGCAGTCGATGGAACGATGAGCTATATGAGATATACGACAACTTTGATATAGTTCAGCGAATTAAGAGGCAGCGGCTAAGCTGGCTAGTTCATGACGTCCGAATGGATGAGAACATTCCTGCTCGGAGAATATTCGACACAGTACCCGCCGTGTGAAGCAGAGGAGGTGAAAGACCTCCACTTTGTGAAAAGACTAGATGAAGGAGAACCTGGTTACACTTGGAAGCTCTAATTGGCGGAAACAGCGAAAAAAAGGACGGCTGACTCGCTGTTGTAAACTCGGCTGTAACCGCGTAAGCGGTGTCTATGACAATAAGGAAGAAGAACTCACTAACTGAAATTATTATATGAGATATATGGAGCTTAAAGAAGCTATAGACCAACGTCGCTTGAGAACAATTAAATGTAATCTCATGAGATTTAGCAGTATTCTAATTAATATTGGCACTCTGAGCCTAATATAGTGCCTTTTTATTTGTGTCGATCCATAAGTCCAAAAACCTTTAAGCCCATATAAAAAGAGAAAAACTGGGTCCAGTTGTACAAAAGAGAAGACGCCCTATCTTGCAACTTATTAGTTCAATGATTTTGAAGAATAAGTCAAGTATGACGTAGTATGTCGTGCTCTCATCACATCTGTATTAAAGTTGTTTTCATGTTGATATTAGGTGGAACAAATTTGCGTTCTACGATTTTAAATAATGTATAAATAAGTTCTTGTATAGACTTTCAGTCACAAATATTTTTTTTAGAGTATATGAAAATAGCAGTTAAAAGACTTGAAAGTTAATAAGCAGACAGAAACATCTTATTCAAATATCAATTTATTATTCTTATTGATGAAAACGGTTTTTTCAAAATCTATTAGCAATCATGATTAAATTTTCCAACAACTTGTTATTCTTTATTGGCGTAGACACCGCTTACGTGGTTAAAGCCGAGTTTAAAAAGGTGCGCCATTTTCTCCAGCAGTAGACTGAAACCTTGTTTGGTTTCGAACGGTTCGGTGAGGTCCTTCCCGATCCTGATGGAGCTTTTGGTATTGATCCACATTCAGTTCATCAGTTTACACAGCCGTATTAGTTTTGTGGGGATTCTAAATTCAGACATAGCGGCATAAAGACGAAGAGGGACGTGTGTCGATTATCTTTTAACAGTTCTTTTCCAAGACTTGGCGCAGGGTGAATATCTGGTCAGTTGTTGAGCTTCCAGCTCGGCCGACAATCCATCAGACCCGCCGCTTTTTTGTTCTTCAGATGGATAATTGATATTGAAGCTTTTCAACATGCAGTTTAAAACTCTCCAATATTCAACTGTTTGGAGCTAAGAAGTGAGCTTTTCGAGCTTTGCCGGCAGCGACTGCGTCGTTAATAGTGTGGAAATTCAACTGTTTGGAAAAATATGCCTTTAGGCACAGCTATTCCTGAAACCCCGTCCGGTGACGAGCATAATTGATGAAAAGTTTCGATCCTGCGATGCAAAAGTATGGAAAAGTTTTTCTAATTTTCAAGTATTGGCGATATCTTATTAGATACTTGGATGGAATACTTTTTTACAAGATTCCTTGCAGCTTTCTTGAGTTCATCTTCTTTCTTATCACGGAACGATTCGTTTATGTCACTCGCTGCGACGAATCTTCTCTTCATTCATGTAGTTCGTTTCCATGTTTTTTCTTGCTGGTTACATCATCTCGATGTGCTCTAAATAAATTGCATTTTATAAATTGCTTTCCATTGTTCGGCTTTCTAAATTTCTAAGTTCAGCTGGTAAAATTGATCTCTTGAAGCACCAATTTTCTTTCACTGATTGACTGAAGGATTTTAACCAAATGGGGGCCATCAAAACGAACTCAAATTTGCTTAAGGATTTAAATTCCATCAACGTCCCAACGACTTGTTTAAATAACTGTTCGAATTAATCAATACCAAAGCCTCTAATCATTTAATTACGTACCAACACATACAAGTAGTAATTTTGTGGACTCTATTTGAATCACTTTCGTTAGATGCCGTTCGACTAATTAGTAACCAACATCCATTTAGTAGTGCAAGAAAACCTTCTATACAATGCAATACAGTTGATTCGACCAAACTTTTCCCACGGTTGTCTTATATTGCTAAGACTTTTTAATTTCTTTAACAACTTTAATCTTACACAAAAAATTGTATATGTTTGCATACATACAAATATTATATTTTGAGATCTTCTTTGTCGATTGAGTGTTCCTCCCAGACCACTTTAATTATAATTATAATTAATTGCCATAACCGAAGCACAGCAATTGCAATTAAGCGAAATCAAAAGAAAACATCAAGGAACGACTGTCGGTGACATTCAAATAAAATGAGGAGAATAATGAGTATGAAATATGCAAAAATACTTACTTAATAAACTTAATTATGAAAATCTAGCTAAAGTTTCCCGATGGTGCAGATGACGCGCAGGCAACAATGGCTTTGTCATTTCGATTGCATTTTATGTATAATTGTGTGCTGAGCCGGTGGAGGGTGTGAAAGTAAACATGGTGAGCCTTCATGAAACTTGCTTGAAGCATGCAGATTTGAGGGTATTTTTATTTTGTTTTTATTAGTGATATTTATTTAGGTGACTGCGTTTTTTATTGGTTTAAACCTCATTGTGATTGGACCTGATTTTAAATGAGCTAATTAGTTATGAAATAGAATTACAAATATGATTTTGAGCTTCAAATATTAGACAATATCGGGCGGACATTATTCTACTCATACCCTGTAAGTACCCGTTATAACTATCTAACTAACTATCTTTATGATACTTATTTCTTGCCTAAGACCCGAATAAGTTCATCCGCAATAGCGCGCAGTTCATCGAACTCGTGCAATAATTGAAGCCTACAACTATCAAGCGCGTTCGATGAATAGATATGTAGACCATATGTGGTATAAAGTCAATTGGAAGTTCGAACATCTTTCTATTAGGTGTATGGGGATTACAGAAATTATTGATCCGATTCCACACGATTTTGACATATAGGCAACAATTATTAGAAAACGATTCTCCCCGAACTTCTTTAATACATACATATCCATATATATATCTCAGAGATATTTTCGTTAAAAAGTTCGCAATTGGAATTTTGATCCACATATTCGGTATCTCCAATGGTTTTTTTCCGATTGGAGTGGGCGGGGTTACCAGTCGAATTCATCCATTTTTGTAGTGTCGGTTGGGTTGTTTAGGTAAAAAGACAATGTTTCATTATTTTATTCACAAATTGAAGTCTAATCTTCTTTTATTTTGGGCCATAACATTTAAAATCTCTTCCTCCGTCACATCTATATCTCTATGGATATTCAAGAGAGCCATTCCGTTCAGGCGTGCTTCTCCAGTTTTATTTCTTAAATGTGTTTTAAGCCTGCGAAGTGAGGAAAACGAGCGTTCACTTGAAGCGACAGATATAGGGATTGTTGCTCCAATCTTTAAAAAGCGATGCACTAAAAAAGTTTTGGATCTCTTTGTTTGATTTAACCAGTTCGTGAAAATATATTCAAAATTTTAGTTAGAAAATATAATCTGAAGAAATGATTTTTAACCTTTTCCACATTCTAAATTCTGCAAATGAAAAACAAATAATAAGTAAAGTTGTGTATCTAATTCAGACCAGTTTTTTCTGGTTGTTTTTATTAAAAATATAGACATTTTAGTTAAGACACTCAAGTATTTTTTTGCAAATAGCATAATTTTTTTTAATTTAAATTTATTTCACAACAGTTTGCTCATGGAACGAAAACTGAAAGTCATAATAAATGAGTTTTTATTTTTCCTGTATTATGATTAACAATAAACTCTAAAAAAATAATATAAACCTTATTGGTGACTTTTCAGTTCAGAACTAATTTTCAAAAGAAGTCCATTTTCGACTCACAATTCCCCTTAAATCTAAAAAAAATCCAGTTCAGCAGCCACAGAGTTATAAGGCAAGCTCATTACTTTGAAGCAAATTAAAAAAATGTCTCTGTCCAGTTTATATTTTTCTGGGTTTTTTAATTGGCCTACATTCCCACAACTTTTTAATACTATCCAGATACAATAGGTTTGTTTTTAGTTTAACATTTTCATAGTTTCAAAAAATTAAATTCTATCAGCAGAAAAGTATCAAAATAGGCCGTTTGTGAACAAAAAAGTATCAAATCACAAAATTTAGAAAAAAAGTATCAAAAAAGATACAATTGTATCAAAACGGCAACGCTGTTAGTGACTAATGTATTCATTTATTTTACATATTCATACATCGTCGGCAGAAAGATTGCTTTGAAAACAACAAATTTCAATTTTTCAAATGACTATGTAGACTTAAATTCTATTATTTAAAAATTCAATTACCTTGGGGGGGGGGGGGTTTTAACACCCCAAACCCCCTGCGTTCGCCCCTGCCTGTGCCTAATTACAGGTATACACCTTAATTTATTGCTTAGTTATGGATATTTATAGATTTTGGTTAAATGGCGTCTTGTGGGCGTGGCAGTGCTCTGGATTTCAGCTTCTCTCATCATTGTGACGATTTATAAGAATATAACCCTACATCCAACTCGATTATTTTTAGTTTATAAAATCAACCGTTAGGTGAACATAACTATTATACTCTGTAGCAACATGTTGCAAGAGCTTTAAAACACCCCTTATTAAGAGGTATTTGCTTAATAAATAAGGTACTGCTAATCTCCGATGCGAAGGAACATTAAAAATATGGACCATATTATGTAAAGTTTCGTTAAAGTGGTACCTAACATATTGGCCTATATATGTAAACTCAATCAGAGGTAGGAAAGGCATTACTTTAGGCGTTAGGGACAGACAGGTACCAAGTCGAAAAATGCATAGTGTAAAAATATATCTATATTTTTATTTATTTATTTGGAAGAGAAATAGATATAAATAGTTATTACACTTATATAAATGTAAATAACTGGCTGCTAGGGCCTTCGGCTTGATTAGTATTTACAGATTAAGTTATTACATTTTTATTACTTAAGTCTAAAGCAAATTAAATATTAGTTTGCACTTCAGTTACTTATATATTAAATAATTAATTTACATATTTGCATATTTTTTACAAAAAGGTTAATGTTATTGTCGTCTGTCCGAATGAGTGAGTCAGATGGTATGTTGTTACCAAAAATCAAGACTCTTTGTTGTTGTATGTGTGCGCAGTCATCGAGGATATGAGCGAGGATATGGGAATGAGATCTTCCAAACCACATAAAGTGCGCATGGGTTTGCTTCTACCATTCAAAAGGTGGCCATGTGTTGCAAGTGTATGTCCAATCCTGATGCGTGTGAATGTTTTTATATTTTTAGAGGCGATGGTATTGGAATAATGTGGTTTTTGGTCTAATGGATTAGAAAGTTTATAGTGGTGATTATAGTGTCTCCAATCGTTTAGATAGCAGTCCGAGATATGTTGTTTAACTTATTTCTTAATATCCTTTGTGGTAAAGTATGCTGACGTATGAAAAGGTTCTTTGTTTGCTTCTTTCAGCCATTTCGTTTCCTTGAATCCTTGCGTGTCCAGGTATTCACATAATTTTGATTATGTTGTTGTGTTGAGAAATAAGCGGCAAAACGAACCGGTTCCAATATGGCAGGTGTTCCAGCTGTAAATACCGAGCAGAAAGGATAAGGTGGGAAATGATCAATTATGTTTTCTACAAATATGAAATGTGGAGCTTTTGTTTAATGAAATTTTTACACCTGAAATTTCGGACCATTTGTTTACATCATTTAAATTTTGAAAAATGCATGTTTAATAGGGCGATTCAAAAAAATTTTTTTTTTTCGTTTGGTACTCGGAAAAATAGGTTCCTAGATACCTCTAAGAAATGAACAAGTTATAATTTGCTATTCGGGCATATTATAATTGAATATAGGATTAAATTCATCCAAATGGTTATCACAATATAAAATAGAAAACTAACGAGTGAAAGAGATGAATGCTTTTATAAGCTTAATTAGGTCAATAGAAAGTCTTTGCTCCGAAGTTTTTCGCCTTTCAGATGCGAACTCACGAAGTACTGCAGTATAGCCACACAAACAAAACATTCAACTTAAACTTCCGCCGAATCAAAACTAATAAATAATTGCCATTGTAAGATTCAGAGCGCGGAAGCATAATTAATTTATGTTTTATGCATAAAACCACTTTGTAATTCGCAAATGATTGACTTCCGCAAATGACAACGCGCAGCTGTGTACCGGTGTGCACGCCTCAAAGTATGCGCCTTTATTGCGCCCGAAGGCGCATGGAAAATCATTTGCAGTTGCCGAAGACGAGAGGCAGGCGAAGGAGATTCGCAGAAAAACCATTTAAAGTGCTTAATTAACGGCAAGCAGCCGCATCAAAGTGCAAATAACACAACGTTAAAAAGTTAATTTACCAACCAAGTAATAATTCGTCTGCAAACACACACACGCACACGCGCACATGCATACCAATATTAGTTGCCTGCCGTCAAGAGGGCAGGCAGGCGTGTGAGTGCGTGTCTTGTGCAGCGCTGCGCTGTCTTCACTGTGCCGCACATCAACTCTGTGTCGAACCAACAATTGCACGAATTTATTTACTGTTATTGTCGACGTGAACGAACTGCACGCCGTAACGCCGCGGGCAGATTGCTGCAGTGCGCCGCGCCGCCGGGACTGCGCGCTCAAGTTAACTGCAGGCACCATACACTGGCATAAGGACAAAGGGCACACTGGTGCATATTAAAGGCGCTCATATTTACATACAAGCACAGTGCGCGAATGTGTGCATGTGTGAGCGCGCTACTGTGTGTGTAACTTGTTGTACTTATTCCGCTACATTCATCAGCGGGAAAACGAATATGAGCAAACAATGAATGTAATTCTCCGGTGGCCATCTTTCAGCGCAACACTTCCTTCATACATGCGCACAAATAAACACACACACACATAAATACATGCACATGAACTCGCCTGTGTTGTGAATATTTTGCCATCGCGCATCTCGGCGCTTTGCAGTTGCTGCGCCACACATCTCCCAGCAGGCGCTGAAATTATGAAATTTTTACGAACAATTGCAAGAAATAGTGCCGTTATATCCTGTTGGATACGCATACGCTGCTGTGTACGGCGCCGTTGTCTGCCAACAGCATTGCCTGTGGCGCTATCGCTGCTGCGCCAGCGTTTGCGTTTTTCACCGTTCACCCAACAAATTTAATTAATTAAAAGTAAATACTTGCTGCTGCTGCAAGTGGCGACGGTGTTGTTGGCTTGCTGGTGGGTAGTGCTTGGTGGCGCTTTATAATTTGCAAACTGTTTTGCACTTTCTTTGCTTTCGTTCGCAAACAAATGTTATAGCAATAAGGAAAATGTGAAAAAAAAACGAATGGATGAAAAAAGCCGGCACCCTTCCGTGCTCCCATACTTAAACTTGCATGTGTGTGTATGCTGTTGCCTCTTGCATAGCCGCCAATTGTTTCGCTCATCACCTTTCCGTTGTTGCACCGGTCAAACTCCGCTATAGTTCTCCTTCTGCTTCACCTTTTACATTCTGGTTTGGTCGTTGGTTTGCTCCATGTAGCGGTCTCGTACATACTCTCAGTTCGTTGTTGCTCCCAGTGTGGGGATTTCATTAATAAAGTTCGCCATTCTCGGCTGCGCTCTGTGCATTTTAAAAACAATTCATTTAACTGGCAGTCAACACACACAAATAGATATGTAAGTAAATATGTGCTACATACATGTACAAAAGTATATGGATATCGGCACATAAGGGCTAGAGATGTGAGCAATGGTGGTCAGCGATCAGTTAATCGAACAGATTGTGGAAAATTAAATTAAAAATTCGCAAAATTTTAAAATTATAACAAAGTTGCACCTCAGAGCTTGCGAAGAAAGCTCCAAGACTCAGAAAAGCTGTTGGTATGAAGGGGTGCGAACAAGTACACGAAGGATTCCTCTCCTCCTTCAACTGTACTCTTGAAACAACGGATCATTGCATAGCAGAGGCTACCCGTAGCGGCTTTTTCTGGGCTCACATACCGACGAAGGATATGTGGATGCGGAGGAGTCGCTGGAGAAGAGGCGCAGTGAGCTTTTTCGCGAATGGGTCGAAGATTTGATGGGTAAATATCTGTATGGGACTGTGTAGGCAATTTAGAAGTAAAGTCTTCTCTCGACGAACAAAGACTAAACTCTATAAGTCACTCATCATCCGTGTCCTGCTATGTGGTGCAGAGGCTTGGACGATGACAACATCTGATGAGTCGACGATACGAGTTTTCGAGAGAAAGGTTCTGCGGAGGATTTATGGCAACGGCTTGATGGAATGATGAGCTGTGCGAGATATACGACGACATTGACATAGTACAACGAATTAAAAGACAGCAGCTTCGCTGGCTAGGTCTTGTCGTTCAAATGGATGAAAACAGCGAAAAGGAAGAACGATTGGCACCATGTTGTAAACTCGGCTATATCCGAATAAGAAGAAGTCATTTCTGTAAGGAGCTCTATGTTAATTTTAGTTAGGTAGAAGTGGCTGCTAATACAGTAAAGAAATAATTAAAAAAAAAATTAATAAACGAAAAAGTTATTAAACTTTTACACCCCTTGGTTTCTTTTGGCCCACCCGTATAAGCATTCCGCCAGCTGAGCGGCAATACTAGCGCTGAGTATGCTAACTGAGCGCTCAAAGCTTGTCAAAGAGCGTCTGTTCTCACTAGAAATAATACCAAACTACATACTCCATCATCTGCCTCGTTTGGGTGCTGGTCACAGCGGAACTGCTTGGAACTGCAAAGCCGTTGAGCTAGCCAGAGGGGCCACCTTTGTTCTGCATGCGCTTAGCAGTTGCTGATCAACGACCCGCTCCTGTGTCAGTGCAAGATATTTTTGGCCTAGTGTGCAGCGCAGGAAATCTTCTGAACATCTTGACCTTAGCATAGTTCATCTTGCCGCAATGTAAGGGTTCTTACTGGACATTGCCAATAGCCATTCATGCGTTAAGGCTAAGAATCTTGACGGATGAGAGTTGACAAAGTTGTTTGGAGGAAGGTGAGGTGGAAGCATACAGGCAATTTCTGCTCAAAGCTGATGCCGAATCTTTTCGGTGATCTTATCTTCGGCGAACCAGGAAATAAAGCTGAAATTGACATTAGCTGTTTCAACAATTTTGTGATAGGCTCAAAGTGCTTTGAGGAACATAACATCTATTATATAACTTACATTTGAGAGGTAAGCACCGCTCAAATCTTTAATGACATGAGAATATCATGATCTTATTGTCTTTGATTTAATATCATTGAATCGGACGCCAAATCTTTTTAAATAGGTTGAAATGTTATTAGTTGAATTTGAGTACCATTCATGCCAAGTTTGTAAAATATTTTATTATAATTACTAAACGAGTTCCAAAGCCTTGAACTAAAAATTTTATCCCAATGCTCTGCAATATGGTTGGTTAAGTGTTTTATCATTTTCGAGGTCCTTAATTCCATGGGAGTCCCAAAAAACTGGCTAAATCTTGCCAGTCGACTGTTGTGTTTTTGGTCCCTTAATAAAATCTTTGAACTCTGTGATGAAGCATTGCCTAAATGAAATAATGAAAACGGGTTCTTTCTAGCCAAAATCTGACAAAAACTATCAGTTGTGTCTGTGGAAAAGGACTTTGGCTGACTAGTTGGATTCGTGACTCATAATAATTGTAACTAGTAATAATTGGCTGCAGGGAATGAACGTAGTCTGTGTACTCTCTGTTACGCTGTTGACCCTTCAAAAGACTATGAGCGAAGGTTTTTGTATTTGTTGGAACTACACAGTGCCTGACGTCAAATAGCTACATTTGAGGTTAACTCTAAAAACTAGCTTGCCTAGATTAACGAGCAATCGATATTCGCGATTTTAAGCGGCGTTCTATTTGCCCACACTCATCTCTAACAGGCGACTCCATTGCAGTTTTCTCGTTCGATACTTAATTTTTTTAAAGTTGGTGAAAAGTTGAATGGCGAACTGTTATACAAGTTGTTATTTAATTTGTATGTTTGTGGCATGCATTCGCCTGGTGTTGCACATGTTCGACACGTCCGCTTTTGTACGTGATAAGTCTGAATATTGAGTGTGATAGTGAGTTCCTTTCAATAGGGTATATTTCCCGAAACCTTGTATGTATGTCGACATCCTGTGTTGTATATTTATTAAGGTTGGCGTACAAAAATCAATATTGAACATGCAAAATGGGTCGTAGGTCAAAAAGGTTGTTTTTCGATTTCGCTTAAAGAATGCATTTTACTCACTTGGTGTTTGTGGAGGGCTGAAAAAATTATTACTATGGAATTGTATGGAAATTGAATTGTTATACACATTCCAGTGGTAGCCTGATTGATGGAAATGTGAAAGTTGATTTATTACGAGGTTCGCTACTTAAAAAAAAAAATACAGAAAAAAATTTAATGGGGAATGTTTATTATCATTCGAAAGAACATTCTTTGGCAATTATTTTTTTGAGATTACCTCTTTAAAATGCTGGCCGCGACTACGTCTCAGATGGTCCATCCATTGAGTCCAATTTTCGATGACTCGTTCGAGCATTTTGATTGGCTAATGACATGCGTGAAGTTTTGCTCCAAAGCCTGAATCGAAGCGGTATTGGCGGCATAGATTTTATAAATTCCCATAGAAAATACTCTAACGGTGAGATATCACACGATCTTGGTAGCCAATCGACCGGCCCAAAACGTAAAATTATTTGATCACCAAAGTATTCTCTCAATAAATCCATTGGTTGATGAGATGTATGGGAAGTGGCGTCGACTTGTTGAAACCAAATATCGCCGAGTTTCAATTTCAGGTATCAAATAATTTTGTATGCTGTAAATTTAAGATCTCGACGTAAAACGCGCCAAGTCGTTTCATACGCCAGTCCGAGCTGCTGCGAACGGCGCTGAATCGGCTCTCCACGGTCTTGCTGAACATTCTCAGCTACGGCTGAGACTCACTGTGTGCTGGACGTGGTGTATTCCGTCGAATATGCTCCAGTAATGGATGCTGGGTATCAAGACGGGTGACGGTGTTGCGAATAGTACACTCAGTAGCCCGATAATGTTGAGCTATGCGCGCTAAGCACACACTTTACGGTACGTCAATTTTCATAATAAAGTTGAACGATTTGTAAACGTTGTTCAGGCGTAAGTCTTTCCTTGGTAAAATGCTATTGAAAAAGTATCTCTACTTGGATCACCAGTTGGAAGTGATTACCATCAAACTGTGTTCATATTTTATTATGGAAAAATATTTCGGGCCCTGGAAACAAACTCATATCATTAACTATATTTGTTAAATGGGTTTTAGAAAGAAATAATGAAATAAGGACTCAATAATTTCCAATGTAAAAGTGAACCTTTCTTTTTCCAAGAACCTGTAGCACAAGATAGTACTTGGAGCAATTCCAGAATTTCGCTAATTATAAATAATAATCTTTTTACTCACGCAAGCCGATTTGAAACAGTTTCGTACTCATCATCATCATCGTACTAAACAAAACCCTCTGATACAGAAAGCAATTTTTGCTATGGAATGTGATGCATAGAGACATTTTTTGTGTCTTCGTTCCGCTTTTATCGTTGCAGTCAGACACCAGTCGGAAGAAAGTGTCAAATTAATAGCAACAAAGATTAGCCGATCTCCCAAAGAGTAAATGTTATCTTCTTTTCCGGCGGATTCAGGCTAGTGATTGTTTATTTTGTTAATATATACAATCTATAAAGAATGCTAAATTAGTAAAAGTAACTTCTAGTTTTTGTTCCTTTTAGTTATAAAGTGATGTTCAAAATGCATACCGTTTTTAATTTGCGCAAAAAAGTTGCTGATATTGCCTGTATGCTTGTATACAAACTTTCCTACACATTGTTGACGAAGTAATTGTTGTTCGGTGCTACTTTTCCTGTAATCTTCTTATGTTTTCTGAGGAATTCAATGTCCTCTAAATCGACATCTTCATGGGACCGTGCTGTAATTTCCGTTTGCAATACCTTTTGGCGCTGTAATAAGTCCGCAGTGTTGTATAAATATCCTCGTGTATTTTACTATTACATAGCTGAAAGCTTGGCTAGCGTTTGGTCACCATCGGTACATGCGCTGTCGCAAAATCCTTCTGGCCCAAAATCGCAAGAGAATTAGTGATCTCTTTGTCTTTAGTAAGGCTAGCATTTCCCAAGTTATGGGGGTTTTAACAGTCCATTGCCCTATCGGCGTCCATGCTGTAAGGCTAGGAATCTTACTAGACGAGATGGGAACTTCTCAAAACTTCCTTCTTGACTGTCCAGCGTTTGAGAGATCAATGCTTAAACACTTGGAAGCGCCTACCTTCAGACATCACACCCAACTGGTAGGAATGGAAATTAAACGCCTGTACAAATTTTTAGTGGCCGCTAAGGGCTTTGATAACTTGTAAGATCGAACACAGAAGTTTTTCTTTTCTATGGCGTTTCAAAGGACTACATATAGGAGTCCATATGTGATCTCTATAGATCAACCACCTAACTTAACCTAACCTACTAAGTTAGATGATACCGATGCATACAAATTTCAAGTAAAATTGCACTATGTATAATTTTTTTAAGTTGAAAACTGTTGCACTCACATTAACTCAGAAGAATCAGGGATCTGTACCTTAGAAGCATCAGAGGATGGGATTTTCTGATTTGCTATCTTGTAAGCTATAATTCAATGTTTGATTATTATTTTGTATACTTTTCGACTAAATTTATCATTAAACGATGTTTTTAAAATACGAGCTTACATGAATTTAGCTCAATTGTCAATTTATTGGAAAAAATGTAAACCACTTAGTACAAAATCTATATATCTTATACTCAAAAAATTATGCTTTCCACAAATATTATACCTCAAGTGGTCCACAGAAATTGTTAGCACTGCTCAAACAGAGTTGTTCATAATAATGCGAAAGCTTTCAATGTTGCAATACACAACTTGTATGCTAAATGCTCGGCTCATCGGGTCTCTGCTGCCGCTACACCGGCCACGAACAAACGAACAATGTACTGTACTGAAATTCGCCAAGTCTTCCATTAAATCCAATTTGCATGGAAATGTCTAACGGCAATTACAAGATTTTCGTTCCCATCTACAACACTTATGCTGTTGTTGCCGATCGCTTTTGTTCAGCACTGGAAAGGAGCTGAACAGCAGCAACAACAAAGCAATCGTTGCGTTGGCAATAATTGCAATGTACAGGTCGGTGTACAGGGAGGGAGGCAGATGGTTTACTTTGTATGCAAATTGGTTGGAGGAGTCTGGGGTAGAGTTGGATTGACGCACAACTACCATGGTTAGTTGCTATGACGATAATTACAATGCGGGGGAATGGACATTCGGACGGTATAATTAGCTCTAAATTATACTAAAACACACAGCTACATTTTATAGAGAAGATACTAAAGAGTTTTGCAGCGACAGGCCATAAAATTCAGGTCTGAAATTCAATTGTCATAATATCTGTGCTACTAGTCATAGCGTGTATGTTCATGTGTGTGTATGAGACTAGAAATTTAGTCAGTTACCTTCAACTTTTACTATTAAAAAGCATTTGTGCAGCGATGAATGAGGATTCCAATACATTCCGCGTTCTAAAGTCGACATGGCAACCCTTCCAAATAACCGAAATTGCAAGCACATTAGTACAAAGGCACATACGTACGTGCATACATATATCTCACTTATTGTCGACAACTCATTGAGCCATGGTCGGCTGAAACAAAAATGCTAACATACATACTATGTATAACTTGCAACAATGACAGCCTGCCGGTGGCAGAGTTGCCCTTAGAGGCTGCAAGGCACCTTGAATGATTGTTGTCGGAAGCATTTAATGCAAATGAAAGCAGTAATGTCTCTGTTCTGAGCCGATTGTGATTCTCTTAAAACCAGTAATTGTAGTGATTTGAATGACTAGGGTTAGAGGGAGATAGAGGAGGTATGAGGCCGGAGGCAGGAGACAGGGGGCAACAAAAGACATGGTGAATAGAGTGCATGTATAATACGACCTGACTACCGATCAGGTGTATAACCTTTGTACATAAAGTGATTGAAGATACGATTTCATATGATGAAAGATACAATAGAAAATGAGCAAAAGGCAGTTGGCATAAGTTCGGTTGGGAAAGTTGAAGGACGTGCTGGTACTCCATACTTAATTGTGCTGAGACGAAGCACAAGTTGCAAAGAGCGGCTTCTACCAGGGGTAACATTATAACAAGACATATTTATTGCGAAAAACTATGTGTCTGGCCTTTTACTGTGTCAGTATTCCGTTGGGTGATTCAGTTTGGATTTCAGTTTGACCTTATACCCTTTAGTACTATCCCAAAAAATGAAGGGTCTTTATGTTTTAAGTCATCAGTGTCTTAAATTCTTTTATTGAAGAAGTATTAAGTGGAACTAAATCAGGAAATTTTTGCTCATAACCTAAATTTCTAAACATGGCTAATATTGTTCTGTGTTTTATGACTATTTAATAGTTAAGGTAATTGAAGGCTGAAACCCTCTAATCGTTTTTAATGGAAAGGTCGTGACATGTAGCAGCTTTTATAAAGCGCCTGTGCTTTATGTAACTTTCGCTTCCTTACTTGTGAATTATTAACCTTAGAAGTTATCGTCGTGAGTATGAAGAGCTTAACAAGCTGACCGACAGGGGTAATACTCGAAAGTTCTAGGAAAAGATGCGGCAACTAACAGAAGGTTTCAATACCGGAGTATACTCTTGTAGAACCCAAGGAGGTGATCTAGTGACCGATGCTTAGAGCATACTAAAATTATGGAGGGAACACTTCTCCAGCCTTTTGAATGGCAGTGAAAGCATGACGCCAGGAGAAGGCGAACCCGATTCCCCAATCGATGAAGTCTCCTAAACATCGCATATAAGGTTCTATTGAGCGTATTGTGTGATAACTTCGAAGTTGTATATAATTTAGTCTATCTTGGAACCAGCATTAACAGTAACAATAATGTCAGCCACGAAATCAACGCAGAATAACTTTTGCCAACAGGTGCTACTTTGGACTGAGTATGCAATTGAGAAGTAAAGTCCTCTCTCGACGAATTAAAACCAAACTCTATAAGTCACTCATTATTTCCGTTCTTTTGCTCTGAAAGTATTCGACGCAGTACCCGTCGGGGGAAGCAGAGGAAGAGGAAGACCTCAACTCCGTTGGAGGAAACAAAGTAATGTGCTATCGACGAAAAGGGAGAATCATTTGAGTCTATCCCGCTAGGAACTTGTTAAACAAAAATGTTACAATTGCGGCAGGGAGGTTGGAGTTGCGGAGAACAACGCCTTTCTAATATCATTGTATTATTGATACCCCCTTTGTTTTGGAACGTTTCATGTGTCCTTTAGACATGCCACCACCAAAATATATCCAATGAAATTCCCCATTACGGATAGTTCCTATATCTCCCAGCGTTTTACATAAATGATTTTGTCATACAAAACCAATTCCTATAACAGGACATGAATACGTTCCAATAACCGGACTCGCGGTGGCTGAACTGAAACTAATGGATTAATTGTGATTCATTCGCATTTTATGAGTTTAATTTTAAACACACGTTTTCGTCACGTCCCCATAAATTATCAGCTCCCACAGCTGGACAAAAACACTGTGACGGTTATGAGGAACTTCACTGCATGTGGTTATACAATTCCCGATACTTTCTGGACAGGGTGTATGTTGGTTTCAGTGAAGCACAATTAGATATCCAAAACGGATGAGCTGCAGATATTTCCTTTTGTATATATTTTAATATGCGAACTATTTCTAAGATCAGAGTCAACTGTGCAGTATTGCTTGCGACATTGAACCTTGCAGCAGCTGGGCGCCATGTAAGACTTAGTTATGACTATGTGAAGGATATGCGAATATGATCTTATTTCCTTCCTCCACTTTACCATCACGTTGAGAAGCTTCCGTAGCAGCTAATGGAAGGCCAGGTGAATTGTTATTTAGTATGAAGCAAAGAGTATAAAGTTGTGCCACTTTAGCGCTAACACGCACTGAATCTCAAATTGTGTACATAACATAACATGCATGAACATAAAAAGTGTAAAAATAATCAACGAAGTTATGCATATATTAGCTGTATACAGGGTTTGTCCGGAAAGTAATAGGACTGATTTTCTTCCGCCGCGATTGTACTTCGGAGCGTGCGCGCACCAACTGGATTCGGAAGAGGGCGTCACTAGCTAACGAATGACCGGCTGGTCAGTTATTTCCGAGCACCTGGAGAGTCGTGTTTCTGTGGATGGTGCAAGCTGAAATTGCAGCGTTCGTTAAAGCAGAGGTATGCAATTAAATTCTGTGCGAAACTCGGTAAATCTGCAATAGCTTCCTCTGCTTCCGGGCAAACTCTGTTTGATATGACCAAGCAGGCTTACCCAGATGTTGCTTTAGCAAGAAGTGGTGTGTTTCGGTGGCACCAGGTCTCTATAGAGGGCGAGAAGAGGTCGCTGATGAAGACCGGAAGGATGAACAAATTCAAAAGTGAAAACGATGCTCATTGTCTTTTTTGACATCAAAGACATCGTCTACCATGAATTTGTTTCTCCTGGATAAACAAACAACGCCAAGTTTTACGTGAAAGTCCTCTAGAGACTCAAATGAAGGATCAATCGGGTCCGACAAGACATCGCACCCGATTGAAAGTTGCACCACGACAACGCTCTGGCTCACATTGCCTTTCTTGGGAACAGCTACCTAACCAAGGCCGGCATCCCAACGCTGCCGCAACCGCCCTACAGCTCAGATGTGACCCCCTCCTCCCGGACTTTTTTGTTTCCTTGCCTGAAAAGCCCAATCAATGGGGATCCAAGCAGCATGCACCTCGGCTCTCAAGGCTATTCCGGAAAACGCCTTCCGTGACGCCTTCAATGCTTGAAAATTGCGCTGTCAGCACTAAATCTACGCAGAAGGAGCCTATTTTGAAAGTTTTTAAAAAATTGTAATGAATGGTTTAATAAATTTTTTTAAATCGACTCAGTCCTATTACTTTCCTGACAAACCCTGCATTTGTATGTCTTGCCAAGTCAAGAGATTGGCTGCAACATTTCCGTTCATGCTGGCTTTAAAACGCCTTGTCCATTCGTTCAACTGCTCATGAATAAGTACTACCAAATGCGAGCCGTTATGATACTGACAATAACATGTAATATTGATTTGTTTTTGCCCACTGCTATGTACTTTGATTCATTCCTCCTTCTTGTACCGTTGGAGATAGAATTAATATAAGACAAAAGTGTAAGCAGTCCGCGTCAAGAACTCACTGCAATACTTTCGGTTAATGCTTACAGCCTTAGATCCCTATTTGCAACTTCTTTTCATTCTACTTTTTACTTCGTCAGTATCGACTTTGCTGTGAAAATCATTCCTAACCGCTTTCTTGGCTTTAGACGAGCTAAATATTAAGTCACTGTCTTGAAAGATATTGTTTTGCAATCCGACTGGCTGTTATGAGTAGTTGGCTGCTGACTTTCTCTGACAAGGCTAGCAAGGGCTTCTACACATTTTCCGTGTATATAGAATGTTGTATTTTAAAAAAAAACGCATAAAAATCATCGGTTCTTTATTTGAAACGTTAGATTGGTTCATGACATTTAAAGATAATTCATTTGGATCATTTTTTCCCCCACAAAAAATAGCATGTCGTATTTATTTCTTTTAGGTATAAGAAATTGGTTCGCAACCGTAGAATTTTTCAACAAATAAATCTTTAATATTTAATCCGGGAAACTTGAGCTCGTAAATACACCTTATTGTTATACCATAAAAATGAAAACTGTTACATGGTAATCTACTACTATCTTTAAAACATTGGACTAATTCTTTTGAAAGAAGTCCATCTGTTAAACTCACCATCTCTGCCTAAGAGACAGAGTTGTAGCCAATGAGTTTAGAGTGGCATTCTAGGTTTCCACTGTATCAATTCTTCTTCTGTACATTCATAACATCCACTGGCTAATAAATAGATTTAACCCACGGTATTGCACCTGTATTGTACCCTTGGCTCTCTGTTGGAAATATACTAGTTAGTTTTCATTTCAAAGATTGTATTTCTCATCTATACCGGACTGAAGATGTTTAGAGCTGTGTTCCAAGTGTATGTTCTTGCTTCAGGTTAGAACTTCGATATTATTTGAATATGATAAAACTATGAAATACTCCGTGTAAGTAACAGGATTGGTTCGTTTACCAAAGTAATGGAAAGAAACATTTCAGGATGCTATAGGGAAACTGGGAGTCATTTTGATTGAGATTTTCATAAACCATTTAATTAAAAAAATAAAAAAGTAAGGAAGGTTTTTAAGGAAGTGAAAGTATCAGATAAAATTTAATGTTGTGTTATATGGGAAGTAGGCGTGGTTGCATTCCGATTTTACTCCTTTTCGCACTGTAACCCATTACTATCAAGATTATATACTGAATTTGGCTACAATTGGTACAGCAGACTCGGAGATATACATATGACTCCGACTAAAAGTAGGCGGTGCCACGTCCATCATGTAATTCCGACCGTGGCTCCTAAATTTTTGCCGTTTGTGTTATAAACTTTATGATATTAAAAAGGATGGAGCTATGTGTAGAAGTTCACGCAAGTGAGGAAAGTTCTCTAAGCGTCATTCATGTGGGAGTGGCCATACAGGATTCTTTTAGATTTGGCTCAAGCAGCTCACGACTTTCGATTTTAGACGAAGTATCCTCTGGAAAGCCAAAATATTCATTTGAAGGTGAGCTAAAGTGAAAAGACGAATCATCTTGGAAAAAACCAGTGAAAAAAAAATCGACACGCACCATGTCCGTCGATTTCAAAGCTGCTTTTGGCCGTATGATAAGAAGCTGCCTTTTATGCTGTGATGTCTGAATTTGGTATTCCGCAAAAATAATACGGCTGTGTAAACTAACGTTGAGCAATGCCAAAAACTCCGTTAGGATCGGGAAGGACTTCTCCGAGCCGATCGACCTAAACGAGGTTTCAGACAAGGCGACTCCCCTTCGTGCTATTTCTACAAACTACTATGGCCATTTTGAGGGAAAACTTCGGAGAACAATTCATCTCAAGAAATGGACCCGTAAGTTGGCCATCCAAGATCATGCGATTTAACGCCTTTAGACTATTTTTGTGGGGCTACGTCACTCGAAACTATTCGAGGAAGACCTCCGCTCTGTTGGAGAGATCAGATGGAGAAGGACTGGCTTCGCTTTTAATCTCCAATTGGCGCCACGTAGCGGAAAGAAGAAACAACTGGCATGCTATTGTTAACTCAAATCGATGAAATCGGGCGACAACCACGCTTACTTCTCATATAACGGGTGGGCCATCTAACGTTTTAAATTTGAATTATATATATTTCGACATTGGAAACGTCAAATACCATTCGGAAAGTGACAGATATTCAGTAAAAAGTCTAAAATTTACGAAATGGGTTGCTATTTACTTGAAGAAAACTGGGAAATATTGAAAACTTTTTTCCAAAGTGGTGAGTCTTCAACCCAAACTGTGGGAAATTTGGCAAAAAAAATGGACAGACAAAAAGTTCCATCAGTTCAATTTGTGCAACAAGCGTGTGCGTGAAACTGGCTCGTTGTTGGATAAACCAAAACGTCAACGTTCATTTCCCGCGCGTTCAACCGAAAATATTGCGACGGTGCGGATTTTGTTCTGGTGAAATCATCGGTTCATTTTTTTACGAAAATGAAGAAGGAACCGCCGTAACCATCAATGGTGAGCGATATCGCGCATTGTTAACCAAATTTTTCTTCAAGCAAATTGAGAGGAAGACTTGGACAACAATTGGTTCCAGCAGGGTGGCGCTACGTGCCATACAGCAAACGCTACACTCAATCCTTTACACCCTAGATTCGAAAATCGCATAATCAGCAAAAGAGGTGATGTGAATTAGCCTCCCGGAAGCTGCGATTTAACTCCGTTGGAGCTGTTCAAGATAAATGTTACGCCAACCATCCAGAAACAATTCAAGACCTAAAGCACGAGATTTAAGCTGCTGTAGCTGCCATAAGGCCTGAAACCATCGAGAAAGTACTCCAAAATTGGGTGGATCGGATAAGCTACCGTAAACTCAGCCGTGGTGGTCACTTGTCCGAAATTTTTTTCCAGAAATAAATTTCATAAAACAACCTTTTAAATAAATGTTAGACCTTCGAAAAATATCAAGCCGTTTTTGTATTGACTTTTTAAATTTAAAATTTTATATGGCCCACCCTTAACACAATTTTAAATTCCTCTTCATTCTTTCATTTTCCAGTACACAAATCAAAAAGCATTTAATATAACGGGACAAAACTTGCACGAATAATGCCTTACATGGAAAGACAGTCATCCGCATTTCAACTCGTCTAGTCAACCTGATCATCATATACGCATAACTCTATATCTAACTCGATTATTTCTCTGTGATAAAAACAACCGTTGTTGCAATTGAAGAAAAACTTTAAAACTTACGTACAGCTAATACTTATGTATATTGTGCCTGAAGGGCAGACATTTGTATTGAATTGGTCTTCTGATGACATTGTTGTCGTTCTTTCCCATGCTTATTGGTCAGATTATTGTTAAGTTAATCGGTCTTTAAGATCTTGAACAGAGTAATATAATTTCCTATTTTAGTCATAACTCTTGACAAAACACAACCTACTGACATCACATGCGAGCCCATAGGGCATAAATGTTGCCGATACATGCAGAAAGTGCCGAAAAGTTGATATCAGAGAGACGCTGGTACACTTGCTATGCTTGTGTCCATGTAGAACACGCCTTAAGAATCTAGGAACTTCGGAGTTCACGGGACTAGACGAAGTATCAAACGTAGACAAGAAGTCGATCTTAAAGTTATCCTGTGTGACGAATTCTTAACCTCAAATGAAACTGAACTTCCTACTGGCATTACTAAAGATCAGTAGCTCTATGTATGGCGTGATAGCCGGCCAGTATAACCTAACCTATGAAACAAGGGTGTAGTCCACCCTGTCATTATTGTATTTAAATTACAAAACTCCGCTTGGAAAAGCGGGTACAGGAAAGCTTGTATAAATTTTTTAGTAAACTTAAATATCACATGAATAAATATAATAATATTATATATCTGAAGCAAGAAAGTAATAAATATCAAACGCATAAGATGTGGAGTAAACTCAACTTAATGAGTGAAAAATCACCGGTGAAATGGCAAAACATGTATGGCCGCAAGTCTGATGTAGCACAACGAGAGCTGTAACTCGTTTCTCATTTGGGAAAGTACAAGTACCTCCTTTATGTGTGTGTGTGCGAGTGTACACAACATACACACGTACAAATATTTAAGTGTAAAAGGTATTAAAGTAAATGGAAAAGAATGATAGTCATAAAATATTTGCAGTAAGTTGTAACGATAGTAGCTTTTAGCAATATCCTTATAAATAAATACCAAAGAAATATAAAAGAGACGTTGAGCTGAGCAGCTGAGCAACAAGACAAAAGGATTTTTTGCGATTATGTACATGTGTACAATACATATGCATATCGCTTCGTACAAACAAGTAAGCTGGGGAGAAAGCGAACTCTTGCGTATTATGTATAAGTACAAATATAAGTACTAGGGTGTCAATTATTTACTAAAGTAAAAAATGGATCCAACGTGAAAAACATCTTTATTTTCAATTAAACTATGCCTAAATATCATTTTACTTTTACATATGGAGCATTTTATATGGGATTTTTAATAATTTGCAATAAATGTTTAATCTAATAGCGAACCAAATAACTTAGAATTAAAAAAAGGACATTCATATAGTACACCATGTCGTATGAGCAATGCATAAATCACTTGTAACGGGTGATCCAAGTAGATGTACTTTTTCAATAGCCTGTTTTTGACAGATCACGCCTGAGTTGTGTCAAGCCGTCATGTGGAGAGTTGATTCGGTGCCGTTCGCCGTCGGACTGACGTATGGAACGACATCGCGCATTTTACGTCGAGATCTTAAATTGACAGCGTACAAAATAAAGCTTGTGCAAGATCTAAAGCCGCTCGACCTTCCCAAGCAACATCGCTTCTCTTTATGGACTTTTGAAAAGTTTCAAGAAGATCCGACATTTCCGAGGCAAATCTTGTTTAGCGATGAGGCCCGTTTCTGTACTGCTGGCTCAATGGGTATGTGAATAAGCAAAATTGTCGCATTTAGCGTAAAGTGCAATATGAAAAGATTCAAGAGCTGTAATTTCATCCAAAAAAAAACAATGGTTTGATGTGATTTGTGGGCCGGTGGAATCATCTTTCCATATTTCTTCAAAAAAGATGCCGGTGATAACATAACTGTCAATGGCTACCGTTATCGCGCCATGCTAACCGACTATTTGATGCCTGAAATTGAACCTCGTTATCTCTGCGAAATTTGGTTTCAGCAAAACGGCGCCACTTCCCACACATCGCATCAATCAATTGATATATTGATGGAGCACATCGGTGACGGTTCACGTTTTGGTCTGGTCGATTGGCCACCAAAATCGTTTGACATCACAGTAAAGTCTCAAGTCTATGCGAACAATCCCGCTTCGATTCAGTCCTTGTAGCAAAACATCACGCGTGTCATCGCCAGTTACGAGTTGAAATGCTCGAATGTATCATCGAACTCAACGGATGCAAAAAATAAATGACAAGGAATATTCTTTTGAACGATAAAAAGATTTCCCATTAAATTTGAATTTTCTGTCTGTTTTCTTTAAACAGGCCAGGAAACCTCGAAGTAGATCTCCTTTTATGAGTGCTAAAGTCATTCGATGTGGGACTTGGACTGCGTATAACTTTTAATAGAAAATTTGTATGAAAAAAATTCTTACGACCTTTTTAGTAAGGTGGAAACTTTTCAATTAGAATATTACTTTTCGAAGTGATATATTTACTTATTTAGTGCAAAATATCAAAAAATCCATTGTTATATAGATGGGAAAAGAGATGTAATTTATGCATGGTTAATTTTCAAATGGATCTGTGTGGTTAAAGCAAAAACTGAAATTTTAGTGAGCTTTTGTAAAAACACAATCTACTTGGAATATAACAGACACCCTACTGTCATATACATATACTTTTATATGTGTGTATAAGCAATTTTTTTTTAGTTTGCTACGAACGCTCCCACTTTCTTGTTTCATTTTCTGTAGAATTACATAAATATTTTCTGGTATTTGTTTTAACAGAAGTTGAAGAGCAACAGCTACAATGAATTGGACAACCTGAAATGCCCTTACCAATCGGTTTCTGTGAAGGCTGAAAGCAAATACGCGTACATCCGGTGGACATGTTAATATTTGACAACATGTTTGCTTATTGTGCCATGTCCACATACGAATGCAGGTGTATGTGTGCAGGAGAACATGTGTGGACAAGCTATAGCCCGAGGCATATGCATTATTCCAATAAGGACTTAAAGGGCTTAAGTAGCGTCTTTAATGCGGCTGCGAATATGCATGTACCTTGGAATGTATATAGCGATCGAAATTCTTATTCAATTTAGTTATGTTGGTGTTTCGCCGATTGTTTAGGCTAAGTCAAATTATACAGGCCGCGCCTAAGACCTTACATGTACATATACATGTTTTTAGTAATGCCAGTCGTAGGTTCAATTTAATATGAACTGTAGTATTCGTCATAGACATGCGAGTTTTTAACGCTTTAAAAGCTAGTCCCTTGAACTGCGAAGCTCCTAGATATCTAAGACGAGTTCTAGATAAGGCTGGACAGAAGCATACATACGTGGTGTTTTACCCTCTCTCCCATGCCTACTTTCCTATATTTTCTGCATGTATCATGCGCGTCTGACTCGCATGTGATCACCCGTCCTACAGTCTTTTCGACAGCGTGTGAGTAAGAAGCGTGTGTATTATGATCTTATGCAAGATCTTGGCCATCCTGTAGGCCTTTAAGGCATTCCATCTCACCTTGATCTCTGATTTGTCTATCTACCCTTTTCGGAAACTTCATTGTGTATCGTTTGGTACGATTTACGTATTTCCCGTACTCGTTAGGGTGGATAGCACTTTTGGCAATCTCATCAGCTATTTCGTTTCTCATTTCTTTTCCAGATGCCCTTAAATTTAGGAAGAAACAATAATGAACGTATGATTTTATGAAATTTTGATCTTGCATCTCTTTGTAAGACCTTGGTGAATGCTTGACAAAAACTAGCAAAATATACTCATAGCATCTTTTACTAGTATATAACATAAATTTCATTTCATGCATATAGTGTTTCACGAAAATCGAAGTCAATCTTTTTAGCTTGGGGAAACTTAGTCAAATTATAAACTATTTTTATTTGGATATATAATTCACTAAAAGTTACTTTGTCGAGTAAGTTTCACCCCATTGCCATATATACCATTTGTGCGTGCAAAATTTTTTCAGAACGCCGGTAAATCTTTTTTTTCCCTATGATATATAATTTTGTACTAAATGGGTTACTTTGTTCTTTTTCAAATGTTTTCAAAAAATCGTCTAACTGATCTAATAGCCCTAAATGAAAAATTCCCAAAGAAAAATCTATACATACATATATATAATTTGACTGAAAGGTATTAAAAGATTTACCATTACCAATTGGTGATCTATATTGTTCACGTAATCTTCATTCATTTCAAGACAACAAAATTCCATACATTTATCTTCTTTTTAAAATGAGAGTTAGAAAATATTTCTGCATTTTGAACAATTTTGCGATATTGCATTATTCTGATAAGCCTTGATCACCATTTGCCTGGAAAAATCATTAAATGAGGAAGTTTCTGCACAAAATTCTCTACAGCTCTTTTCTTATAATGTAAACAATGCTTTCTGCATATAGTGTTTCACAAAAAGAACTTGATTCCGATCGTCAAAATCTTTTCTACGAAATACAAAAACTAAAACGATATCTTTTCGGAAACTTTATTGGACAGACAGATAGAAAATCGACCCAACATACTGATAATTTTTTAACACAATGAATAATAATGTGATGTTGTTTGTCGACAACAGTAAAGTTATTGAATATGTTCGACAGATGTCATGCCAATCAAAGAGAATAAAATTAAGGCACGTTAACAACAAATGTTCATTGCCACCACATTTGTATCTTAAAGCTAACCGGTACACCTGGTTTATAACTCTTTATATCTCATAGAGCATGAACATGAGAAACTCAGATAAGTATCTAGCAGGATATCTAAACATCAATTATATATTTATTTGATTTGCAGACAATGGAGGCTTAGCATTAATATCGTTACTCTCAGCAAAAATACCGCCTCTTCCAGTTGGCAGGAAATCTTAACTAAAATAGTAGGCTCCGATAAATTCTGTAAGCTCAACGAATCATGGAGTGGGATTATATCAAAAGGTGGCTGGTGCGAATGCAATAAAACCGAAATTGAATACAAAATGGAAATCGACTAGTGTGAAAAAAAAAAATAAATTTGAATGGATTGAAAGAATATGCTGATGCACAAGTGGATAACAAACTATCGTTAACAGCGAGTCAAGGGGCACTTGTATGCATTCATAACTATATTTGCTAGCAGTCATTTGTGTGAGTGTGTGCATGCGCTGCAAGATGCTGCGTTTGTAAATCGTGTTATGTGAAACACTTGGAAATTATTTCGAAAACACTTCAGAGTGTACAAGAGTAACGGTAACTTGATAATCTGAAGCTTACAAGCAGCTCAACAACACAAATGCAAAAGCAAAAGTAAACGACCTATTGCAACAACAACTTGTGTGTAGGCATGCAAAATATGCATTCGCCGTAGTGCGAACCAGTTAGTTGTAAGCATAAAATGTCTACGTGCAAAAAGTTACGTATACGACATGTAGGGCTACGATTTGGTATGCGAATGCCGTAAACTTTGGGAAAATAAAGTGAACTGCGAAAAAGTGAGGGAAACGAGATGCGACGCACGGTGGTATTTGGTGGACAAAAAAGCTTTTTTTAATCTTATGTATTTTGAAGAATTTTTGATGCAAAACTATACATGTTTATTTTGGGTTTCTAGTGGTCATTCTTGAAATTCGGAGAATATTATAATTGGAAATACTCTGGAATAGAATTGCCTGCTATTAAAAATAGTACACTGAAATTAAGCATTTCCTTAATGTGGGTTCAAACACAGCTAGTTTAAAAAGCTTCTAGTATGCGGTAGTGCGGGTTAAAGTAAATATGTCGTGGAAAGAGTTGCCAACATATTAAAAGTATAAAACCGAGATAATTTTCTTCAAATGTATGCTGGACATTTCTCGGTTAAGCAAGCTCTAAAAAGGTAGGTAATGACCTGAAACAGGGTTGCCAACAATCTAAAAACGTGAAAGGTTGGACAGGGGTGCCAACACACTAAAAAGATATAATTGAGATATTATACCCTGAACAGGGAGGAATAGGTTTGCCACGAAGTTTGTAACACCCAGAAGGAAGCGTCGGAGACCCCATAAAGTATATATATAAATGATGCGATGAACGGGATAAAGACTGAGAGGAATAGGTCCTTGCGGCATTTACTGCAGTGGCCATACAAGGGAGCACAATGTTGGTGTGGAATTCGCCGAGTACTGTCATTCACCCTGATGGATGAACGTCTAGCCACAATTCGCATCAAAGCGAAGTTCTTCAACATATCGCTGATCTGCGTCCACGTCCCGACGGTAGAGAAGGACAATGTGACCAAAGATGCCTTCTATGAGCACTTGGAGCGCGCTTATGAGAGCTGTCCCAGCCACGATATCAAAATCGTGCTTGGCGACTTTAACGCCAGGATGGGCAAACAAGGTATCTTCGGCACTACGGTCGGTAATTTTAGCTTCCATGACGATACATCTTCAAATGGATCGAGGCTGATCGACTTCGCTGGGGCCTGAAATATGGTTACCCGTAGTACTAGATTCCAGCATAAAAAAATTTATCAAGTCACCTGGGTGTCTCCGGATCGAATAACCCCCAACCAAATCGATTATGTTGTGATAGACGGAAGACATGTCTCCAGTGTTTTGGATGTGCGTGCGCTCCGATATCCTAACATCGACTCGGACTACTATCCAAGATTCGCACCCAACTCTGTGCAGCAACAAATGCACGTCAACAAACACAAGGAAGGTTCGACGTCGAGAAGCTGCAATTACAACAGATAGCCGAACGATTTTCTACTCGACTTGCACTCCTGCTCTCTGAGAGCAGCACTCGTCAACAACTCGGTATAAGGGAAATGTTGGACGGCATTTCAAGCTCCTTACGTACAGCTGCAACCGAAACCAGTGGGTTTCGGAAAATGCAAAAGAACAGCTGGTACGACGAGAAGTGCTGTGTTGCAGCGGAGAGAAAACAGACTGCCTACATCGCAACGTTACGATTGATAACAACCCCTGCGGGATGGGATAGATACCGAGAGTTGAAGAGAGAAGCGAGACGCATTTGCAGACAGAAAAAGAAAGAGGCCGAAATGCGTGAGTATGAAGAGCTTGATAAGCTGGCCGACAGAGGTAATGCTCGAAAATTCTACGAAAAAATGTGGCGGCTCCCAAAGGTGATCTTGTGACTGATGACTAGAGCATACTAAAATTATGGAGGGTACACTTCTCCAGCCTGTTGAATTGCTGAATGGCAGTGAAAGCTTAACACAAGAAGAGACCAACGATAACGCTAGAGCCGACGTTCCATTGCCCGACCATGAAGAAGTTCGAATAGCAATTACCCGTCTGAAGAACAACAAAGCAGCGGGGGCCGATGGATTGCCGGCCGAGCTATTCAAACACGGCGGCGAAGAACTGATAAGAAGCATGCATCAGCTTCTTTGTAAAATATGGTTGGACGAAAGCATGCCCAACGATTGGAATTTAAGTGTGCTCTGCCCAATCCACAAAAAGGGAGATCCCACAATCTGCGCCGTGGAATAAGCCTCGCAACATCGCGTATAAGGTTCTATCGAGCGTATTGTGTGAGAGATTAAAGCCCACCGTCAACAAACTGATTGGATCATATCAGTGTAGCTTTAGACCTGGCAAATCAACAACTGATCAGATATTCACCATGCGCCAAATTTCGGAAAGGACCTGTGAAAAGAGAATCGACACACACCACCTATTCGTCGATTTCAAATATATTGATATAATCGGCTTCAACACCCGCGCCGTTGGTTCTGCTTTCTCCAGACTGGACAAGGAAGCAAAGCAAATGGGTCTAGCAGTGAACGAGGGCAAGACGAAATATCTTCCTCTCATCAAAAATCTAAATAGTCGTCGCAGTCGCGACCTGCTATATGCTCTCTCGTCACTGTTGACAATAACTGACGAGTTGACGTTGCGAGGTTGTAGATAGATTTATGTCTATCTTGGAACCAGTGTAAACACCACCAACAATGTCAGCCTTTGAGATATATGACGTCATTGACGCAGGATCAGCTCTTAAAACAGGTGCTATGTTGTCCGAATGGACGAAAACACTCAATCTGAAAATATTCGACGCAGTCCTTTCCGACGATGCAAAGGAATCTATAAGTCCTCATAATCCCGTCCTGACCATATGGTGCAGAAGGACCTGGACGCCACGACAGCGAAAAGAAGAAACGACTAGCGCGCTGTTGTTAACTCGGTTATAATCGTGTAAGCGGTGTCTACTCCATTAAAGAAGAAGAAGATGTTGAGCTGAGTAGCCATGTCTGTCTGTCCGTCTGTTCGTCGCTTCGTCTGTACGTGTAATATCTGTAATATATACGAACTAGTCCCTCAGATTTTAAGATATCGTTTTGAAATTTTGCAAACATCATTTTCTCTTCAAGAAGCTGCTCATTTGTCGGAACGGCCGATATCGGACCACTATATCATATAGCTGCCATACAAACCGAACGATCGAAATCAAGAGCTTGTATGGAAAACTTTCGCATTTGACAATGTACATATCTTCACGAAATTTGACTGGATTACTGCTTAAGGTAATAATATAATCTCCGAAAAATTATTCAGATCGGATTACTATAGCATATAGGATACAAACTGAATACATAGTTGTTGAACTGTGAAGGGTATATTCGTTTGATGCACTCGAAGTTAACGTTTATCTCGTTTTTTTTTTTTATGCTGGATATTTTTCAGTTAAGCAAGTTTTATAAAAAGTGTGTAATGAGATTAAATAAGGTTGCGAACAATAGAAAATGGGAAACTGAAAATATTTAAAAGCTCATGACAATCATATCTGGTCTAAGAAAGCTTTGTGTAATGTATGCTCGAAGGTGTTAAAATAAACCTTTTCCGAAACAGAGTTGCCAACGTGAGAAACATTTGAAATTAAAAATAAATAATCATATTTTGAAATAGAATCAACAATGCCAGTCAGCATCTAAAATACTGTTTTTTTTTGTAAGATTGGAATCATTAAAAGAGTATTAGTTGCCACCTAGCGAAAAGTAATGCATTTTTAAGTCACTCGTAAACTCATTACATACGAGTATTACACCACTAATTTTATTTTCAAGTTAATATGGTATGGTTACCATAAAATGCTGCAACTCATTTCACTGTGCGTTGCTTGTGTGAGCGGCAGGGGTTCTGTAGCGACCGGAAGTCGAGCAAGTAACACGAAGTACTTGTGTTAGCCTGCAATTCATATACTAGTGGAAAAAGTGGCAACTGTAATTGCCTCGCTGGAATGTGCGAAAAACCATATACATGTGTATTTTAAACAAAAACAAAAACCTGAGAAAATGCCAAAGCTATTCCACGCTGCCTGGTTGAGTGTGGGTAAAAAACGCCACTAAAAATGTTAAATTATGCAAAAGTAAAGGCAACAAGATACGCAAGTGGTAATAAATGTTTGAAGAAATGGATAAGAGGCAAAAAGCAAGTTAGGGAGCTCAGCCAAGCCAAAGCAACTGAGCGACGCACGGGGGTGCACAAAGAGAAACTTTGCTCGGATGGCAAATGCACAAAAGCTGCAAATATCGCCTGAAAGTGTGCTAGTGTTTATAACGAAATTACGCAAGCGGCAAACACGGCCGCATATGCATACGCAAGTTATAAAACAACAACAACAAGCTGGCATATAATGCAAAGACTAACAGAAGATGCAAAACTAAAAGAGGCATGAAAAGTCGCAAGTTGAGTGCATAAGAAGCTGATGTTCGCGCTTAAACAGCAATTATACGGCTGCGAGTATATACATACATACATATACATATATGTACATGCATTTTCTGCACACGCCAGTACATATGTTGTGCGCATTAGCACGCGTTCGGCGCATTAAATGAGTTTGCTGCATGAAGACGGGGGTAGAGTGAGGTGTGCGGATGGCTTGTTTGGAGCGGCGGGGATTACTTTTGATGCATGGCACGACCGCTTTTAGTGCCTATTGGCAAGCAGTAATAGTCGCATAGCAGTAGATTTTAAATTCAGTTCTACTTAAGCAGAAACTAATACATATGTACATATGCAAGTTTGCCCTAGTCCCTTGAGCAGTTAAACTCGCTTGACGTTCTCAAAGGTTTTAATATGCAGATTAAGGAAGTGGTGTTTAAGTCCAATATAAATGAAATGCATTAGCAAGATGAGGGAATAATTGCTACACTGATCTGAAGTAGTTTCGATCCAAAGCTGTTACAATTCTTCTTTAAATGCTCTGATTTTTTCAAGTGCATTAATGCGAGTACAAAACGTTCCTTCACTAAAATTGAAAGCAAAATCTTTAATACAATAGAACAATACGGTGATTCTTCAGTTCGGTCTAAGGGTAAGTTAATGCACGAACGAGTGATTTCGATAGTTCTGTAAGCAAGTAAAGTTTGATCCTTATTGTTAAAATCTTCAAAATTAAATGGACGCATGCCATGACTTCAATTACCATTTCTGAACATTTGATTCGTCTGATGTGATAAATGTCGATTGACTTTTCAAAATTAAAAGGACTATATTGGTTTCTCTTAATAAATAAAATCGTAACACTTTATTATAACTTAATTCTAAATCTATGAAAGATTTGTTTCCAAAATTATCTCGACCTTTATTTCTTTTCATGACTTGGATAAATCCGCACGTATGCCTCTTGTGTCGGTTGGGCTAGAAGAGGGTTACTATGTATTATATTTATGTTATTTATTATTATGTTACAGTGCATGAGCCAAATCTGAAAATAACAACTCATATAACACAATTTAAAATTCCACTTGATTCTTTCATTTCCCAGTACACAAATCAAGAAGCAATTGATATAACGGAACAAATCTTTGCATTAATGCATTAATAATTTCTTTAAAGTATGCCATCTCATAACTGAATATTGTTCTAATCCAACCAAACATGTCCAAACCAATAGATACCGAATATTTGTGGCCCAGTACCTTTTGTTGATTGTCAATGTGTAAGATATATAGTGGAAAATCAGGGATAATCCTTCTCTGTCAATGGTATATCTGTATGCCAAAAATGAGTTGAATCGGGCCAACACTTCCCTTAACTCCCATATAGCTAATATAAGGATTTTCGAACATCCGTCTGATTTTACTCTATACTATTGGTTTTTAGTATGTGGCATGTTAATAATATGTGGTATTGCGAAAAATAGATCAAATTGGTACGAACTACCCCCACTGCCACATTCCACATATAATGATTTTTGTCTGTCAGTGTACTAGTTATAAGTAGTATGAGTATATATTATAAAATTGCTTGGATTTCGATCCTCTGGTTGAGGTTTAACACCTTAAAGTATTTCCCTGGTTTTGATTCTTGCAAATTGCTAGAGTATAAAATGTTCGGTTGCACCCGAACTTAGCTCTTCCTTACTTGTTTTAGTATGTATCATGTTAACAGTATGTTTTGCTGGCAAAAATAGCAATACCACTCCCACCTTCCATATTTACCTGAAGGAGTTTTACGGACTTTGATTCTTGCAAGTTGCAAGGGTAGGGAGTTTTCGGTTATACCTGAACTCTTTACTTCTTTTTAATTGCAGTTTGACTGATTTCGACCCCCTTTGAAATTGCAAACTTTTGATTATGACATGATTAAAGGAACATGTTAAACCTCTTATTATACCTTCATGAATAAATTTCGATGTTACCTGCTTTTTGCATAACATGTACGAGTATGTATATATTTATTTACATGCGGACGTATGTAAGTATATTTATTATTAATAATGCAGAAATTAGCGGTAAAATATTTGTTTATCTTTAAGTGAACATGAAGTTCATGTGTACATAAATATATTTATTTACATAAGCTTATAATTTATAATATAGTATTTTGAGACATCTCCAAAAATGTGACTTTTGTGTTTACACACTGCCTATGAATGCATATATTTGTGTGTCTAATCCATTCAAAAATTTTGGGCAACTGCTTCGGAAAATATAAAAAACTTTTGCTGGCTTAAATATGTGAGACGTATAAAAAAATAGCTAAAGGCGTTAAATCGCATGATCTTGGTGGCCAACCGGGTCCATTTCTTGAGATGAATTGTTCTCCGAAGTTTTCCCTCAAAATGGCCATAGAATCGCGAGCTGTGTGGCATGTAGCGCCATCTTGTTGAAACCACATGAGTCAACATTTAAATGAAATTATCTTCAAAAAGTAAATGTCATGAACCAATCTAACGTTTCAAATAAAGAACCGATGAGATTTTGCAAATTTTATGCGTTTTTTTTTTAAAAAAGTTATCAAGCTCTTAAAAAATCACCCGATATTTGTGTGTATAATCTCAAAAACTGCTTGGAAAATATAAGAAAACTTTACGAAATATGTGAGCGTATAAAAAATTGCAGTCTATAATGCTTCTAACCTGTTCCACATACTTATACAAGTATGTGTCAGCACATATACAAAGTGCTTTCTAAAGTAAACTTTTTGAATCTAGCGCCCCCTGGTGGCCATCTATATGTCGACTAGTGCGTAAGAATCTGCTATATTTATCGATTGTCTAGTGATAATTTCATGACATTTCATAGATTCGAAGTGAAGTTATTGCGTTTTAAGTGTCAGTGCCAACTTTAAATTTTGTTTTCAAATTGGTAAAACTTTTACCGAAACGTTTCAATTGATAAAACGGGTGTATAATGTAATGCCGACAATAAAAATCTCGAAATTTAGTATCCCGACACTCAAAATACCGACAAATCAAAACACCGACAAATCACAATACCGACGAATTAAGAAAAGGTGGCGTTGTTCGTTCGAGGCCCTGCGGCCTTCGGCCTCCGGCCACGAACACGCTCAGGATCATAACCCTTAGTCGGCAGAATTCTCTTTCTGTGCTTCGATAGAAATAAGGGCGGACAAGATAAAACATTTTTGGGAGTGCCACAAAATCCCCCAAAAAAAAATCCCCAAACACAAAATCCCCAGCTGAAAAAAATCCCCAAACACATAATCCCCAAAATCAAAATCCCCAAAATTAAAATCCCCTAACACGATATCCCCACCTTTTTTTTGAGGCAGTGTCACAAAATCCCTATTTTTTTATTATACTCTCGCAACAATGTTGCTAAGGAGAGTCTTATAGATTTGTTCACATAACGGTTGTTTGTAAGTCCTAAAACTAAAAGAGTCAGATATAGGGTTATATATACCAAAGTGATCAGGGTGACGAGTAGAGTCGAAATCCGGATGTCTGTATGTCCGTCCGTCTGTCCGTCCGTCTGTCCGTCCGTCCGTGCAAGCTGTAACGTGAGTAAAAATTGAGATATCGTCATGAAACTTGGTACACGTATTCCTTGGCTCCATAAGAAGGTTAAGTTCGAAGATGGGCAAAATCGGCCAACTGCCACGCCCACAAAATGGCGGAAACCGAAAACCTATAAAGTGTCATAACTAAGCCATAAATAAAGATATTAAAGTGAAATTTGGCACAAAAAGATTGCATTAGGGAGGGGTTTATTTGGACGTAATATTTTTGGAAAAAAAAAGAAACTAAGTTTTTTGTACGTATCTCGGAAACTACTATAGCTATGCCAACCAAACTCTACAGAGTCGTTTTCTTCAGGCATTTCCATATACAGTTCAAAAATGGAAGAAATCGAATATTAACCACGCCCACCTCCCATACAAAGGTTATGTTGAAAATCACTAAAAGTGCGTTAACGGACTAACAAAAAACGACAGAAACACTAAATTTTACGGAAGAAATTGCAGAAGGAAGCTGCACCCAGACTTTTTGAAAAAAAAATGGGCGTGGCCTCGCCCACTTATGGACCAAAAACCATATCTCAGGAACTACTATACCGATTTCAATGAAATTCGGTATATAATATTTTCTTAACACCCTGATGACATGTACGAAATATAGGTGAAATCGGTTCACAACCACGCCTTCTTCCAATATAACGCTATTTTGAATTCCATCCGATGCCTTCTCTGTATAATATATACATTAGGAACCAATGATGATAGCGGAATAAAACTTTACACAAATACGGTATTTGAAAAATATGTAAATAACGGATAATGAAATCTCGATTATCACTTTATCATGCGAGAGTATAAAATGTTCGGTGACACCCGAACTTAGCCCTTCCTTACTTTTTTTATTAAATATTATTAGAGATCATATAAAAAATAGTAAAACCGCTCTTTAGTTGAGTTTTAAATCGTAGTTACATATATGACAATATATAGACATAGACGAGAACGCATGACGGATTTAGAGGAAAAAAATAATTATTTCATCAATTTAGCGACTAAAAAGCTAAAAAAATAGTTTTTAAAAAAGCGGCCCAGACCCGGATTTGAACCCAAAGCCCTTGCATGACAGCTGCAGACTCTAACCACTGAGCTATTACTGCATGTAACAAAGGTTGACAAAATTAACAATATATGCAAGCAACAAGAAAACTTTGGTTTTCAGCAGCATTGTTATCGAGAAGAAAACAAAAGAATATAGAAAATCAGAGCATAATATAACATTGTCATCCATTAACCAATATACATATGTATGACTTAAAATACAAATAGTACCGTTACCTTTTCTACAATTATTTTACCATATGCATTTTTTCATATTATTTATTACATTGCATTTTCTTTAATTTATCACATTGCATTTAATTTAATATCCGTGAAACCATTAAACACAGCGGCTACGCTGGCTAGGTCACGTTGTCCGGATGGACGAAAACACTCCAGCTCTGAAAGTATTCGACGTAGTACCCGCCGGGGGAAGCAGAGGCAGAGGAAGACCTCCACTCCGTTGGAAGGACCAAGTGGAGAAGGACCTGGCTTCGCTTGGAATATCCAATTGGCGCCACGTAGCGAAAAGAAGAAACGACTGGCGCGCTGTTGTTAACTCGGCTATAATCGCGTAAGCGGTGTCTACGCCAATTAAGAAGAAGAAGAAGAAACCATTAAACATAAAATATCTCGTGAACTTCAACCTTAGATATAATATTGAGTATAGAATCGCCGCGATTTTAAACCTAATTTCAATGTATTTCACACAGAAAAAGGGGATTTTGATTTTGGGGATTTTGATTTTGGGGATTTTGATTTTGGGGATTTTGATTTTGGGGATTTTGATTTGGGGATTTTGATTTTGGGGATTATGTGGTACACCCAACATTTTTCACATGTCGGCATTTTGGTTTGTCGGTGTTTTGATTTGTCGGTGTTTTGATTTGTCGCTATTTTGATTTGTCGGTATTTTGATTTGGCTGCATATTTAAATTTTGTCGGTTTTTTGATGTGTCGGCATTTTGAATTTCGATATTTTGAGTGTATCCCGATAAAACAAGTTTATGGCGATGATTGCCTATCCCATAGCAGAATGCACTAGTGCTTTCAACGGGATACAATTAAAATAGCGAAATTCAAAAAGGCCGATATATCAAAATACCGACAAAATTTAAATATGCAGCTAAATCAAAATACCGACAAATCAAAATACCGACAAATCAAAACACCGACAAATCAAAATAACGACAAATCGTACAAACTCCATAAAAAATAAGGATTTCAACGCAAAACAACTGAGCACGCCCAGGTGTTGGTCCGGCCGAGGGTTATTTTTTTGAAGCGCGGCCGAAGGCCGCCAACGCAAAAAGGAGTTCAACGCAAAAGAACTGAGCACGCCCAGGTGTTGGTCCGGCCGAGGGTTATTTTTTTGAAGCGCGGCCGAAGGCCTCCAACGCAAAAAGGATTTCAACGCAAAAGAACTGAGCACGCCCAGGTGTTGGTCCGGCCGAGGGTTATTTTTTTGAAGCGCGGCCGAAGGCCTCCAACGCAAAAAGGATTTCAACGCAAAAGAACTGAGCACGCCCAGGTGTTGGTCGGCCAAAGGCCACCAACGCAAAAAGGAGTTCAACGCAAAAGAACTGAGCACGCCCAGGTGTTGGTCCGGCCGAGGGTTATTTTTTGAAGCGCGGCCGAAGGCCTCCAACGCAAAAAGGATTTCAACGCAAAAGAACTGAGCACGCCCAGGTGTTGGTCCGGCCGAGGGTTATTTTTTTGAAGCGCGGCCGAAGGCCTCCAACGCAAAAAGGATTTCAACGCAAAAGAACTGAGCACGCCCAGGTGTTGGTCCGGCCGAGGGTTATTTTTTTGAAGCGCGGCCGAAGGCCGCCATCCCGAAAAGGAGTTCAACGCGAAATGAAGAATTCTATGCGAAAAACGAATGTGTTATTTATTTCTAGTCATTTGGGTATTATTTGTTTTCTTTATTTCTTTTGGTTCTTCTGTAAAATATGTACGTAATGTAACACTGATTATTAGATAGAATGCAACCTTTTTGTTATTGTGTGAACAAAAATAATTGAACACAAGTTAAATATTGAATAAAAATTATGTTTGCACTATTTAATATAAAATAAATGGTTACAAAAGAATTAGTGGATTATTAGTGGATATAAAAGTTAAAAATGTTAGTGTAAAATTAATTATAAATCGGAGAAACACGCGTTTTAATTAGTTGAATTTTTGAACTTTAAATTCAAATATCTCAAAAACCATAAGTCAGCGGCAACTTTATATATATTTTTTTGATCTGGAAGATCTCCTCTATCCGTACATACCCATTTTAACCCCGAAATCATGGTATGCTATTCTAAAATTTACCCGTAACTATTTTCATAAAAGGTAAAAGGTACTTAACAGAAACAATAAATTTAGTGATTTAATTCATTTATTTATAAGTTATTCAGATGATATTTCCAAAAGATTATTTATTAGATTAAAGTAAGATTCTTAGCTATATTGACTAAATATTCTTCAGGAACATAGTTTTGTCTTTCCATTAATACTGCCTTAATGCAACTCTCCCATTTTTCCAGGTGTCGCTGTTTAGTTTGTTTTTCACCAGTGAGTATCTTTTGAATTTTGGTTTCTACCAAAACTTGTTCTTTAATCAAATTTGATATTAGATTGAATATATTTCCATGGTATTGCCCAACTAAGCACGAAAGACGCCGATGCCATGACTCAACATTATTTTGCGTTCTCGGAAGGTTATATATCACGTTTTCAAATACTGACCAATAATTTGGAGCATATACTGGGGCTTTAAGCTTTTTATTTTTTAAGGGTTTCCCAAATATATAAGATTCTTCAAAAAGTTTAGCAATTTTCATAAAATCCTTATTATCACTTTTCAATGCTTCGTAGTAAGATGGTATTTCATCAGCAGGTACGAAAGCAAGAGCCTTTAGTTGCCTAATTTTAAGAGAGAACTCTTCATTTCTTCCATATTTCTTTTGAAGCCCTTCTTTTTGTATACGCCTCCAAATAATTTGGCCTAAATGGAAAAAACAGCCTTTGTATTTAACGTCTGGGAAAAAGTTTTTAAAGGATTTGACGCTGGCTTTTTCAAAATCGGTTAAAATTATTTTCGGATTTGAGGAAATGTTATTATTACATGCGAAATTCATCAATTCATACAAAAATTCGTCATAGCATTTTTCACTTTTCTCTGTCATAATGCAATAAACAAGCGGTACAATTTCACTGCATGTGTTTGTACCTATGAGACCATGGATTGTGAACAATTGCCTCATGAAGGATGGAACAACTTTGAATGTGCCGTCCATTATCCATATGCTACTTTTTGCAAGTAAGCGGACGTTCTCTACAGTTGCCAACAAAACTATACATTGATTTCCGACCTTTTTTAATGAAACTAGAAATTGTTTCCCGTCGACTTTCTGAAAATGACACGGAATTTCCAAATTTTTTACACATTTTGGTTGTTTCAATTGTTGCTTCTGTCTTGCCCTATTGATTTTTTGGTTATGGGCGGACGGTGTGGGTAAATATTTCCGAGAACTTTTGTTACATCGAGCCGTAGCTCTTACAATATTTTGGCACGGTTTTTCTAAAAAGTTAGTTGCATCATCCTTTAGTGATGTATTTGTCTTTAAACATCGGCCAGGTACCATTGGAAAATGGCTATGCTCCGTTGCACTTTTTATTAGTTCGTGTAACCCATTATCTTTTAAAATTGTTGTCACCCGTACTTTGCATAAAAATGATATTTTTTTATCGCAAATCCAATATACGCGGCTATCACTTTTTTATCAATATTATACAGATAACCATTAAGAGAAAGTTTGGTACCACCTTTGTTTGAAATAAGAGTCTCCATGAAAATTATATTGTATATGTCCGTTTATTCAATATCAAAATGAACTGCCGATTTTCAAATATATTTTCTAAAATGACCGATGTCTTGTAAAAATTACAAAGGCTTTTTTCAAAGGCATTCGGATAAAATTATTTTCAAACTCGGTATAAAATGTAAAATTTGCACTTCAAATTGCTTTTAAATATTTAAAGTAGGCTAGAATTTTGAATTGTAAAAACATTTGTATACATTTTATGTGCTGAACACATAGAGAGCGACATACTTCAAACGACGTCTGTCAAATATTTAATTACACAAAATTTTATATACAGTTATGTAGTCGTACAGCTGTCTAAATAACTGTGTCCTTAAAAACGTGTGTTTTTTAATATTTGATAGAGGTCGCTTGAAGTTTGTCACTTTCTATGTGTTCAGCACATGACTCATGAGTCTGCAGAGTTTCCTTTTTTATAATGGTTTAAAATTTTAACTAAATGTTAAAATTTTATAATTATGTTTATTTTAATGGAATAATATTAGTAAACAGCAAAAATAAGCAAGCTTCTTTTTCTTCCATAGCACAGAGAGAGAATTCTATGGATTAAGGGTTATGATCCTGAGCGTGTTCGTGGCCGAAGGCCGCAGGGCCTCGAATGTACAACAGCACCTTTCATAAAATAAAGTTCTTTTTAATTACTCAATTGATATCCAAAATGTCTCTATCGATTAGTAATGTTTCTTCTTTGGGATACTGTACAAAAATTTCTTCTGTCCGTATTTCGAATTGTCGGCTTTTTGATTTGTCGGTGTTATGACTTGTCGGTGTTTTAATTTGTCGGCGTTTTGATTTGTCGGTGTTTTAATTTGTCGGTATTTTGATTGTCGGAATTATAAATTTCGAGATTTTGGTTGTCGGTATTACCCACACCGTCCGCCCAAAACCAAAAAATCAATAGGGCAAGACAGAAGCAACAGTTGAAACAACCAAAATGTGTAAAAGATTTGGAAATTCCGTGTCATTTTCAGAAAGTCGACGGGAAACAATTTCTAGTTTCACTAAAAAAGTTCGGAAATCAATGTATAGTTTTGTTGGCAACTGTAGAGAACGTCCGCTAACTTGCAAAAAGTAGCATATGGATAATGGACGGCACATTCAAAGTTGTTCCATCCTTCATGAGGCAATTGTTTACAATCCATGGTCTCATAGGTACAAACACATGCAGTGAAATTGTACCGCTTGTTTATTGCATTATGACAGAGAAAAGTGAAAAATGCTATGACGTATTTTTGTATGAATTGATGAATTTCGCATGTAATAATAACATTTCCTTAAATCCGAAAATAATTTTAACCGATTTTGAAAAAGCCAGCGTCAAATCCTTTAAAACTTTTTCCCAGACGTTAAATACAAAGGCTGTTTTTTTCCATTTAGGCCAAATTATTTGGAGGCGTATACAAAAAGAAGGGCTTCAAAAGAAATATGGAAGAAATGAAGAGTTCTCTCTTAAAATTAGGCAACTAAAGGCTCTTGCTTTCGTACCTGCTGATGAAATACCATCTTACTACGAAGCATTGAAAAGTGATAATAAGGATTTTATGAAAATTGCTAAACTTTTTGAAGAATCTTATATATTTGGGAAACCCTTAAAAAATAAAAAGCTTAAAGCCCCAGTATATGCTCCAAATTATTGGTCAGTATTTGAAAACGTGATATATAACCTTCCGAGAACGAAAAAAAAATAATGTTGAGTCATGGCATCGGCCTCTTTCGTGCTTAGTTGGGCAATACCATGGAAATATATTCAATCTAATATCAAATTTGATTAAAGAACAAGTTTTGGTAGAAACCAAAATTCAAAAGATACTCACTGGTGAAAAACAAACTAAACAGGACGACACCTGGAAAAAAGGGAGAGTTGCATTAAGGCAGTATTAATGGAAAGACAAAACTATGTTCCTGAAGAATATTTAGTCAATATAGCTAAGAATCTTACTTTAATCTAATAAATAATTTTTTGGAAATATCATCTGAATAACTTATAAATAAATGAATTAAATCACTAAATTTATTGTTTCTGTTAAGTACCTTTTACCTTTTATGAAAATAGTTACGGGTAAATTTTAGAATAGCATCCCATGATTTCGGGGTTAAAATGGGTATGTACGGATAGAGGAGATCTTCCAGATCAAAAAAATATATATAAAGTTGCCGCTGACTTATGGTTTTTGAGATATTTGAATTTAAAGTTCAAAAATTCAACTAATTAAAACGCGTGTTTCTCCGATTTATAATTAATTTTACACTAACATTTTTAACTTTTATATCCACTAATAATCCACTAATTCTTTTGTAACCATTTATTTTATATTAAATAGTGCAAACATAATTTTTATTCAATATTTAACTTGTGTTCAATTATTTTTGTTCACACAATAACAAAAAGGTTGCATTCTATCTAATAATCAGTGTTACATTACGTACATATTTTACAGAAGAACCAAAAGAAATAAAGAAAACAAATAATACCCAAATGACTAGAAATAAATAACACATTCGTTTTTCGCATAGAATTCTTCATTTCGCGTTGAACTCCTTTTCGGGATGGCGGCCTTCGGCCGCGCTTCAAAAACATAACCCTCGGCCGGACCAACACCTGGGCGTGCTCAGTTCTTTTGCGTTGAAATCCTTTTTGCGTTGGAGGCCTTCGGCCGCGCTTCAAAAAAATAACCCTCGGCCGGACCAACACCTGGGCGTGCTCAGTTCTTTTGCGTTGAAATCCTTTTTGCGTTGGAGGCCTTCGGCCGCGCTTCAAAAAAATAACCCTCGGCCGGACCAACACCTGGGCGTGCTCAGTTCTTTTGCGTTGAAATCCTTATTTTTTATGGAGTTTGTACGATTTGTCGGTATTTTGATTTGTCGGTGTTTTGATTTGTCGGTGTTCTGATTTGTCAGTATTTTGATATGTCGGCATTTTGAATTTCGGTATTTTAAGTGTATCCCGTTCCACACAAATTGACTCACGACCAAAAATTGCTCAGAAGCCAATATTCGGTTCGACGCTTGTGACCGATTATTTGACCAAAAATCACATTTTAATCATTAACCACTCGCCGTATTCACCTGATATGACACCGTGCGACTTCTTCCTTTTCGGAAAAATGCATTTGCTCTTGAAAGGAAAGCGCTATGCAGACGTAGAGGCCATTCAAAAGGCTTGCACCGGCATACTGGCGGTCATACCGGCCAACGAGCTAAAACACTCATTCGACATGCTTTCGGACCGTGCAAAAAGCTGTATTGAAGCAGAAGGAGACTATTTTGAATAAAATAAATTAATTTTGCCGAAAAAACCATTTGTTCTGTTTTTTTTAAGTCCTTTTTACCTTGGAACACACCTTGTGTTAGTATGGGTCTGCATTGGCATGCAGATTTTTGGTTTGCGGTAATGAGACTTGCATAGCATACTATAAATAAAGTGGCATGTTACTTTAATCCAACATTTGCTAAGAATTTTACAAGGAAATATTCTCATTTAATTTTAAGGAATAAGTTGTTGCAATTCTAAGTACTTTGTTGCCTGTAAATGGTTATTTAAGAGCCGTCAGCGCAGCATTTTCCTGCCTAGAAAAAGAGGCGACAGAGAAATTAAGGACTTTGATTATTTCGTAACCAGCATAGAGTCCAGCAACAATTATGCAGATCAAGCGCAGAATAACTCTAACCAAAAGGTGTCGAACAAAAGTTAGAAGTCTGTTGTATAAGTCTCTTATCATTCGTGTCGAACCGAGATGATAAAGCAATTGAAGCATTCGAGAAAACAGTTCCCACACGGCCTTTGGAGCCGTCCGCTTGAGCAATGAATATCGGCGAAGATTAAAGCACGAATAGTATGAGTTCTACGGCGACATGGATATAACTAGTTAAGCGCTGAAAAACCCAACGAATGCGCTGGATCGTCGATGTTGTTCATATGGAAAGTGATATTCTAGTGAAAACCTTCCTCGATTCGGGACTCATGGGTGAATCCCATGGTGGATAAACAAGGACGCGTTCGTAATAGAAAGACCAACTGCATAGCGACCTATCTGCCCTTGTGATGTACAACTGGCGTGGTCTTGGAAAGAATAGAGGTAAATGGCGAAGTTTTGTGTCCTCAGCCCAGATCAACCCACGGTTCGAGTGCCAAAGAACATGAAAATAATATAATAATTGAAAGCCCCTTGAATTAAAAGTGTGACTAAGTATACAGATTGTCCGAGAGTGAATGCCATTTTTATAGGTTAGCATGTAGAGATCAGAATTGAAATAGATTCGTACACTGAACTGAGTAATCTGATAAATGATAAGTACTTGTATTATAGGACTTCTATTCTCTACAACTTCAAGTGAATACAAATTAAACAAGTAAGGAAGGGCTAAGTTCGGGTGTCACCGAACATTTTATACTCTCGCATGATAAAGTGATAATAATTTACATATTTTTTTATTTTGCTGTAAAATTAATTAGATTAGATCAATTTGTGTACTTTGAGCATTGAATTGTATTTTCATTTCCTAATGTATATATTATACATACAGAAGGCATCAGATGGAATTCAAAGTAGCGTTATATTGGAAGAAGGCGTGGTTGTGAACCGATTTCACCCATATTTCGTACATATCATCAGGGTGTTAAGAAAATATTATGTACCGAATTTCATTGAAATCGGTTAAGTAGTTCCTGAGATATGGTTTTTGGTCCATAAGTGGGCGGCGCCACACCCATTTTCAATTTTTAAAAAAAAGCCTGGATGCAGCTTCCTTCTGCCATTTCTTCCGTAAAATTTGGTGTTTCTGACGTTTTTTGTTAGTCGGTTAACGCACTTTTAGTGATTTTCAACATAACCTTTGTATGAGAGGTGGGCGTGGTTATTATCCGATTTCTTCCATTTTTGAATTGTATATGGAAATGCCTGAAGGAAACGACTCTATAGAGTTTGGTTGACATAGCTGTAGTAGTTTCCGAGATATGTACAAAAAACTTAGTAGGGGGCGGGGACACGCCCACTTTTCCAAAAAAATTACGTCCAAATATGCCCCTCCTTAATGCGATCCTTTGTGCCAAATTTCACTTTAATATCTTTATTTATGGCTTAGTTATGACATTTTATAGGTTTTCGGTTTCCGTCATTTTGTGGGCGTGGCAGTGGGCCGATTTTGCCCATCTTCGAACTTAACCTTCTTATCCTTCTTATGGAGCCAAGAAATACGTGTACCAAGTTTCATCGTGATATCTCAATTTTTACTCAAGTTACAGCTTGCACGGACATACAGACATCCGGACGGACATACAGACATCCGGATTTCAACTCTACTCGTCACCCTGATCATTTTGGTATATATAACCCTATATCTGACTCTTTTAGTTTTAGGACTTACAAACAACTGTTATGTGAACAAAACTATAATACTCTCCTTAGCAACTTTGTTGCGAGAGTATAAAAAGTCGAATTGACTAACAAACCACGTCTAGGGTTAAGTATAATACATAATTTCATCATACATATATTCCTGTGTGAGAAGATTTTGCTTTGGGTTTGGTGAGATTGGTAGGGCATCATTTACTATGAGCTGCTGCCCTACAGACCAACTTTTATTTCGGATCTGTACTGTCAGCAAAGGCTTCAGGAAATAGGGGCGGAATTGCGTTCCATCAGGACAACGACTGGCCAGCGATACTGGCTCGCCACAAGCTCCGAAAGCTTAGGTGGGAGATAAACCCACCTTATAATTAGGACTTCAAACTAAATTATTTCAAATTGTTCTCGTGTATAACTAATGATTTTGCTGATGAGAAATACTCTTTAAAAGAAGTTTTTAAAAGTGTACTGTCCCAGTCAATAAGAACGATTGTTTTTATTAAAGTGGCTTTATGAAATACATAATTACATATTTGACCGGAGTCGGATCTTTCTTACTATGCTAAATAATTTCAATTCCATGCAAAAATAATCGATTTTTTTTACTACACCTTATATATACTATATTCCATAAAAATAATTTCCGAATAAATTTAAGACACCGTTCCTTAACTTACTTCTCCCCATTCGTGCAAAGGCATATGATGAATTTAGTTATGCTTTCTCCAGTCGATTATGCAATTAACTGCAAGAAAATATGCACCGCTGACCTACAGCTAATTACAAATGCATACAGCACTCCGTTTCTCCCCCTGAACTACTCAGCAAGGGATACGTTCTTGGCAGGTAACTAATTACTCCACATATAAGTAAGTATGTGTGTGTGTGTGTATAAGGAAAATCTGCGTGGAACATTAATGTGTAAAATGCGAGCGAAAATGAAGAGCGTAAGACATTCTGAGTTCCTTTGGCAAGGCAATTCTGCAAAGTTTTTTAGTGTTTTAGTTGAGAACCTAAGGCACAGCACACATAACGTGGGGTGAATCGGTGGGTGAGTGCTTGCATCTGGCAATGCGTGAGCTGTGATTGTCAGTTTGGAGGACGCGTAAAAGGTAAGTTGCAAGTTTTTGGCGCGTTTCTTGGGAAAAACTTTTAAGTATTTATGAATTTCGTTCGCTGGCGAAAAAGACGACAATGCATGTGCGCATATATGTGAGTTTCTTCGCTTCTTCGGTGGTGAAGCTGTGGAGAAAGTGTCGAGAAACTTGTGCGAAAGGGAACCGCAACTTTGCATAATTTTCATGCCGCATGCCTCCTTGTCGTAATGGAAGTGTTTTCATTGAGCGGTAAGAATTTTGTGCGTAAATTAATTTTCTTTCTGTATGAGTTTTTGCACAATACTCTTAATTGCAGTTTAAGGGCATTTTAAAACCTTTGTATACTTTTGTATGAGTTCAAAGTAAATTAGTTATCATTGCTGTTCCATGTGAAATACTGCAAGAGAGAGACAAAAAGGATCGCTCAAATGTTTTTTTTCGAATCGACCACAATCAACGAAATAAAGGCAAATTTTTGATATTTAAGTAGCAAAAAAGTTTGAATCCTAGTTATTAAGAAATGCATTATGTTCATGCAATTTTCATTGTAAGTAGATTCATACAAAATTTCTACATTTGTATGACCAGTTTAGAACACTATATTTCAACATACGCGATTAGATATATTGAGGAACTATTTAATCAGTTAAAAGTTTGGAATATCTACATTCAGTTAATCCATGTAAGCTGATGGCAACCGTACTTAATCTCACTGTACCATATATTCCTTATTCTAATTGTGTTAGTTACAGATGTAGGGACGAAATACTGTTTCTCTTGCAGACACCTTTCTCTTTAAGGTATCTTTCCTTACTGAATTAAACTGCTAGTTGCATAGCGTCTAAAATTATATTGTGGAGAGACCAAAATTATTTAATTGAAATTGTAGCGAGAAATAATTAACAATGCCAACATTGAAGAGAAATATATTGATAAGAAATTATACAGAAATGATTAATAAACCACATTTGATTTAAATAATTGCAAATATTCGGTTTAAAAATTCAAACGATTGCCTGCAATTAATATAATGGGATGAAACTTTGCACGAATAATGCCTTTAGATTATGCTACCTTATGATCAAAGCTTATCCAAATCCAACCAAAACTGTTCAAGCCCCTAGGTACCGAATATGTGGACCCCAGTATCTAATAATTGGTTTTGACGAAAATTATCGAACATTGTGTGAGGTATATAATTGAATTTCAGAGAGAATCCTTTGATGTCATTAGTAATTCTGTGTATCCAAAATGGGTTGAATCGGGTCAATACTGCCCTGAACCCAATTTACCTAATAAAAAGATTTTCGAAGTTCCAGGTAACTTTATACCGCATATATTGGCCGATATTTGAATTATCTCAAAGAAAATTGCAGAACAGTTTATCTTTGTGCCTAAAATAGATAAAATTACCCCATATATATATGATTGGTAATTGTATGTGAGGTATCTTAATAAACCCAGGGAAAATTTTAAGGAAGTTAATAGATAATGATTTTCGTTTTCTAACAAATCTTATGCCGAACTTGTTGTTCATTATATGCATTATGGTTGACGTTTTATATTTGAAAGTATTTTCTTGAAGGTAGGAGTGCCGCCCTATCGGGCTCAATTAACACTTGATGTGCCATTTTGATGCACTGTTCGTAGAACCTCCTGTATCTGCTATTACGTTTCACATTCTCTTTCAAACCATTTTGAGGTTTCGATGAAACTACTTATGTCCGATATGCTTTTAGTGGAAATCCATTCAAGGTTTGGTGCTAGATGGATTCCAAGTGTTTTGTGTCGGATCTGTGCTAGAGCTGGGCATTCGCAGAGAAAGTGGAAGATTGTTTCCTTGTTCCCTGCTACTCCGCAGCCACGGCAGATGTCGTTGTAGGGCATACCCATTTTGGATGCGTGTTCCCCAAATGGCCAGTGCCCTGTTGTGGTAGCTGTTACTCTGTAAATACTTTTCCTTGACCTATTTAGTAAGTCGTTGGTTCTTTTCCTGTCATATGTTGGCCATAATTGTTTAGTTATGACGCATTTTGTGATGTTTTTCCACCTGTTATTTGCAATTTGTTGAAATTGTCTATTGATCTCTCCTTTGATTGATCCTAGCGGACTTGGTATTATCTCCGCCTCGGATTCGTTGAGGAAAGCTCCTGCCTTTGCCAACTCGTCTGCTTTTTCGTTACCGAAAATGTTCCTGTGGCCGGGAACCCAGATCAAGTTTAGTTGGAGCTTGTCTTTTATTGCGCTTAGTGCTCTCTTGCAGTTGTGTACTGTGCTGGAGTTTGTCATGGGTGAAGACAAGGCCAGGAGCGCCGCCTGGCTATCCGTAAATATAGTTGCTTTGTTTATATTCCCGTGGTTTTCTAATAGAGCTTCGCAGGCTTTTTCTATGCCTAGTACTTCTGCTTGGAAGATGCTAGCCGAGTTCGGTAGACGTATGGAGAGATATGCCAAGATCAGAGGAGAATACCCCCGTGCCTACTCCACAGTCCATTTTGGACCCGTCGGTATAGACTGAGATGGTATCCTCCTCTTCTATTGAGCCTCTTCTCCATTCTCGTCTAGATGGTATCCTTACCTGGAAGTGTCTATTGAAATCCAGCTTTGGGAGAATGTAGTCTGATTTATTAATGGTGAGCTTGTTTAGGATTACACTATGTCCATAGTTCTGCTGGTTCCAACCTCCCAATTCTTTTATTCTTGTCGCCGCAATAGCTGCTGTTTTTTGAATAAAAATGTCCATTGGTAGTTGATGCAGGATCACGTTGAGCGCATCAGTCGGACATGACCTGATTGCCCCAGTAACACCCGCACATGCTGCTCTTTGTATACCATTTAATTTTTTAATGTTGTATTGCTTGTTTAGCGCTGGCCACCATACCAGAGCTCCATATGTAAGTATAGGTCTTATGACCGCCGTATACATCCACATGACTATACTTGGTTTGAGGCCCCAATTCTTGTTGACGATTCTCTTACAAGTATAGTAAGCCATGTATGCTTTGTTTATTCTTTTTTCTATATTTATTTTCCAGGACAATTTGGTGTCAATCTCCACCCCCAAGTATTTAGCTGTGGGGGATAGAGTGAGTATTGTACCGTTTAGTACCGGAAGTTGAAACTGAGGTATTTTGGTTCTGCTTGTGAATAGCATCAGTTCTGTTTTGTTCGGGTTAACTCCTAGTCCATTGTTTTTAGCCCATAGGTTTAACCTTCGAAGTGCTCTTTCCATAATCTCGCTGACTGTTGAAGGAAACATGCCTGATACCAACAACACTATATCGTCTGCATACGCCACTGCTTTCACTCCTCCACCGTTTAGTTGGAGGAGTATTTCGTTCAGCGCTACAACCCATAGGAGCGGAGAGAGGACCCCTCCTTGAGGCGTCCCTCTACTCACATAGCTTGTTTGTGTTGCAGCGCCGTTTGAAGCTATAATCTTCCTATTCTCAAGCATCGATAGTATCCATCTGCACACAGTGTCATCTATGCCACCATGTGCCAGAGAGTTAATTATCGCATTTACTTCTATGTTATTGAAGGCGCCCTCTATGTCTAGAAAAGCAGCCATGGTGTATTGTTTGTGGTGTAGTGATTTTTCAATTACACTTATCACCTCGTGAAGGGCAGTTTCGGTTGATCGGCCCTTTATGTACGCATGTTGGGACTTCGATAACTTCTCCGCCATTATTGTTCTTACGTGTAGATCTATTAGTCTTTCCAGTACCTTCAGCATAAAGGAGGTAAGGCTTATAGGTCTAAAGTCCTTGGCATTTTCGTGTGTTCTTCTGCCGGGTTTTGGAAGGAACACAACTTTACTTCTTTTCCAACTTCTTGGGATGTAGGATAATAGAATGCTAGCTTTGTATATATTTTCAAGTCTTTGAACCATTGGTTCTACCAGTTTTTGCAACATTATGGGCATAATCCCGTCAGGACCTGCCGCTTTAAATGGTGCAAAACTATTTATGGCATACTTGATTTTGCTTTTGTCTATTATTTGGCCTTGATAATCAGCTGCGTTCAACGGTGGTTCTGGTTGAACCCTCGTTGAAGGTGTTTGCTGACTCCCGGGGAAGTGTGTTGTAATTAGTACCTCCAGAGACTCTTTTGCCGAGGAGGTCCAATCACTTCCCTCCGTCCTAATGTAGGCAGTGTTAATATGATCTTTGGATAGCATTTTGCTCAGCCTAGCGGTTTCTCTGCAACTTTCTATCGATGTGCAGAAAGATCGCCAAGAGTCGTTTTTTGCTTTCCTGACTGCTTTTTTGTATCTTTTCATAATATCTTTATATGGCTGCCATATTTTGGTTCTAAAACTCTCATTGAAAGCTTTCCTTAGTTGTGTTCTCAAATTCTTGAGTTCACTGTTCCACCAAGGGGGAGACTTTCTCTTTTTCAAAACTGTTAGCGGAGTAGATTTATTGAAAGTTGTGGTTAAGATTTTTTCCAACTTCTCTACTTCTGAATCTAGTTCTTGAGGATTTCTGATACTCTTATTGCCTCCCTTTTCGAGGCATTTTGTTGCTATTCTGGTATATTTTTCCCAAGCTGTTCTTCTAGGGTTTCGGTATGTGAGAGGAGCACTGTACCTCCCGCGGATGCTGAAGAGTATCCAGGAGTGATCCGACATGGAAGGCTCATCGGATACCCTCCAGTTATCCACAACGAGACTGTCTGTGTCTGTTGATAGCGTGAGGTCAAGCACTTCCTCCCACCCCGGAAACCTATCAGAGCTTGGAAAAATAAAAGTTGGCTTATCGCCCTTGTTGCATATGCTTAGATTACTATTTAGAATATACTGCAAGAGTGACTCACCTCTGGTGTTTATGCTGGAGCTACCCCATACGGTGTGCCTTGCGTTTGCATCACACCCTATTAGGACATCCTCTTTCCTATTCTCCTCTACTAGTCTGGTGAGCGGGGTCGGTGGTATATCATCGTCATGGGCCAAGTAGGCCGAGACTAAGAAGAAGGGCTTTTCCTTCTGTTCCACCTTTACCACTATGATATCTGCTGTGCTGTAATTAGGACAAAGAAATGCATTTATACTTTTATTGATAAGAATGCATGCCCTAGGTTTACCTTTGTTCCGTGTGTAAAGCAGGTTATAGTTGCTGCTGTTTAGCCCTTTAATGGTGTCTTCTTTGACCCAGGGCTCCTGTATTAGGCTGATGTCGATGCTCCCCTCGTTCATAAGGGTTATCAGATTCGCTGTAGCACTCTTCGAGTGCTGCAGGTTTATCTGTACGCATCTAAGGTTGTTATTGGGCATCTCGGGTTTCTTCGATGCCCACTTTCCTTAGCAACTGGCTGGCGTCGTCGACCTCTTCCGTGTCGTCTTCGTCAGCCGCTTTGTCGCCTTGGAAGATTTTCAACCTGGCCTTGCGAATTCCGAAGCTGATTTTGTAGTCAGTCTTCTTGAGAGCCTCAATGGACTCTTCGCAAATGGCCACTAGTATTGGTCTGCTGGCTTTATTTGGTTTTTCCTCCTTTATCAGCTGCCACTCATCTATACCAGGTATAGATTTGTTCTGCAGCTTGATACACCGCAGGAGTTTTTCGCCTGGCTCCTCTAGTGGGGGTAACCAAATGCGAGCACGAGGTCTCTTTGGAATGTCCCTGGCGGGTATAAGCCTCAATTGGAGGCCTACAAAGGCGTTGCTGATTTTAGCAACACTACCCGTCAGGAAATCCAGGGAGGCCTGGTCCGCGCACTTGATGACCCTGTAGCCCCTGAGGGTCTCAGAGGAGTCAAACTCCGGGTGAGGACCCGCTGGATTGTCGAGTACATAGCTTAGCACCATACTCGACAATCTGACGTCGATCTCCACCCATCTTTCCTGTACCGTGCTCGGTGAGGAGGAGTTCCCGTCTATGATGGCCACTTGCAGGCTATCTCTGGCTACATCGCAGAAATGCCTTGCCGCTGTTGCGCTGTTCTGTTCGCCTTCACTCCGCCTCGGTTTTTTAGGCAGAGTTTCGGGTGTTTCTGTCGTAGAGCGATTCCTTTTTTGTGAAGTGCTCTCCTGTATGTTCTCTACTAGAGGTTCTGATTGCTTCCTTTTCAGGTAGCCTTCATATTCCTCCACTATTGCTTTAAGGCGCTTTGTTTCTGCCTCATCAACTGGGGTGCCGGCTGCCTGGTCTTTGGCTATCTTCCCTAGAATGAAGACTGCCCTCTGGTACCGGTTTTTCCTCAGCTGATTCTGGGATTTTTTGCGCTTCTTTTTGATTTCCCCTTTGGCCGCCAGTGCACTTTGGTTGGTGCTCATGGCAGCTTTGGAGGTGGACGCTTCCTCCCTTACGTTTGCTGTTATCACTGCTGTATCTGCCGGTATACTTAGGTTGGTATGTCCGGCAGTACCTTTACCCGTCTCCTGGCTGGAGGCGAGTAATTCGTCTTCGTCGGATTCCGTAATGGGAATCCTGTAATTCATGTCCTTAGTCGTCGCTGTTGTCGTCAAATTGGTTGTTGTAGTTGTTGTTGTTTTGTTGTTTCCGTTCATTTGTTGGTCCCACGAGTAAGCCGGAAAGGGTTGGTCACTCGTCCGCAGAGCCGGTATGCGGAGAGAAGGCTTTTATACCTCCGACCTCGCCCGGGCATCGGAGGGGACCGTTCGCGATCAGCTATTTATTACCCCCGCTGACCATTCAGCCCTCGGCACGGGTACCTCGACACCTTGGCTTAGGGTGGTGTTGGTGCGGGTATCCTCATACTTCCAACAATAGGAGATGGGCGTAAAACCTAGGGTTTATTCATCCATTTCACTATTGTGGGAATTATGGGGTGTCCCTCTTAGTTCGTAAGATTAGAGTGCGTTTCCTTTGGGATGCACACTTTACTCTTACTTAAGCCCCTTCGCCACGACAAGGCGACCAACTTCAGAAAAATTTCAGAGCAATATCTCGTGAAAGCGTATACTATATAACTACAAACAGATGGACATGATTAAATCAATTCGGCTCGTCACGCTGATCATATATGATATTTACATATATATTTTCTCCTACGTATCCTCCTGGGTATTACAAATTTCAACACAAACTTAATATACTATATTCAGAGTATAGTCAGCACACTCAATATATGTACATATATGTAGTATATGTAGAGAAAATGTAAGTAAATACGTGAGACAAAGAGAGGGTGAGTGTAACTGCATAGGTTAGAGGATCGGAATGAAACAGATCCACGCACTGCATTGGGCGATGTGATGATATCAAACCAGTATAATGAATAAACGTCAAAGTTTACAAATGGAAATTTTTGGTGACGCGAAAAGACGAAGGGACCGCGCAACAAAGTTTTTACCCTTAATTTTTTGGGCTTGGCTGTGATAGATGGGAACAAGAATTTAGCAATAAAATGCAATTGTTGATGGAATCTCGTTTGGATATTTCTTTAATGGCTTGTGTTTTCGAAAATTTGAATTTTATCATTTACCGTATTAATTTTATGGTGTAAAATAAATTTTGAAATATGTATCAAAAATAAAATTATAGTCTACAGTTACATATTTCTCAAATGAAGTACAAAATTATACAGTTCCCCCCTTAAAATTCTACTCTGCATCTACCCCTGTGACTGTTAGCGACATCTACTTCAAATCTCACATCAAAATAATTATTCAACAAAGAAGTTACATTAAATTTTGTATGCGAAATCAAATTTCTGATGCCAAAACGTTCAGAACTTTGGAAAAGGCCTACAGTGATAATTGTTTGCCGCGAGCAAGTGTTTTTGATTGGTGTAAATCATTCAAAGGGGGTCAAGAAGGCGTTGACCACGAATCACGTCCAGGACTGTCATCAACATTTTATTGGCATCGTTGGAATATCGGAAATATCAGTGAAAACCATTTTGAAAGATAATTTGGGCCTAAGAAAAGTGAAGCATGATTGGTTCCCAAACCACTCAATATTTTCGAAAAACAACGCCGCGTTAATGTCTATGAAATAATACTTTCGACTATCACGATGTTGTGGAACTAGCGATGAGTATTGGATCTATTCTTATGACTTAAGAACAGACGATCAAACGGCCGAATATCTTTGGAAAGGTGAGCCGAAGCCGAAAAAACCACGTCAAAGCAGCTAAAAAATAAAGTGTATGATGACAGTTTATCTCCGCAAAACGAATACAGCTGTGTAAATTGACGTTGATCGGGAAGGCGACTCCCTATCGTGCGACTTCTTCAATCTACTGCTGGAGGAAATAACTCGAGCTGCAGAGTTGAATATAGAAGGTACAATCTTCTATAAGAAGATTGATATCATTGGCCTCAACAACCGCGCCGTTAGTTCTGCTTTCTCCAGACTTTATAATGGAGCGCAGCAAATGGGTGAGGTAGTGAACGAGGCCAAGACAAAATATATTTGTTGACAATCATATCATCGTAGATAATCTTGGAGCCACCAACAATAGCAACAATGTCGGGGTCGAGGCCGACAGACTGAGTAGGCAATTGAGAAGTAATGTCCGCTCTTGACGAACAAATATCAAACTCTATAAGTTACTCATTATTCCCGTCCAGCTATGTGGTGTAGAGGCATGGACGATGACAACATCTGACGAGTCGACGTAAGAGTTTTCGAAGGAAAGGTTCTGCGGAAGATTTATAGTCTTTTGAATACAATATAGTCTTTTGAATGCGTTCGAATGGACGAAAATACTCCAGCTTTGAAAGTATTCGACGCAGTACCCGCGGGGGGAGAGGAAGACCACCACTCCTTTGGAAAGAGCAGATGGAGAAGCACTTGGCTTTACTTGGAATCTAAAATTGACGCCAAACAGCGAAAAGAAAGAACGACTGGCGCACATGAGTTTTACGCAAAATTTTCAACCAATATCGTGCTGGAATCTGGATATTCCGCATGCTCAAACGTCCGCTCCAGGGAAACAGTTCAGAGACAACTGAAGAGAACGTTAAGCGCAACGCGCATTGAAGGATATTCCGGTAATTGACTTTAACAGCTGTTTTGAGGATTGGCAAAAACGTTGGCACAAATGTATTGGGGCCAAAGGGGATTACTTTCAGGGGAATGACCTAGATTTTGAAGAATAAATTAAGAATTTTAAAATTATGTATAAAGTGTGTCTAGTATGTATTAGAAGACTCAGCCGTTGAGGTGTTTTCTGTTGTCCGCAACATTATTTAAACTCATGAAGTTTTACCTATGGTCCCGAAGTTGTTTCAGAAAATCACTTTTTATTTCGCAACGGCGGAAAAGTAATATTCTATGATATTTACTCGCGTAAAATTGTTCATATTATTGCTACTGAAACAGCGCTTTTAACTAATTTAAAGTTTGAGAAAAGTTTTTGGGAGATCAAATAAAAAAAATGAGCTGGGGATTTAAATTTTGCAATCACAAATGGCTTTCAGCGACACTTTAAGTTTTATTCTGTACGTTAAGCGGTGCGTCTTCCGAAAATACTCAATGTGGTCTCAAATTGAATTTCGCACGACAATGTGCTACGCTCTCATTTTTATTCCTTTGAGGTACTTTGCTTGTATTTTATTTCTTAATTTTATTTCATACACACACACACACACTTGGGCCTTTGGCGACATGGCCTTCTAGCCGTCCTTGCACTGTTTCCCGTTATATAATTACTTTTGTTCTTGGGCCACTTTGACGGTTATTGGTGACTCTGCGTCACCGACGTGAAAAAGCTCACCTGACTTACATGCGATTAATTAAAATGCGACCATTTGGGGACGGTATCAAGCCGCTATTTACAGGTTTGAGGAAAGAGAAAGTAAAAACGCCGCGTTGCGGAGTGTGAAGTAAGCGAAAGGAGGAGCATGTGGAAGAGAATTGCGCTTGGCAGCCATTGCTTCTCATTGGATGCGAAGTAGCTTCGTGGAGGTTAGCTCGAAAAAGTGTACGTGCAATAAAGTTAAACACGTTTGTATGTGCTAAACATATTTTATAAGTCTAGTCTCTTTTGCTGCACTTCTGACGCCTTCGTTTCATCATCTTTTGTACATCGTCTTATCTGTTAATTATATTTAAAAGTATTATCACGCTCACATGCTTATTAATAACTGAAATTGGCTTTCAGCTGGGTTGATTTATGTGAGTCTTGCCCCAAAGTTGCAGCATGTTAAGTCCTTAGCCACCTTAGTCTAACAAAGCAGCTCTATGTAGGTGAGTGTATCACGCGTTTACATGGGTTCCCTTTCAGAGGTGTCAGGTCATGCCTTTATAAAATAATTATAAAAATATTTTATGCAAATGTCGTGCCTTTGTCTTTTCTTTTTGTTGTAATTCAAAAGTTGGTAATTGTATTCCTTGTTATCGTACAATACATTTACTTTTAAAATTTAAATATGATGGCCATGTGCTGCAGCTATAACTTATAAACGCTCGAGGGAAATTTTCAAAATGCAAATAGTTACGAAATGATAGCGAAACAATGAGCTTCACGGTCTTTCTAGGTGTATAGGATTTAGACTGGTAACGAATTCCTAGAATCGCCGTTCTCCTGAAATGATTGGTTGAATTGGCAATCTCTTGTATGAAAATTATGCTGGGATTTTTTAATGTGTGCGAGTAAACAAGGATTAAGTTATACTTTGGCAAATTTTAAATGTTCAAAACCGGTTCCATAACCGGTAACAGGTCTTCAATGTCAAGGAAAATTTACGATATTCGCAATTCTACGACATTAATGGAAAATATTTTTCTAATTAAAAATCTAATTATCTATTTTAGGCACAAAGATACACTGTCGTGATTAAAACACGCTTTGCAATTTTCATTGAGATAACTCAAATCTTGGCCGATATGTCCAGCATACAGCACGCGGATTCGAAAATCTTTATATTTATTTAATTACCTAGGGGCTTACAGGTGGCATTCTTTAAAGGAATTAAGAGTGAAAAATTTTATACCGTTATATTAACTACTAGAGGACCCGTCCACGCTTCACTGTGGCTGATACATACATAGATAATACTACTACTACTATCTATATGATTTCTATTAGTTGAATTATAACTATTAGTTAATGAGATATAGCATTTTTTTTAAGCAACTTGTATTATTTTACAAAGAAATGGATCATAAATAATTTCGTGTGTTAATAAATATTGTTTTTTGGGGGAAAATACTGTTGAATTTTGGCTTAGGGAAATCCACCGTTGAAAAGATATCTGCTAAGCTGGAAACAGGCGAAATGAGCAAAGTAGGTGCCCGCAAGTTCATAATCCAACAAAAACAACGAATAAATGATTCTGAGAAGTGTTTAAGTGCTCTCAAATCGGAATAAAGCCGAAATTTTCGTCGGTGATAGAAACATAGCTCCATCATTTCCCACTTGAGTCCCATCGACAGTCATCCTAGTGGACTGCACATGATGAAACGGTTCTCAGGCGTGGAAAAACGAAAAAGTCGGCTGGAAAAGTTATGACATCATTCTTTTGGGATGCACGTGGTATAATACATACTCAACGACTGATTACTGAGCCAGTTATAATCTATTTCACTGCGTATCAGTTCATTTCTTCTATCCCAAATACTTAGCAATTGTATTATTTTTTAGAAGAATCTGTTTAAAATTGTACGCATATATTCAAATGATTCCTACAAACATGAATTTTGAACAAATATTTATTATTTGAAACATAAATTTTGTATTTGTGAGTTGTATTGGACTTTGACATAGAGAGATAAAAGGTATCCTATGACCTTACTCTGGTTCTAAGCTACCTCTCCCCCATTTTTCAGCCAAATCGGTTCAGACGTTCTTGAGTTATAAATGGTGTAACTAACAACAACTTTCTTTTATATACTATATTTAGATTTCTTGATTTGTGTACTGTAAAGTCAAAGAATCAAATGGAATTTTAAACTGTGTTATATGGGAAGTAGGCGTGGTTGTATTTCGATTTCGCCTACTTTAGCACTGTGACATAGGAATATGAGAAGAAGAAGAAAAGTTGGGTCGGGTCCCGTGATATGTGATTTCATCAAAAAGTGGGTAAGTAAGACCATAAGGTCTTCTACCATCTCGAAGGTAAATTTTAACGTCACTGGAGTATTAAGATATTGACCTATCACGATTTTAGTGGTTTTTAACAGTACCGTTGTATGGCTAGCGAGCGGTGTTATCTCCCGATTTTATCAATTTTCACACTGTCGGTAGGAGTTCTTAAAATAATTCTGGTTGGTGAAGTTGGTTGATGTAGCTTTATTGGTTACGAGATATGTACATTCAACTAATTAATGGGCGGGGCCACGCCAACTTTTTCAAAAACTTTTGTCCACAGGCACTACGAACCCTCAAGTGATGCGATATTTTACTACGAAGATTGCTATAAAGAGTATTTTGGGCCATGCAGTAGGAACTTTTCCGCTGAGTTCTGGTTCAACTAGATTTAACTGGACGGAAAAAAGTCACAGGATCGTGCTAAATGTGCATTGCATTGCTAATAAAAAGACGACGAAAGACTCCCAAGAGCTGTAATAAATGTCAACAGCCAGTTTGAGATGAATATTCAACTAATACTGCACAATGCCTTAATTTTATAATTAACATTACAATTAACATTATATAAAGAACTGTAATAATAATTTATTTTAAATAAAAGTTGATTGAAAGCATAATTTGCTAATTAGAAAATGACTGAATTTTAATAATATAATTAGAAAAAACAGTAACATGCACTCACAATTGGCTAGACTCGTGGTATATAACGACGATTCGGGAGCTTAAGGTGAATTAATATTTTGTTTTGATGTTATTCGCTTTAATACATCGTGGTGCTACCCGGGACTAACATAAGGATTAAAAAGTCATAAAAGTCATACAAGAAAATGTATGGTCCAATTTTAACAATTTTTAAGTTGGCATACCTGAAAGGCACTTTGTACAAGCCATATATAACTCCATATATACTGTTAAGTGGACAAAACTATTTATTATGTTCTGAAGGTTGCGAGGGTATCAAAAAAAAGTAACGAAATATGGGATGCATACGGATCGTTGGATGAACAATTTGTGTAGGAATATACCTTTTGAATATCGATTTCAGTTCCATTTCTGAATTTTACTACCGTATTATCTAAGGCTTCATTCAATAGACATTTTTCAATCAGTGGTAACAAGGTAACATTATTAGATGGTATAATTTTAAGAATGCGAACATCGAATAACGAAATTTAATTACGATCTTCCTTTGAGCATACAGCTTAAGCTGTACAAAGACTTTTTAATCACTCTCTCGGTAATATGTAAGTCTTAGCCTTGTATCTACGAATTATTTATGGTTGACAATCTTGTTGTTTCTTATATTAAGGATTGAGAACAGATCTTTTTGCAAGTTTTTTGCTATTACAAAGCTATATACTACTGTGATCAAATTGAAAGGTGAATTTTGTTCATTTCATCTCCTTCAAAGTAATCCTCTCCCGCTGCAATAAACTTATGCCATCGAATTTTCGATTCATCTATGCACTTGGAAAAATCCTCCGTCGTAATGGCCATCAGAGCCTTCTTCGATTCAGCTTTTATATCCTCAATTTAGTCAAAACGGTGTCCTCGGAGTAGTCATGTGAAATTGCTGAATAGCCAGAAGTTACACGAAGGTAAATCAAGCGAAAGCGGTGGTTGCGGCACGATATTAGTTGAAAATGTGGCGAAATTATCACGCTCTTCTTTGTTCAATAAATTCAAACATAGTAAAAATCGAAGAATTCACTTTTAGAGCCTCACAAAACGACGCGTATTTAAATACTAATGAATATCTTGACGAGAATTTTAGCATAGATGTCACTAACAGTACTATTAACTTGACGATTCGAAAAACACGCGGAGTATAAATCAAAAATTCACCTTTTAATTTGATCACAGTAGTATACATGAAAAAATTATAAAAAGCTCCCCATAATTTTTTAATAATTGTGCAAATATTTTTGTTTTCATTATTTTTATTCAACTTCTATTAAAAATTATTTTTCACTCATCATTTCAATGTGTTATAATAGCATGTTTTTGAGCATTAAACCGCCAGATAATTTATGCACTGTTCTTGAGGAAAAAAATGAATTGATTCAGTAATTACTTGAAGCAGAATTGACTCAATGAGCGGGCTATTTTGGCAGCCAAAAATGTTGAAGTTGACGAAATTAACTTCCAAATACAACAGTTGTTACCAGGCGATGTGATGACTTTTAAATCAATCGATGCTGTTCTTAATGAAAATTAAAGTGCAAGTTTTCCAATTGAATTTTTAAATTCCTAGATATACCCGGAATGCCACCACATAATCTTTGATTAAAGAATGGTTCACCTATTTTTCTCCTGCGTAATTTGAGTACACCTCGATTATGAAATGGTGCGAGTTTGGCTATCAAAAAGAGCACCGAAAATATTCTTTAAGGAACCATATTGTCTGGAAAGTTTAAAGGTGAAGTGGTCCTGTTGCCACGTATTCCAATGCTCCCATCGGGTTCTACGATACCCTTCAGGAGGCTACAATTTCTAGTTCGTTTAGCTTTTGCAATGACGATAAATAAATCTCAAGGCCAAATAATGTCCATTTGTGGTTTAGATTTGGAAACTTCATGTTTTTCTTGTGGGCAACTATATGTTGCATGTTCACGTGTAGGAAAACCGTCGAATCTATTTGTGTTTGCTAAATACGGATTAACCAAAAATAATGTGCACCAATTTGTGCTAAATTAAATTGAGATTAAAAGTATTGATAATTTAAAATATTGAATATTATTCTTAAAGATTTAAAACTATTTGTTAGAAATTTAAATTAAAAAAAAAATATTTTTAAATTAACTCTTTTGTATTAACTCTTGCCAAATTCAATAGTATGCAAATTTTGCTCATTCGTATTAAAAGTACGAACATTTCAAATTCCAATCCAGTGAATTCTTATACCAGCTTTAACGTTTCCATCTTCGTTTGTACAAAATAATATCGTTGTATTAAGGGGTAACTGTTCCCCATGAAGAGTTTACTACAATGTAATATAACAAAAAATTTAGTCACAGAAACGCATGACCGGGTCTGCTAGTATTTTTATAATTTTCCTCCTCAAAAATCTGTGCACTTATTTTCTACAGAAAAATACATTTTAATTCAAATATTGATAATTACAGGTTACAAAGAACTCCTTACACGTCAAATAAGCTTGAAGAAATGCCAGAAATGGTAAAAAAGAAATTCGAAAACGATTTTAATGTTGTTCCTACTTCGAAAGCAGACATTATAATAATTATTACAAAAAATTTTGATTTTACCTGTCTGTTTCTGATTGGAAAGCCTTTCATTGTTATTTTTTATGTTAAGACTCTGAATACATCTATTACAATATTTCTATTCGCAAAACGTGTTTCTGTGAGTGGTGCAAGCCGAAAATGCAGCGTTCGTTAGAGCAGAGGTACGTGATTAAATTCGTGTGAACTTGGTAAATCTGCAACAGAGACGTTTGATATGATCAAGCAGGCTTAACTAGATGTTGCTTTAGCAAGAAGTGGTGTGTTTTGGTGGCACCTTTTTGGAGGGCCGAGAAGAGGTCATTGATGAATGAGCAAATCCAAAGTAAATACGATGCTCATTGTCTTTTTTGACATCAAAGGCGTCGTCGCACCATGATTTTGTTCCTCCTGGACAAACCGTCAACGCCAAGTTTTACGTGGAAATCTTCAAGAGACTCAAACGAAGGGTCAATCGGGTCCGAGAAGACATCGCAGCCGATTGGAAGTTGCACCACGACAACGCCCGGGCTCACACCGCCTTTCTTGTGAACAGCTACCTAACCAAAGCCGGCATCTCAACGTTTCCGCAGCCGCCCTACAGCCCAGATGTGACCCCCTCGGAATTTTTTTTGTTTCCTTGCCTGAAAAGGCTGATGAAAGGCAAGTAATTTTAGACGACAGAGGGAAGCCAAGCAGCATGCACCTCGGCTCTCAAGGCTATTCCGGAAATGCTTTCCGTGACGCCTTCAATGATTGGAAATCGCGCTGGCAGCGCTGCGTCGACGCAGAATTAGCCTATTTTGTTTTTTTTTAAAGAATTCTAACGAAGGGTTCGTTAAATTTTTTTAAATCTTCTCAGTCTTATTACTTTCCGGACAAAACCTGTATATGTATGAAAAGCGTTTACTAAAGTAAATTGATTGGATACAACAAGAAGACTCAATGGAAATAAGAAACCCGTAGTGTAACTTTAAATTGGCCACTAAAGTCACCAGACGTCAATTAAATAGAGAATATTTGGGCTTTATTGAAAGCCTACTCCGACATACCTGGAGATCGCTTCCGCTGGAATATTTATGGAAAATTTAATTGCAAGCTGCCATGAAAATTATCAAGCTATAATAGACCTTGCAAAAGATTGGACCATGTATTGAAGAAATGTCAGCTACAATAAAACGATGAATTTTCTATAATTACAAAAATTTGCCCAATAAACGCCACCTACACTGTTTTTAATGCATTTTTAATGAATGTGTTTGTATGTGTACTACGTAGAGTCAATATATGCTAAACGATAGACTCTGTCATAGACAAGTGTATGATTATCATTCTGTGTATAAGACGTTCGAATGTCGGTTGCATAAAACTGAGGAATTCAAGAAAAGTCTTTCTAAGAGTTCCCATCTATCGTAGGAAGTGCAAAATATTCCAATAAAAGCTATACAACAAATTCCCCAAGACCTTCTGAGTTCAAGTCAGCATAAGATAGTCGCATAGAAGTAACCAATCATCAGCACAGAAGTACTTTAACTGAACTCCTTTTATGATTTTAATACACTGAAAAAATTCAAGTCAAGCATTCTTCTTTTGAGCAAATATTAAATATTAAAATGTGCAAATGAAAGCCATTTTTTTTAGTTACTTTGAATGAAAATGGCTAACAATTGCTTCGAAACTGAATCACTGAAACTTACAAAATGCGAAAGAAGAGCTTACAAATTTAAAAAAAGTAAAGTAACTAAATCAAGCGATCAACAGATAAAATGCTCCGTGCACACATTCACATACAACACAAAAACCTGATATGTCTGAGTAACGCTATACTGCAACTAACAACTTGTGATCAGAAGCGAATATGCCACTACATACATAAACATGTGTGCACAATGTGCATGTATAATGCTTTTATATATGTACATAAGTATGTGTTTACCTTTGATGGCACAGCCCATTTGCAATCATAAATAATTCCAAGCTTACTTACAAGACAGCAAAGAAGCTGATATTATGCGAAAAGCGAAGAGCAGTAGAAAAGCGAAATGAACCGAGGAAACTGGAAATTCGCTCAAGAAATGTACGCATCAATATGTGAATATGCGAACAAAATACATATCTGTAAGGAATCGATGTTTATATTGTATAACGGCATATATATAATATATAAACATATGTGCTCTCAGATATTCAGTGTCATGTTGCAAGTAGTTCACTCAGCTGTTGTTGAGTGGGCTGGCGAAAGGGCAAATTACGCTTTGAAATCCACTGGCTAACAGGTGAACACATAATCGACAAATCGTCTATTTTTATATTTACGGGGCATATGCCCTATAGAGAACCTTAAGGAAATATATTTACAGGCTATAGCCTTGTAGGAAAACTTATGGAAATATTCATGAAGGGAATAAAAAATAGGGATATAAACCGGATATAAAGAAGTGTAAAATGATGATGGTAAGATATCTTTATGAAATTAAAAAAAATCATGTTTCTCTGATAACAATGTGGTTTGGTGCGAAAAATGGACTAAATGTGCGATGTTTTATTAAATTTTAGCGAACATGTTTTCTTGAACGTTTGTCGTTTAATATGAATGGAATCGGTCCAGAACTTGGTTTAGCCGTCATTTCCACAATATAAAGATTTTACTCCTGCGGTAGAATTTTCCACAGCACTGGACTAAGCGAAAATATGAAGTGCGTTTCAATGTTCTTTTTGAATCTAGCGCCATCTATATGTCGACTGGTGCGTTAGAATCTGCTATTTCTAACGATTGTCCAGTGAGAATTTCATGATATTTCGTCCATTGGAAATGAAGTTATTGCGTTTTAAGTGTCAGTATGTTTGTGTTATCGGTGCGAAAATAAGCTTCGAACAAAGAGCCATCATTAAATTTTGTTTTAAAATTGATAAAACTTTTACCGAAACGTTTCAATTGATGAATCGAGCTTATGGCGACGATTGCCTATCCGGTAGCAAAGTGCCCGAGTGGTGTCAATGTTTTCAAAGTAGTCGTGAGGACATAAATGATGATCAACATGTGGGCCAATCAAAATCCGTGATCACCGGAAATTCCTTCGAAACTGTGCGTGAATCAAAAATCAGCCAAAATCATCATTGAAATTCATGGAAATGGAATTGAATATCTCCAAAACATCGATTTATCGCAATTTGGCCGAACATTTGGGCTTACGAAAGGTGTGTGCACGGTTTGTTCCGCACAAATTGACAGACGACCAAAAATTGCTCACAATCCAACATTCGAAGGACATCATTGTGACCGATTATTTGACCAAAAATCACATTTTAACCATTAACCACTCCCTGTAATCACCTGATATGGTACCGTGCGACTTCTTCCTTTTCGGAAAAATGCAGACGTAGAGGCCATTCAAAAGGCTTGCACCGGCATATTGGTGGCCATACCGGCCAACGAGCTAAAACACTCATTCGACATGCTTTTGGACTGTGCAAAAAGCTGTATTGAAGCAGAAGGAGACTATTTTGAATAAAATAAATTGATTTTGCCGAAAATACCATTTGTTCTGTTTCTCTTTTAAAGTCCTGTTTACTTTGGAATGCACCATGTATGTATTAAATTTTCTTATGATCCATCGTATAAGCTGATGAAATAACGGATAGGTTTGTGATACGTCGATAAAGGAATACCGAATTCATATGACATACAAAGTTTAGTTAAGGCTTGAAAACTGCTACAAAAAAGATAAATGATATACTATAAAGATAATTTCACAAATATTAAAATGCCTTACGCGAAATGAAAAATTAATTGCTAACACCACGATTAGTTGGAAAAGTTATTAAAATGTTATAGCACGAGAGCAAAAAACTTAACTGTAAACTTTTCTTTGATCTACTTCTCTCTTTATCTTCCCAGAAAGGTATATTGTGAGGAACATCTCTCATTCGTTATACTACTTAGTCTACATATATACCTCTCACCGAAGCAATAACAAGCCGACTTCATTATTTAAAATTTCTTTGAATTAGATAATTATTTAACTACGCTTTAATCATATTCATATGACGCCTTTTCTGTTGAATCGCTTTAAAAGAGATGTTGAGATCTTTTATCTTTCTTCATCTTTTTTATCGATTCGGCTAGTACGCACCGTTTATAGGGTCCATTCCGGATCAAATCAGGCCAGTTCTTTAATTTTCTCATCTCGATCTGCAATTCGTATAGTTGATCACACACGAGCTACTCCAAGAGCGGTATAAAATAACCAAAATGAATGGACATGGAGGTTGAGATAGAAGGAGGCCACAATGGTTATTTCGAAATAGCTTAAATACATTATTTTCCTCGAAGGATCACAGAAAATTATCACTTTAACCTTCTTTACGCATATTCCAAGTTGTCACTAAAGTAAAGAGCTATTTATGACATAATTATGCTTACCATAAATTATGAAATTGAACATACATATATATATATACTATATATTTCATTGTTTTGCAAATGCCTAATGCTCCTCTTAAGTTGATTTTGGCAAGGATTGGGGAGAACAAAGCACCACACATTACTAAACGGTTGAGCAAATGTTGTGAAGTGGAACATGCTATCTCTTAAGACCACAATGTCTATTATTTCTAAAAATCTAATTTGATAAAAACTCTGATTTTTTCCATCCTAGCTGGCGAAATTCTTTCAATATAAAACATTGGAAACCCTTTAAGAAATGCCGTTTTAAACGTTTGCATACTCGTAAAGATAATGTACAAATATCTCATCATCCTCCGTGCATTCTGCCGATGTCTATTCACCAACTGTTTTACCGACTTAGTTTCTAAAATGATAGTTGGTAATTTATTCGGTCTCATCAGGCCAAACTCAAGATATATCCAAGAAATTTGGCATGTAATGAGTGATTCCAGTAGAAGTATTTTTTTATTTATTTTTCTCATTATTGGATAAAATTCGACCGAATAGACTACGTCCAGCTCGCAGTGAAAAATATAGCAGCCGTAGCTGAGAGTGTACACGAAGACTGTGGAAAGTCGACTCAGCGCCGTTCGCAGCAACTCGGACTGACGTATGGAACAGCTTGGCGTAGTTTACGTCGAGATCTTAAATTGAAAGCGTACAAAATACAGCTTGTGCAAGAAATCAAGCCGCTCGACCTTTCTAAGCGACATCGCTTCACTCTATGGGCTCTTGAAAAGTTCCAAGAAGATCCGACGTTTCGAGCAAAATTTTGTTCATCGATGAGGCCCATTTCAGGGTCAATTGGTATGTATACAAATAAAATTGCCGCATTTGAGACGAAGAACAATCTGAAGAGATTCAAGAGCTGCCATTTCATCCAGAAAAACAACGGTCCGGTGTGATTTGTGGGTCGGTCGAATCATCGGCCAATATTTCTTCAAAAATGACATGATAACCGGCTAATTAATGCCTGGAATTAAAGCTCGTGATCTCGGCGACATTTGGTTTCAACAACACGGCGCCACTTTACACACATCGCATCAATCAATGGGTTTCTTGAAAAAACACTTTGGTGAGTGGATAATTTCAGGCTTTGGACCGGTTGATTAGTCACCAAGATCTTTTGATATCACACCGTTAAACGTTTTCCTGTAGGAATATGTAAAGCATAAAGTCTTTGCGGAAATACTCGAATGAGTCATAGAGAATTTGACTCAACGGATCTGAGATAACATTTGAAAAAGCTAATCTTCAAAAAATAAATGCCAAAGAATGTTTCTTCGAATGATATTAAACATTCCCCATTAAATTTGAAATTTCTATATTTTTTCTTTAAAAAAGTGGGGGACCTCGAAATGGATCACCCTTTATTATTATCTATTCATATGTCATAAGGAATTCTCTTGTGAAAGTTATTGTCGGTGCATCCGAAGTTAACTTTTTTCTTGTTCTTGGTAAGAGTTCGCTATCATCGTTATCTATCGGCATTTTATTATTCTACAGATCAGCGAGGGATTAGGCAGTTCGTAGACCCAATACTAGGTATCGATTTATTCCCATTGTAATAAGCAAGAGCAAGCAGTATCTACGCCAATAAAGGAAAAGGAAAAGCAGAAGGAGTAAGAAGTAAACAGCAAGAATTGATTGGACAAAGTTAGAATACTTTAATGCAGTCATGTTTCCTATATACTAAAATACGAGACTGTTGTAGCTGAGGAAAACCTTATTGACTACCAAAGTAAAGGGGGACTGCATTCTCTAAATTCCTTTGCGTTCAATATACGCACACATGCTTGCATCACGCACTCAAACATTTGTTCCATACTTTGCTATACCATCCGTGTGCTTTTCTTTAAATTGACAGATCTCCAAGTATTTTACCTAAGCACAACAACAAAAGTAAAAACATCTATTTATTTGTAGCGTGCAGTGTTGGTGATGGCTCATCCTTCGTCCATTCGTTATTTCATTCTTTTCAGCAGCGCTACGCTCTTTTCCATATGCACACATGCATATCCTCAGGTAAATTTACAACTTTTCAGTTTTCTGATCAAATTTATTTGCAGCATTAGGTTTTTTGTTCTCTTTGCTATTGCTTTTGCTTGATTTTGATTGAATGTCCTTCCAGTAGCAACGCATCCATCACTCAGTGGCTGCACTGAAATGTTTCTAATCTTCTACAGCAATACTATCGTTGTTGTTGTTGTGTCATACCATGTATTATTTGCAAGCTTGTAAGCGTACAAGGAGCATATGCTGTTGCACTATCACCTGCTGCTAGTTCCTGCTGTCGCTCTGGCGCAGAAAGTGTTGCCATTGTTGCTATTTTGTTGTCGTTGTTGTTACATTTTTTGTTTAGTTTTATTTTGTGCGTTATCAATTTAACATAGCTGAAGCACAGATATACTAAATCTTTCCACATGCATGTATGTGTGCGTTTTTGTCTGTGTGTGGCAACTCCTTGCTTTATTGTCTTATTAAATTGATTTTTGCTTTGTTTCATCAAAGCAGTGATTGCTAACGAAAGCAAATAGTTTGACGCATTTACCGACATTTTTTGTGTTTTTGTTCTGGAATAGTATATAAGCAGAATCTGCTGATTATATCTAATATTTGCAATTTAGTAAGAAATAATTTTCTTGCTTTCAAATAAGAAATTTTGTATGGGATGAAGGTTAGCTTTTCGATAATAAAATGTGGCTCTATGTTAGTAAGTAAATCAAAGTCTGTTAAGGTATACTAACGATAGATTTAAAAAAGAAATTATTCTAAAGCTTACCATCTGTCCCATTATTAGCTCCATAAGAGTTAGACGATTTTTGGAATTTTTTTCTTTCACACCAACAGTTGATTTGCTATCTAACATTAATCTTATCTGGCTGGCTAAAGTTGTAGACGTTATACTTGATAAAATAACTGAGATGAGGAGATTGCGAGACTGGGATTCTAAACCAGTTTTGAACTCCTGTTAAAGAGTTATTCTCTCACAAAGGGATAGTTACAGTTCCAACTGCTGTGGTAAGTTGGTAGTACACTGGATATTTATTATTTGTCCCTTACTAATAAATGGTGTTAGCGTTAGCCAAGACTGTCCAGCTCCTGCAAGTTTTAATTGAAAGAAGGGATGCTCAAAACACGCTTCAGATCTTGAACTATCACCAAAGCAGTGAGTAGTACAAAATTAATTTGGGGCAGTGTAGATACTGGACAGATCAAAGGCTTCTTCAAAACTAAAAAAAATATTAAGTTCTATTGCATAATGGCTCGAATACCTGTCACAAATAAAGAAGTTTCCATATAAGAACTTATTTTTAGTCTTTAAGTGTATAAGGTAACTATATGCTATAGTGGTCCGATATCAGCGGTTCCGACAAATAAACAGCAGCTTATATCTCGAAAAATCTGAGAGGTTAGGCATATATAAAAGACAGACGAACATCCCCACCAGATGTAATACACTTAAGCTCGAAACACTTTTCATAAGCACTTTTTGGGATAGCCTTCAGCTTCTTCAGCGAGTTACGTTTCATCTCTTTGATCGACTGAAAACGGGTTCCACGGAGCGGCAATATAAGTTTGTAGAACAAGAAAAAATCGCACGAAGCCAAATCTGGTGAATTCAGTGGTTGTTCGATGGTATTCATTGCGTTTTGGCTTTCAATTCGGTCACAATCTTGGCTCGATGCGATGATTCAATATCATCGTGTAAAATCCATTACACTGGCCTACAAAAAAAATGTTTGGTTTGGTGCAGCTCTGTGCGCATTAGTAGTTGGTATAGTAGGTAGGATGAACCACATTCCCGCTACTAGATGTTTTTTCTTCTTTCTTATGAACAAGAGCTGATATGGAAAATGTGACTTGTTTTCTGGTATCAACTCACAAAATACATCCAAAATCAGGTATAAAATCTTAGGCACCAAAATGAGTGTAGGCCAGTGTTAAATGTTCTTCCACAATTCCAACAGTTTTCGACGGATGCTCTCAGGAAAACGCCTCAATATGGCCAAAATAGAACTCCTTGTTGACCGTCTGTCCTCCCGGAATGAATTCATAAAGCACCAAATCACGAATAACGAAAAAAACAATGAGCATCACTTTGATTTTTGAGCGGCTTTGGCGTGGTTTGATTGCTGACTTCTTTGACGTCAAATTCATAAACCCATATCTCATTGGCAGTTCAAAGACACCTTTTATGGTGCTCTTTAAAAAAAAAAAAATCAGGTTTAACGGGACTAGTCGAGCAGGAACGTATTTCACACTCAATATATCCACCAAAATAATTCGAATGGACTTGCGAGAAAGATCGAGATCTCTTGCCATCTCTTTAAAACTTTCCTGATGATTTCCGAGCACCTATATAATGACGCAACAAAAGACGATGCAGAACACATATTCTTTAAATGTGTGCCAACGCAACGGATACGCACTGCCGTAAAAGACCTGGTTGGCCTATTAAATGTGAACAATTTGATTGGTGTCATACTGAAGAGCAAAAAACAAATGGCGATTATCCCGAAATACGCAGCAATTTTGCTACGCCGAAAAAAGCGGGATTCTCTTAATGAGAAAGCTAGAGCACCATCCTGAGGTAATGCAAACGGGGTTTTAGGAAAGACGACCGTTCCTTAAAGGGGGGTTTTTCCTGATCTGCAAAAAAAAAAAAGAAAACCAACAAGAGCATAGTTTTGAAAAATATTCTCTTCATGTTGTCTTATTATCTATAAGTAACGAAAAATTGTCTTCTACACAAGAGAGAGACTTAAGATTCTAAATTTAATATAATCGGTCTTATAAAACGTAAAGCATGACCGATGTTGGAAAGCTTGGCGAGTCGAAGGCAGGCTTTATTGTGTTGTACGGTCTTCATGCTGCAGTTTTCGGAGTTAACTTTTTTCTCCAGAAAGTTCTGGGTAATTGTAAACGGTCTTGTCGATCAAATGTTGTACAACATAGAATAGTTTGGAGTGCTGAATTGATTTAAAGTAAAATTTTTATTAACTTGGACTTCGGAATGAGATGAGCGAGCGAGAAGGTCAATGAGGCAGTACAGTTATTATGATATTTTGAAAGACATTTCACAATTAATTCAATAAAAATTAGAAACAAACATACACAAATATATTAATAAAAGTTTTCCAACCCACTAAAAGCATCTGATAATGCTACTTATCGCCGCCAATACTGTTTACGCCAACTAACTAAGTGTATATATTGTACACAAGCGTCTCCATTGCAGTCCCAGCGGGAGTATACGCCAACTCCTCAAGCGGCTTCGCTCGAAATACAGTGGCGTGTTGCAGCGTAAAGTGCGAAGTGCGGAGCAGCTGCGGCAGCAACTGAAATATGCGTGAATGCACTTTGTGCGGATACTTACAATCGATTCCCTGGGTGCCGATGCGATTGCAAGCGGAGCGAGTGCTGCGAAAGGATTGCAGTTGAGTGGCTGAGCTGCTGAAAAGTAGCAAACGGCATTGGAGAAACAGCAGTAACAACACCAAAGCATTGACAAAAGATTGAGCATAAACCAAAGAACTAGCAAAGCGTTGCCACTTTTATTGCTGCCACGCCCTTGAATGTGTGTGTGTGTGAGCGCAATACTGTTGATTTAGTTTTTTCGCTGCTACATGTTGTTGCTATTATTATACCCTGAACAGGGGCTTGCACGAAAGTTGTGACAACCAAAAGGATTCGTTCGAGACCTTATAAATTAACACTGAACGATCAGAATAAATATCTGGTATGAATAACTTGTTTATTTGACGAAGTAACTTCAAGAAATTTGGCACAGATTCTTAACCAGAGCATCGCTATAATTTACGAAGAAATTATTTAGATCGCATTACCATAGCTGCCACACAAACTGACTGATCAGACTGAAGTCCTTGTATGGCAAAGTCTTTCATTTGACGAGGTATCTTCACGAAATTTGACCTAAATTATTATTTCAGGTATCTCTGCAATCGTCGAACACGTTATTAATATCGGACCACTATAGCATATAGCTACCATATAAACTGACCGATCAAAATCAAGAAAAATATTTTGTATATCTTTAAAGCTATAAGAAAGGCACGTGTGAAGGGTATTATTGCTTCGGTGGTGCTTTTTCTTGTTTTTGTTGTGTATTTGCTTACATTACTCTTTCGACATTTTGTTCAGTCGCATAGCGGCTCCCTCAGCGTTGGAACGCGCGTTTGCTCCAAAAAGTCATGCTGTTCAGGCGATGGTGCCACCCGCGCCTGCACACACAACACACATACATTGATTCATTGTTTCTATTTGCTGTGAGGTGCATATGTGACGCTCACACTTAAGTGCATACATGCATATACACATACATACTACTATACATAGATACATGTATAAACGCATAAAATGTAAAAGTCTCAATTATTCTCCCAGCGGGATTTTTTCCTTTTAATACAAAGTTTTATCATCAACAAGAAGCTCATAAAATATGTTTTCATCTTCCTGTACAGCACAGCAGCAGGAGCAGCACTGGCGTTCCGTTACCAGCAGCGCCACCGCCGCAGCCGCATCGCCATATTTTCTTTGCGCGCATCATTTGCCCCCGGCATGGCCGGCAGCTATAGCTGCCGCTTAAGCATCTACTGCTTGGCAGGTTCCTCGTTCGTCCGCAGTTCTCTGCTCTGCGCCTTCGCCTCTTTATTTCTGCGCTTTGTGCTATTTTCATTGCTTCAGTTTCGACGTCCTGCGGATGCTCCTAGCAGCAGATTTACTTTTTCGGTTAATTTAATTTTTTTTGCATTTCTACTTTTTGTAGAAATATTCCCTTGTCCCGTGGTTTTTTCGTTTTGCTTTTTTCGGCAGATTTCTCCCTCTCGCCTTTGCCGTTGTGCGCTCATTCGCTTGTTTCTTACTACAGCTCATTCGTTTAAGCCATTTTACAGCAATTTTGCTTATAGCCAATTTAGTGGTTGCACAGTTATGCCAAAGCCAATGTTGCCAGCAATCGCCAGCGGGTGCTGCCACGGGCCATTTAAGCTGCTGTTGTTGCTGCTACATATTGTAGCTTCTTTCAATTTACTTACCTGAACTGATGCAATTTTCTTTGTTAGCGTTTGGCGTGTTCGCCATTTTGTTTTTGTGGTTGACATATAAAAACAACGACTAAGCTATTGCTCCTCTGTGTAAATATAAAATTTACTTTAGAATAAGGCGAAAACAACAACAAAACAAGGATATTAACCATTGAATGACGAAATTTTATAGTTAAAACTTTGCAAAGAACTGATATTTAAAGTAAAAAGGCGTTCTTTTAGCAGCTAAATTGTTCAATTTTTATTGTTGTGAAACTACCTCATTGACCATGAATATTAACAGTCCTCTATTAAAAAGAGAAAATGAAGAATTTCTTATATATTGCAACAAAAAAGTACCCGGAGCTTGTAATTTAAATTTCCTGCGTAAATGATATTACAAAAAAAAAAAAAAACTCTCTCGAGTCCGTTTGAAAGATTTTGCTGGATATTTTGAATGAGAAATGCGTTCTTGCTCGACTCGTCCCGATAATGCTGAATACTTTTCAAAAAGAGTACGATAAACAGGTCCCTTTGGACATGCTTGATCGTGGGAATTCTGATCCCACATTCATGGAGAGCATTAAAACTGCCGATTAGACAAGGTTTTACGAGTTTCATATGCAAACCAGTAAACAATCATCGGAATGGAGGGGAAGAAACGAGGCGAAACCAATAACACCACTCCAAAGTTGGTCAAAAACAAGGTGATGCTCATTGGTTTTTCGATATGGTGCATCATGAATTTGGTCCGGAGAGTCAGACGGTCAACAAAGAGTTGGATGTGAGAACATTTGTCGAAAACGACGGAATTGTGGAAGAATAAAACTTTACGTGATGACGGTGCACCGTTGCATCGAGCCACGATTGTGACTGAATTTAAAGCCAAAACGCAATGACTACTATCGATAAACCACCTTATTCCCCAAATTTGGTTCATTTGATTATTTCTTGTTCGCCATATTGAAATTGCCGTTCCGTGGAACACGTTTTCAGTCGATCGAAGAGATAAACCAAAATTCGCCGAAAAAGCTGAATGCCATTCCAAAAAGTGCTTGTGAAAAGTGTTTTGACAGCTGGAAAAATCGTTGGCATAAGTGTATTACATTTGGTGGGGATTACTTCGAAGCGACAAAATGAATATTGATCAATAATTAGATATTTTGCGTTTTATTTGCAATTTGTCACAATGTATTTTATGTTTTAGAAATTATTTCGATTCCATTAATAAATTTCAGCCCGAGAAGCCCAATTTTCGTCCACTTTTTGCAGCAAATGGAGCCGTATTTCAGAAATAACGCACTATTTTGTTAGAGCCAAATGTCGTCCACTTAAACATACTTCAATACGGGCACAAAAAGTCATTAATATTGGCTCTATAGATTTCTCCATTGACTGTAACATTGTGGCACCAAGCAGTGACTTTTTGATAACAAACCAAGAACTTAACGCAAAAGCTTTCATGAAGTGGGTGGACACAGCCGCAATTGTTGCTCGCGTTGGCGGATGGACTCATTCGGGTCTGCTTCGGTACTCTGCTTCACAGAATAGTGTACTCTACGGCGTCTCTGAGGATGATTATTATTCACTAGAATAAAACCATCAATGATTGTACGAATTACCGAATATGTAAGTCAGATTAGCATGATTGGTAAATCATGTAAATTGAGTAATGTAAATCAAATTGTACAGCTGTCAAAAAGACTAACTCAGATAAAAGTATTGCCTCATTGAAAACCACATGTCTAAAACACATTTAGGGGAAAATGAAAGGAAATGTTTTCTTAATCTTAGGAAGAGATACATATCCCTCGTCAGAAATTTCTTGAACTAAGATCTAGTTTAAGATCCTTTCAAGCATTGTAATACTGTCTCAATCTTAGGAAATTGACAATTAATCTGATATTGATCCTCTAGAAATGAACCGAAAACCTTCATCGAAAGTCTTTGTTTCCCTCCAAAAGTTTTACATCTCCAAAACGTATACGATCCTTTAAAACAACATGAATCAATATCAGTTATATACCATATATTCTATACTCAACTGGGAAGGAACTTAACACAGCCTTTTAATATTAGGCAAGATATCAAATAGGTCGATTGATTGCAGACATTCTTACTTAAATCAATATTGTGGTAGTTATTTTGTTAACAAAAAATGTGGATATGGAAAGACAAGCATTACAAACTTAATACTGACATAAACATCGTTCAGTGAGTCAAAACATAACACTGCATGGTATGAATGGAGCTACACCTTCCCTTAGAATTTAATTAGCAAATTGGCGGGAGCAATAATTGTTGTTATTGACTCGACTGAATTACCTTAGACGTTTATATCGTTTCAGTGAAAAAACTGGCTTAACAATTGGTGACCTAAATCACGTGAATATCCGTTATTTTTGTGGGATCGAACCAGTAGGAAACTTACAATCGACGCCTTATGGGGTTACATGGGTTTCACAGTTTCAAAAAATCGAAAATTATTTTGTCTTATTAAATTCTGTAACATCTCTAGAATATCGTCCGAAATTTTCAAGTTGATCCGACTAATAGTTTCGGAGATACAGCCTTGAGAACTTGTGCGTTCGAGGTTAGATAGGCCAAGTGCGCCGTCTTTAAACTCGTTTTTCTCAAAACTACGTTTTCAAAGTCGGTTGTCAAGATTTCTCGCGAACTACTCAACCGATCTTGATGAAATTGTACACAGGTCTTCGAGATATGATTTACAAGGTCTTGAACGAAGGATTTTTTTTTTTAATTACAACTATTTAAGAAATCGAGAAATTTTCATCGAAATTTGCATTTTTTTATAAAAACGTCTGCCAAAAATCCAATTTTCATTTTTTTTTCCTAGTTTATTGTCTTTACTAAAACACGTATTTTTTATTTTTATTTCAGATGATCCTGAAAGAAGTTCTGCTGACAACGCGGATGCACCTTTTTTCCGAGGGACTGCCGGAAATGGCGTCGTAATAACTGCGATTTTGATATTTTTTGAAAATTTTACAAAATGTTTATTAAATAGGAGTCTTTTAAGTAAAACAAAATTTCATTTAAATATTTCATTTTTTATGTAAAAAAATTATTGAAAAAGGCCGTTTTTTGCCTGAGGAAACCCATGTAACCCCTTATAGAGAGATAAGGCATTGCTAGAAAAAGTAGTATGAAATATGAGTGACAGAACGGGTCTTATGAAAACGCTGTAACACTGTGCGTATGTATGTTCCAAATTCTATTTAAGGACTAATCACAAAAAATTGTTTAAGATATGAATTTGATGTGAGAAATGAAGAACGTGGAATACCGCCAAAAAAAGTATGAAGACGTGGAACTGCACGCAATTTAGGATGAAGAAGATACTGAGTCGAAAGCAAATGGCAGTCATGTGAAAAATGGCTGCCCCATGAACTGAATGAAAGGCGAATGGAAAACGAAAAAACACTTGTGAAAGTTTGCTTCAAAGACAAAGAAAACAAATCAGTTTTGTATCGAATTGTCACTGGCGATGGAAAATGGACTTATTTAAAGAACATTAAACGAACCAGAACATGGGGTAATACGCAACCATCAACATTGCCTGCAAAAACAGATCGATTCGGCAAGAAGGCAATGCGCTGTTTGGTGAGATCAAAAGGGTGTGTTATATCATGAATTTCACTAATCGCTACAGAAAACAAATGATCAATTTGAACCATGCATTGATCGAAAATTGACATGAATGGACCAGAAGACACGGTAAAGTAATTTTGTTACACGACAATGCACCTGCACATAACGAAAAATCTGCTCAGAATGCAATCAAAGTACTTCGCTGGGAGCTGCAATTCCATTATTCCACCGCCGTATTCACTAGGTTTAGGCCCTTCCGATTACCATTTGTTTTCTTCGATAGCGGCACGCATTGGCTGCGCAGCACTTCAATTCCTAAGTAGAAGTCGAAAATTGGGTGTCTGATTGGTTTGCTTCAAAAGACGAAAATTTCTATTGGCACAATATTTACAAATTGCCACAAAAGTGGTCAAAACGCGTAAAAAGCAATGCCAATACATTTTTTTTTACTTTCCCATTCAAAATTAGTAGTCCTTTAAAGTTTGTTGTGACAATTATTTAAGCAGAAGCGAAAATGAGAGTTCGCTCATTTATATTCGATGCCGCTTGATCAATATTACGGAGTCCTCTTAGTTAGGAGTTATTCAACTCATTGGTTTAGTTTCACTTGTTTCACCCTTTCACCTTTCTCAGAGTGTAAAGACCGAAGTCTTCAAGGCATAAAACTTGAACGGAAACTTGTTCTGCTATGTGCTGAATAAGGCAACAAACATTAATTTTGCAAAATACATAAATAAACCGAATAAATAAAGTCATGCAATTGCCTACTTTCCGACCTCAGGGCACACCAATGTCCTGAGGGCAGTTTGTCAAAGAGTCAACTCGATGTCTGGCAAGTAAAACAATTGAGTGCTTAGCACACAATATTCGCAAAGCGCATGAGCTCCGCCCCCTTCCGCGCTCAGTAAAAAAGGCACACAACGCACCACAGCGCATAATTCACCCACTTAATTTATTATTTATTAAAGTAAATTTTCATAGAAGAGCACAAAGCGTACATTTCGCTGTCGCCTTATGGCTTTCACAGATTTTATGGCGTACAAAATAGCTCGTAGAATGGCAATAGCTACGAAATCAGCTGTTAGCGGGGTAATGGGTTGCCGTATGTTGGGAAAAGTTGTATGCCTTTGTTATTTGCAAATTGACAATTTGTTACGGCGCAACCGTGTCTTCTGCTCGCCAAGCTTTCCGCTCACTTGCCCACACGTCCCCACCGACGCATTAACAGCTTCGGTTTATATATTTTCTTTTAATATGCGTGATTGTGCGCATGTGTGTGTGAGGGTTTCAAGTGAAGTGGCATTTTTTATGTTACTCATACGCCAGGTTGTGCCCAGCTGCTGGAACGAGTGGTAGTGTGAGCGTTTTTTGTTGTTGTTGTGTGCGATATATGCGGTTATTTTTCACATTTTTAGATCTTTGTTGTAAGTGTGCTTCTTTCCATGTTATCTTCTCCCCGTTAACGGACCGCAGCGTGAGTTGTGCGTGCTGCGTGCTGCGCGCTGCGTTCTCGCTTCTTTGCTATTCGCTATTAGGCACTTTTTGCATATTTAATCAATCATTTGGGAGGTAAACAGAATTTATTATCACTCAAACTTGTTGTTTCTTTTCAGTCAGCTATTTGCTGAGATTTTATTATTATTGGATTGTTTTCGTGCTCTTGCTGTACTTAAACATTTCCGCAGAGATACATTTTTCTTGAAGTTTTCTTTTTATTTGGGATTCGCATGCCTTTTCGTGGAGTTAATAAATGACGGTATGGAAAAAATAATTTTGTTGCGGTTGTTTGGAGCTTAAATGCTTGTCATTTCTTCCAGCATTTACGACCACTTTGGAAGTTTTTATGCCAATAAAGGTTAGTTGTAGTTCGGTGAGCTATCTCTGGTCTCGGTTTTATTGCGTAAAATATATAGACATCATTTGATATAGGAATTCAACTTCGTAGCAGCAAATCTATTGAAACTTGTAAATAAAAAAAATATTTTTGGGGTTTTCTTGCTAGTTATTTATTTGTACGTTTTCTTTTTATTTTCTAAATTCGTCTGTCTATCCGTCTATCTGTCTGTCTGCTTGTTCGCGACATAGTTGCTCACCTTTTTTTCTTTCCAAGAAACTGTTAACTTATCGGAATCGCCGACATTGCGTCACTATAGCATATATAAATACTTTCAGACCTAAGTTAAACTAACCGCACCGTGTTACAAGTCAGAAAGAACGATGGTAAAAATCCAAGAATGGGCTTCGAATTGCTTCCGCGTCCACCATACTCTGCAGATATGGCCCCCAGCGACTTTTTCTGTCTCAAAAGAATGCTCGTGGGGAAGAAATTTTCGTTCAATGAAAAGGTGATCGCCGAAACTGAGGCCTATTTTGAAGCAAAGGACAAATCTTACTTCGAAATTGGTATCGGAAAATAGGAAGGTAGCTATAATCAGCGCATCATCATTGAAGGGAACTATGTTGAATAATAAAAGCGAACTTCGCCATAAAATGTGTTTTACTGTGGTAGGAAGGGGACTTTCCTTGACCTATTAAATGGATGGATTCCGCCCCGCGCCGTCTATTAAAATTCAAAAGGAACCAAATACAAATTAATTTATTGATGAACTTTACCAGAAGCACAGGCTGGTCCAAAGAGGACATAATAGAGTGAGGTCCATTTATAGTTGTCTTTAATTTGACAGGCATTGGAGAATAGTGACTTCTAGAAACGATCAAAATGGAAGAGCTCTCGGTGCGCACATGTCCACTGACGATGCGCTCTTTCCATACTATTGAAGAATTTTTTCTCTAAAAAACTAAGTACATAACCTATTTCAAGTTTATGTTTTGAAGATCTATAAAAATTATTTTGGGATATTATTGAACCTCTTCATTTTGGTGAAAATGCATTTGAGGCCACTATTAATGAATCAAACGGCGTCAAATCGCACGACCAAGACGGCGTTCACGTTCCCTAAACGTGGTTTTCAATAAATCGGTTGTGACATTCGCTGTGTGGCTAGTGGCGCCGTCCTGTTGGAACCACATACTGTCCAAGTCCATAATATCCAATTCGGGCCAAAAATATTCGGTTATCATTGAGAGATTCCCGTTCACAGCAACGTGCCGGTCTTGATCATCACGGATGAAATACGAACCAATAACGCCGCCAACCCATAAACCGCACCAAATCGTCTTTGTTTTTGGGTGACTCATGGAGTACGAGTGGCATACTTTGCTTAATGATGAACCCATTCAGCCAGAAATGAGCCTCGTTGCTGAAGATGATTTTTCGATGAAAATCCGGTTCATTTTCAAGTTGTTGTTCAGCCCAATTCACGAACATACGACGATTCTGGTGGTCAAGCAGCTTCGGTTTTTGCGTCAATTTGATCATGAAAGACTTGAAAGAAGAAACGTCACAGAGATGCCCGACGTTTGAGAAAGTTAAGGTTGAGACCACTGACTCCGAATTTCGGTAGTAAAATTTAATAATTTCGACTCGGTGTTGGATCGTATATTTTTCCATGATGAAATCGCAAACCTTACTGTAAAGAAATGTTGAAAGAGCGGGGAAAAATATGGCGTCGTTTGCTGTCCCTATCGGTCTAGTTTTGTAGCGTCCCTATTGAAAAACTCGTTATTTTAATTTTTGACAGAAATTTTTCAATTCAGCCATGTACTACGTTAAATTTGGTCTAAAATGGGTAAAAGAAGACTTGGTAGCACTGAAGAAAGCGCTTGCATTATGTAATGAAATACCCACATAAGCTTTGCTACCGTATTCAATTCGGAATCTTTGTTTTTTCTTTCACATGCAAACTTTTTTATAGGAGAACAATGCAGAAGAGAGAAATTGAGATTGTTGATGATGATGTTTCCAACAGCTTTTCAGTAGGATAAAATTAAGGTAACATATTCAAAAAGCAAGATCTTGTCACTTGAGATATTTGCACGCCATTAACTTGAACCCATTATACAATCACTCATCCATTTTAATGAACTGTTAAGCATGAGCTACTCTCCGTATGTTGGAATTCCTTTGTGTGATGGATACTACAATATTGCAGATTGTGGCATTTGGGAAGAGGTAAAAAGTTACATTTCTCTCTTTTGATAAAGTGACTATATACTAGTGTCTACTCCTTTTTTTCAATATGCACGAATATGCAAGAATTCATGAAAGAATAGTAGAAATAGAGGCGTCCTTGTATAGTGGAAGCATATATGCCTTGCTGATTTTGAATAAAAATGAACGAAACAAGTAAGGAAGGGCTAATTTTCGTTCGAACATTTATATTACATCTATATACATATATCTATTAAACTATGTCCATATTAAAAAAGTAGTTAATTAACTTAGGTTTTATGGATATCTTATATATTGATCAATAAACCTTGATCAAATTTGAACCCAACAACCTTTTTTATGATTGTGTGAAGTTTGACCTCTATATCACGGCAAAGGAATCGTTGTAACTGTTACGGAAGTGCTTGGAGAGTTTTTTATATCACGAACACAAGGATTTGAGTAACACAAAGCATTTAGTGATGATCTTAAAGTCATCGAAAACTTGCCTCATATCTCGTGTGTAACCAACTTCAGATCGTTCGCGCAGCTGTCGCACTGGAATCAGCTGTTTATAAATTTGCTGAATGACAGTTCGGAGTATTGTTCACAAGTGTACAAAAGCGTTTTGCCAAAAGTGAACGCAAAAAAAGTGATCAGCGATGGAATTCAAAAGTAATAGTGTGATTGCTTTATATTTAGCTGGAAAATCACAGCCAGCAATTGTTCGTGAGCTCAAATACCTTAATGTGAATAAAGTTTTTGTTTATCGCACCATCACTCTTTACAATGATACTAGTAACATCGCAAAATGCCATGGAGGTGATCATCAAAAGACTGCAAGATGGTTCGGAAAGTGAAGAAGCGACTTGAGCGAAATCCACGACGAAGTGCCAATCAAATGGCTAAAGAACTGAAAATATCCGACCGCAGCATCCGACGCATATTGAAAAATTAGCTCAAGGTCAAGTCTTACAAGTTCCAAAAGGCCCATGATCTCACACCGAAGCAGCAACAAGTAAGACTTGAGAGAGCGAAGCAGTTGCTTCGCTTGGCCGAAAGCGGTCAAATTCCGAACATTGTGTTTTCTGACGAAAAAATTTTTCCAATTGAGCAATTCGTAAACTCTCAAAACGATAGGGTTTACTTGACCCACCGTTCATACGAGAACCTAAGTCATCGGTTGGCCACCAGGAGGCAGCACCCGCCACAAATAATATAATAATTTGGGCCGCTGTCACCGCAGATGGGCGCTCGGAAAAGTGTTCTGGAGGCTGATTTGAAGGCGTGGGCAAACAAACATTTCGGTCGCAAACCATGGACGTTTCAACAAGACTCAGCACCGTCTCACAAAGCGCGAGTGAACCAAGAATGGCTGAAAAACATCGTTCCGAACTTCATTACGACCTCACAATAGCTCTCGAATTCACCAGATGCGAATCCAATCTGGTCCATTTTGGAGAACAAGGGGCGAAGTAAAAAATACACCAGTCTCGAGATGCTGAAGAAAGCCATTGTCCGTAAGTGGGCTAAAATACCGGCAAGTCACATTCGGGCAGCTTGCGATTCGTTAGGTGGTCATATCGAGCAAAAGTGAATTGGTCCTGAATTTATGATTATTTTCGCACATTTTGTACTTTAAAATAAATAAAAATAATTTTCCAAACCGAATTTATGGATTTTTTAATTCGTTACTTCGAGTGCCGGACCCTGTACATATATATCGTAAAGTTAAATAATCTGTGGAATTTAAAATGTATGTATGTATGAGAAATAGTTCTGGTTGAATGCTAAAGTGGTTGCAATAAGCACGAAATCAAACTCGAATCCACTGTTTCCGATGGCCATAAAATCATTAAAGCAGCAATGCAAAAAAATTTTCGCTTTCATAGTCAAGTTATCGCCTAAATCATCGACCATACATAACCAGAAACTTGTATAATCTTTCTTGCTAGAACCAAGCTGTAATTTGAATGAGAAAGAGTTGAAGCCGAAGGAGTTTTGTTAGCCGTTCTTCATCCAAGTGCTGTGCAGCAATAAACGCCAGGCACTAAGCATGCAACAATAATAAGAACAATAGTAACAACAACAACAAAGTCGATGCTTCTGTGTATACACTTGCCGGTACTTTGGCGCTTTGTTTAGCGTTTCGAGCTTTGGCGACTGCTTTTAAGCTTCGTTTCGCTGGCATTGACCAACTCACGCGCACTCCTTATGCATGCAACAAAGTGTCAGTCGGGAAAGTAATAAAACTGTAGTTTATTGTTGCTGTATGCTGCAGGCGTTTTTGTAGTAGCTTAGTTTTTTGTCTGCCCTTCAACTTTGCTTACTTTTATGGTAACGTGCAACTTTGCTTGGCCTTTGGTTCGTGTCTAATTTGCATTTATGAGTTTTATTAAAAGGCGTTACAAATTTTATTTATAATCGAGAGTACACTTCCGCCTGTTAGCTGCGTTGTGTCGGTGTTGCCATATTGTAGTATTTTAAACTAAAAACTTGCAACTTAAAAGTGTCGCCTTTTGTCGAAAGTTTTCCCCAGCTACTTTTACAACAAAACAAAAACAGATATATATACATGCATGGGAAGCACATAAATGGCTGTGTGTACGTGTGTATGTATGTGTGGAGTGCATTGTACTGCATGCATCTTTCACACCAGTCCAGCCGGTTACATAAAATACGAGCATTTCATTGCTAGCGCCTTTGTTGCTTTGCCTGGTGCGCAACAAAAAACTTCCGTGCAACCACACATTTGCTTTGCAAAAGTTTTCTCAATGTTAGCAAAAAACTTCGGCCTTGTATGGCTTGGCATGGCACGGCACGCTTTTGTGGCACGGCTTAGACATGTATTGGTGCGACATATGCAGTTTTCATCCTGTTAGTACACGTATTACTGCTGCTGCCGTTGCTCCTGGCCTGGTGCACTGGTTGTCTTGCTGGCTGCCGACGTTCCTACACCGCTTGACGCCGGCCGTTGTTGTGGCTGTGTTCTGGTTTTGCTTTGCAACTAGAGTTATTGGCATTTAACAACACATCGGAAGGAAACAATATGACAACAAAACGTACAACGGCAGCGCCAGTCACCAACAATACAGCGCTCGGCTTTCTCGCTAACCTGACTAGCCGCCGTACGCTTTTTATGCGCTCGCTCTTCCGCCTTGCTTCGTTCAGCAGCAGCTTAGGAAGTGATAAACATGTAGTGCTTTTTCTTCCTTCCTGTTTGTTCTTTTTACAACGTTTTTCTTTTTTGTTTTTTTTTTTTGTTTGCTTTGATTGTCCTGTGCACACTTTGCGTTTCCACGCTGGCTTTTGCCTGGCTTAATTTAAAAAGTTTTAACCCTTTGCAGCACTTCATCATTGCGCTCCTCCTTTGCCACGCCGATTTTTTATTTCATGAGAATTTTGGTGTGTGCAGAAGTGGTGTGCGGAATCAAATTGTTCCCTTATAACATTCCAGTTCACGCCTTTGTTGCTCCTCTTTGTGTTCCTTAACTTTAAATAATTGTCAAATTAATATCACTCATACGCAATGGCGTGCTGAAGTGGTGCACTTTACTCGTCTAACGGCTTGGTTTTCAAAGCAGCGACACTTTGGCATAAAATTGATATTTGATATTGAATACTCGTAGTAATGATGAACACAATATTCTGGAAAATAGCTCAATTTTGAGATATCGGTAAAGGTATATTTTAATCGATGTACAACTAATTAGCAACACCAGCAAAATTTTTAGTTTAATTATTATTATTATTATTTCTAAAGGAGAGTACTGCACTTTAAGACAATTTTCCAGAAAAAGCAAGTAAGAAAGCGCTTAGCTCAGGTGTAACTGTACATTTCGTATTCCCCTTTTTCAGTAGTGTGACAGGCGGGAAATATTTTCAGGTTTGAGTAAAACTGGTATTGGTTCAAATCAAGGCCTAGATCGATTTTATTTATATTTAGTTGGCTATTTGGTATCTGGACCAATGAAAACTTATAATCCCACGTCGTTAATTTTTAACAGAAGGCGTCACACTCTGATGGCACCATTTGTGCAAAATTTTATTTCGATTTCTTCGTTGGCACTTGGTTTATATAGTACTTGTATATTGTAAAGTGAAAGAATCAGATTGAATGGGAAATTTTATTATAGGAAATTTTCGCCCATTTTCAAACTATGATATTTGTTATGCATCTGATTTGAGATTTCAACCAAAACTAGATTCGATTGATTAGATGAATAAATGAGGTTTGCACCGCGACCTAAGGTCTATTGTGCCTTTTGCTAAGTCACAACGACTCCCTTAGCCCCTCTCTCATACTGCTAGGTGCTATTGATGCGATCTGACCCCTATTTGGAAACATGGATCGAAGGGCCTTTATTGTGCGCTTACACACTTTTGTGCAGTAAATTGGCAGGTGTTCTGGAGTTTCAGTCTAACTGCATAAAGCTGAGCTGAAATGAAATTAATGCTAAAGATGCTAGCCCAACAGAACCTGTAATTGACGACAAGTCTGCGGAAGATATTCCATCGTGGAAGCATCCTAGAAGGTAATGTCATATTTATGGATACATACCCAGACACGAACACTTTCCTCGAGTCTGTAGGTGGTAGGAATCACTTGTTGTTTTCAGTCATTCAGTTCATCGTGATCACCGCCAGGTCGCGACAATACCTTCTTCGGAGGGTTGCCATCCTGACGTTGATCTCAAATAACAGCTTTGAGGAGAGAGGTAGAGGTAGAGGAAGCTAACGCCAAGACGCTCACCGAAGTATATCCAGCTGCTTAGTCTCCAAGTGGTCATATTTAAAAATCTGAGGATTTCCTTTCAATGAAGACCGCATCGAGACAGGAGACCGATGAATCGGAAACTCCTGTAAAAGGGCCACTTCCTTAAAGTGAAGTGTAAGCCTTCACAAGATCTATTGGCTTTACACAAGTCTCATCCGTCCTTACTACCATATATTGTAATGGTCGTACTTGCTGGAGATTATTGCCGCAATGAAAGTTAACTCAAAAAAGGCAATCATGATTTTAAATCATTGGAGTGAGTATAGGTGTCACTACGGGAGTGTTATAATACTCGATACATACCATCTACATATTTAATGAGCTCATGCAAAATTGGCAATGCGATCGAGAAAAGAAGATTTATGATGAATTAAAAACAGCATTTTCATTTTCTGGGAGAGAAGAATGGAGCAATGGTTCTGTGCCGTTTCGGTTATTTTTAATATGTCATGATCTGTAATTATACCTTGAACAGGGTATATTAAGTTTGTCACGAAGTTTGTAACACCCAGAAGGAATCGTCGGAGATCCTATAAAGTATATATATAAATGATCAGTATGTCGAGCTGAGTCGATTTAGCCATGTCCGTCTATCTGTCTGTCTGTATACATATATACGAACTAGTCTGTATATGTACAGAACGTGTATTTTCTCTTCAAGAAGCTGCTCATTTGTCGGAACAGCCGATATCGGACCACTATAACATATAGCTGCCATACAAACTGAACGATTGGAATCAAATGCTTGTATGGAAAACTTTCACATTTGACAAGATATATTCACAAAATTTGGTATATGTTATTTTCTAAGGCACATTTCAACAATATAATCTCCGAAGAAATTGTTCAGATCGGTTAACTATAGCATATAGCTGCCATACAAACTGAACACATAGTTACTAACAGAAATGCACCTGTGAAGGGTATTTAGCTTCGGTGCAACCAAAGTTAACGTTTTCTCTAAGGCAAGACAATATTCAGTAATGTTTGCAATTTTATCATGGGATGTGTATATTTTTCCAAATTCCCATTACAAAGGAAATTTTTAAGATCTGTATTAAATATAGAGCTGCCATTACGTTTTACTCTTTTATCACGCATTCGTCGTGCTCGACCACAATATCGTGAGGCACTGATTTTTAGACAAAAAGCTCCATATTAACCATTAGTCACTCACCCTACTTACCCTACTCACCAGATCTGTGATTTTTACTTATTTGGAAAGCTTCATTTGCACATGAAAGGATACTGGTTTCAGGACATTTCATCTATCCAAAAGGCGACGACCGATATTCTCAAGAGCATTCCGAAAAATGACCCTAAACATTCATTTGAAGTGCTAATTGACCGGGCTAAACGCTGTATCGAAGCACAAGGAAACTACTTTGAATCAAAAAATATAACATTTGAAAAATATTAATTTTTTGTTGTTTTTTTTAACAGTCCTGTTTCTTTTGCGACAGACCTTGTATTATCAAAATATTAGGTTGTCAAAAAAGTCTTGCGGTATTTTCGCTGGTTGGCGCTGAAAGCGCGTAGTTTTAGTTACACAAAAAAGCTTGATGTTTGGATGCCGCATGATTTGACGAAAAAAACCATCAAAAAATGGATCATATACGACAATATCAAATGAAAACGGCCGTGTCGAAGGCCGGTGAAAGGTTTTGTTGTGTGTTTGGTGGGGTTAGAGAGGAATCATCCACTATGAGCTGCTACATATGGCCAGACGCTTAATTCTACCATTTACTGCGAACAACTGAAACGCTTGAAGCAGGCGATCGACCAGAAGCGTCCAGAATTGGCCAACAGGAAGGATGTAGTGTTGCACCACGCCAACGCTAGACCACACACTTCGTTGATGACTCGTCAGAAGCTACGAGAGCTCGGATGGGAGGTTTTATCGCATCCACCATATAGCCCGGACATAGCGCCAAGTGATTACCAGCTGTCCCTGTCCATGACGAACGCCCTTATTGGTGTAAAGTTGAACTCGAAAGAGGCTTGTGAAAAGTGGCTGTCCGAGTTCTTCGCAAATAAAGAGGGGGCTTCTACGAAGGGGGTATTATGAAGTTGCCGCCTAGATGGAAAAAGATTATCGAACGAAACGGCGCATATTTGAACTAAATCCGACTACTGTAACACTTTTTATAAAGCATTAACTAAAGAGCAAAAAAGCGGAAGGGAGATATAGAAAAATATACAAAACTGCCGTTCCGGTGCGAAGAAAATCCACAAACTATTCATGGATGTCCATTATATGAACCTAAGCTGAAAGTTTGGAGTGGTTTTTGATTTGGTGGAATCATAGCTCCGTATTTTTTTTCGAAATGAAGATGTCACCAGCCGTTACTGGCAATGGAGAGTGATATAGATCAAACATAATCAACTTTTATTTGAGTTATTTGAATTCACTGGTATTTAGCAATAAACCAAAGTCCCTTCATGTTTTAGGAGTTAATATTAAATATGCTATTCCAGACATATGTACGATTTGATTTAGTGAAAAAAGTTCTTGAAAATGGGCTTTATCGAATTCTCTTCTGCAAAAGAAGTCGTGTAGGCCATTTGAATGATATTACATTCAGAACTTAACTGTATCAGTTGTAGTAGTGTATTATTATACTTTCGCAACAAAGTTGCTAAGGAGAGTATTCTAGGTTTGTTCACATAACGGTTGTTTGTAAGTCCTAAAACTAAAAGAGTCAGATATAGGGTTATATATACCAAAGTGATCAGGGTGACGAGTACAATTGAAAGCCGGATGTCTGTCTGTCCGTCCGTCCGTCTGTCCGTCTGTGCAAGCTGTAACTTGAGTAAAAATTGAGATATTATGATGAAACATGATAGAAACATAAAGTTGAATGATTTGTAAACAAAAACAAGTAAGGAAGGGCTCAGCTCGGGTGTCACCGAACATTTTATACTTTCGCATGATAAAGTGATAATCGAGATTTCATTATTAGTCATTTACATATTTTTCAAATACCGTATTTGTGTAAAGTTTTATTCCGCTATCATCATTGGTTCCTAATGTATATATGTATTATACAGAGAAGGCATCAGATGGAATTCAAAATAGCGTTATATTGGAAGAAGGCGTGGTTGTAAACCGATTTCACCCATATTTCGTACATGTCATCAGGGTGTTAAGAAAATATTATATACTGAATTTCATTGAAATCGGTCAAGTAGTTCCTGAGATATGGTTTTTGGTCCATAAGTGGGCGGCGCCACGCCCATTTTCAATTTTTAAAAAAAGCCTGGGGGCAGCTTCCTTCTGCCACTTCTTCCGTAAAATTTAGTGTTTCTGACGTTTTTTGTTTAGTCCGTTAACGCACTTTTAGTGATTTTGAACATAACCTTTGTATGGGAGGTGGGCGTGGTTATTATCCGATTTTTTCCATTTTTGAACTGTATATGGAAATGCCTGAAGGAAACGACTCTATAGAGTTTGGTTGACATAGCTATAGTAGTTTCCGAGATATATACAAAAAACTTAGTAGGGGGCGGGGCCACGCCCACTTTTCTAAAAAAATTACGTCCAAATATGCCCCTCCCTAATGCGATCCTTTGTGCCAAATTTCACTTTAATATCTTTATTTATGGCTTAGTTATGACACTTTATAGGTTTTCGGTTTTCGCCATTTTGTGGGCGTGGCAGTAGGCCGATTTTGCCCATCTTCGCACTTAACCTTCTTATGGAGCCAAGAAATACGTGTACCAAGTTTCATCATGATATCTCAATTTTTACTCAAGTTACAGCTTGCACGGATGGACAGACGGACGGACGGACAGACAGACATCCGGATTTCAACTCTACTCGTCACCCTGATCACTTTGGTATATATAACCCTATATCTGACTCTTTTAGTTTTAGGACTTACAAACAACCGTTATGTGAACAAAACTATAATACTCTCCCTAGCAACTTTGTTGCGAGAGTACGGATATAATAATATGACAACTTGACACGAATCACGCGTGTTCTGTCATAAAAGAGGCTATTAAAAAAAAGTACCTCCAAAGGGTTCAACCATTAATTATGTGCAGAAAACGAAAGACACAGACGTTCAATATTATACAATATTATTTGATGCGAAAAGAAGTGTTTCTGCATAAAAGCAAGAACGAAGCACAACTCATTCGCATATGGGTCAGAAGACTTGTTAGGGAATGTAAGGAAGAAATCTATTATAATGTGTTTGTACATATCGCTAGTATATAGATAATAAATTGCTTTGGAAACTTTATATATATTGTGACAAAAATGTTCTCATAAATTGTAAATAATGCGCAAAACATTTCATTATTCATCAGTATTTGTTTTGTCGTCTTCAAAGTAATCCCCACCAAATGTGATACAATTGTGGCGACGATTTTTTCAGTCCCCGAAACACTTTTCGTAAGCACTTTTTGCGAAGGCCTTCAGCTCCTTCAGCGAATTTTGTTTTATATCTTCGATCGACTGAAAACGGGTTCCACGGAGCGGCAATTTCGGTTTGGGGAACAAGAAAAAATCACACGGAGCCAAATCAGGCAAATACGGTGACTGATCGATGGTATTCATTGCGTTTTTGGATTTCAATTCAGTCACATTCGTGCTTCGGTGCCATGCCTCAATACGGACAAATATAACTCCTTCCGGAAAAATTCATGATGCACCAAACTCCGAATATCAAAAAATATAATGTTTTTTTTGGTTTCGGCTAGTTTTTTTCCGTCCATTCCGATGATTGTTGACTTGTTTGCATGTCAAACTCTTGTCGGCAGCTACAATGCTTTCCATGAATGTGGGCTCGGAATTCTCACGATCACACATGCCCAAAGAGACCTGTTTACGGTACTATTTAAAAAACAAATCAGCTTTATCGGGACGAGTCGAGCTAGAACGCGTTTCATACTCTAAATATCCACCAAAATCATAAAAATGGACTCGTAAGAGAAGTCTTGACGTCTCTCTACCACTTACAAGATAATTTTCAAGCACCATACCCTTCTCTTTTCCATATTTTCAACAGTTGTATAGATCGAAGACCGTTGAATGTCTTAAACGATTTCTCGGTCGTCTTTGAAGGCTTTGTACCACTCCTAGGCGTGTGTTATTGATAAAAATGGATCGCGGTAAGCGTTTTAAGCAGTTGCTGTAAAGAAATTGGTCGACAGATCGCACTCATATTTGGCATAGTAATTAAGGACAGGACCAGGACCAACTCAGCAAAATAATTTTGTTTGAAATATCATTTAACCGGGAATTTTAATTACTTGTTTATTACAATAATATCTAAGTATATTATGGGAAAGAGTTAGTACTGGGATCCACTGAACAATTACTGCGATAAAAATTAAGCTTTTTGAATGCATTTGGCTAACAGGAGTGATGTTAGTATGAAGGAAGGGATAATTCTTCTGTAAGAAAGAACATGAAGAATTATGAGTTAAGTGGAAATTACTGCCACACTGTTGTGGTCACGTCTAAATTGTCTCTGAAATTTTAATTTATTGTGCTTTTATTCTGAAAGGTAAATATAGCTGAAAGATGTAGTATTATATTTAAATTTTATAATTTTAATTTATCTAATTTTAAAGTTGTTGTTGACAAAGAGTTGGGTATACACGAAATCAGTGTGCCGATTACGTATGGAACGAAAGCGGAAGAAAAATGAAAAAAGTTCATTTTTTTGCTTTTTTTCTTCTCTATTACACTGGTGGCCAAAATGCTCTAGCATGAATCTACACACACACGTGGCAACACTGTGCTGTCCGTGGACATTTTACACGTTTCGTGTTAAAAATCTTTGATGGGATTTGTGTCTTCAGGTAAAAAAGCGTTAAAAGATTAAATTGTGTATTGGGGTTAAGTGTTGTTGGCAGCAACGGACAGAGCGAGAGTCAGCCAGTCAACAAACGGAAGAACTAGTGCAAGAGCAACGCAAGAGCCAGGGGGAGCGACACATTGCTAGTATAAAGCGACAATCGAGAAGAAGGAAATGAGCAAATGGCCGGGTGACGATGGAAAGGAAAATTTAAATCGGGCGAGATTTGTTGAAAAGTCCGCATGCAGTTGAACACATGTACGCTAGCCGATGTGTTAGAACGAAATGTTACAGTCGCAGCAGCATTTCAGGCGCTGCTCAGCACACACAACTAGAAACAGTGATTGCACCCCAGGGGATGCATTGTGTCCTTCATTGTAGATGTGTTTACGGAAAAAGTAAAACTAAGGACAAAAGCATAAAGAAAAAAGAGCAAAAGAAGTTCTACATATTTATTTAACAGAAATTGTGCTCGTAGCGCTGTTGTTGTATGAGCATATGTCTTCATTTAAACTGCATTGCAACCTTTCCGTCATCCGCTCTATTTCAGCGCGTCATAATGTTGACTTATTGCGCTAATTTTCATGTATTAAGTTGCGGCGAAGCTGGTAACTAACCGCTAACATCCACACACACACATACATACATACATCTAAATAGATGTGCCATGAACAAGTCGCTATCTCGACAAGCGTTTGTATTATGTGTGTGTGTGCGCTTTGTCTGTAATCGTGATGTTCCACATACATTAGCAATATCAACACAAATAAATTCTGCTGCCGCAGCCGCAGCTATCGTGCGCTCAGCACCGTACAATTACTATTATCGACTAGCTGCTCCAACAATAGCAACAAAATCAACAAGCAATAGCCGTAGAAGCAGCAACTATCGTATAATGTCTGTAATGGCAACAAGGTAAATAGCACATTGACAACATTGTTGACAACCTTACGGTTTGCTATTGTTGCAAGGTGGCAATTCATTTGCCAAGGAATGCGGTAAAGTCAGCCGGCTATAAAGTGAGACCACTTCCACACACATACATACATATAATCTGAGTAATGTATAAACATATTTGTGTGTAGGCATAAATCTATATATATGTATATGTATGCGTGTTTGTGGCGGTACGTGCAAAATTTGTGTTTGTTTACCATGTAGTGACCTCTCAGGGGTGTAATGTATTTGCTTGTCGTAGATCTACTAAAAATAAACATGATTTGTAGGGTGATAGTTGCAAAGAAGGGCAACCAGTTATAAAGTGTCTAATCTCCAGTGTATTTGGTTACAGTTATACATAAACAGGGTGGTCCATCTTGTATATTTTATACTTTCAACGCGGTATATTAAGTTTGCAACGAAGTTTTTAACATCCAGCAGGACACCTCGGAGACCCTGTGGTGTACATTGTGACAAAAGAGTACCAGAAATAGTAATTCAAATTCTCCGGATAAATTATATTTCAAAAAAATATATTTACCTTAGTTGGTAGGAGTGTGCATAATTCTTCTTCTTCTTAATTGGCGTAGACACCGCTTACGCGATTATAGCCGAGTTAACAACAGCGCGCCAGTCGTTTCTCCTTTTCGCTACGTGGCGCCAATTGGATATTCCAAGCGTAGCCAGGTCCTTCTCCACTTGGTCCTTCCAACGGAGTGGAGGTCTTCCTCTTCCTCTGCTTCCCCCGGCGGGTACAGCGTCGAATACTTTCAGAGCTGGAGTGTTTTCGTCCATTCGGACAACATGACCTAGCCAGCGTAGCCGCTGTCTTTTAATTCGCTGAACTATGTCAATGTCGTCGTATATCTCGTACAGCTCATCGTTCCATCGAATGCGATATTCGCCGTGGCCAACGCGCAAAGGACCATAAATCTTTCGCAGAACTTTTCTCTCGAAAACTCGCAACGTCGACTCATCAGTTGTTGACAACGTCCAAGCCTCTGCACCATATAGCAGGACGGGAATTATGAGCGACTTATAGAGTTTGGCTTTTGTTCGTCGAGAGAGGACTTTACTTTTCAATTGCCTACTCAGTCCGAAGTAGCACCTGTTGGCAAGAGTTATCCTGCGTTGGATTTCTAGGCTGACATTGTTGGTGGTGTTTACGCTGGTTCCAAGATAGACGAAATTATCTACGACTTCAAAGTTATGACTGTCAACAGTGACGTGAGAGCCAAGTCGCGAGTGCGACGACTGTTTGTTTGATGACAGGAGATATTTCGTCTTGCCCTCGTTCACTGCCAGACCCATTTTCTGTGCTTCCTTGTCCAGCCTGGAGAAAGCAGAACTAACGGCGCGGGTGTTGAGGCCGATGATATCAATATCGTCGGCATATGCCAACAGCTGTACACTCTTATAGAAGATGGTACCTTCTCTGTTTAGTTCTGCAGCTCGAACTATTTTCTCCAGGAGCAGGTTGAAGAAGTCGCACGATAGGGAGTCGCCTTGTCTGAAACCTCGTTTGGTATCGAACGGCTCGGAGAGGTCCTTCCCGATCCTGACGGAGCTTTTCGTGTTGTTCAACGTCAGTTTACACAGCCGTATTAGTTTTGCGGGGATACCAAATTCAGACATCGCGGCATAAAGGCAGCTCCTTTTCGTGCTGTCGAAAGCAGCTTTGAAATCGACGAAGAGGTGGTGTGTGTCGATTCTCCTTTCACGGGTCTTTTCCAAGATTTGGCGCATGGTGAATATCTGGTCGGTTGTTGATTTTCCAGGTCTGAAGCCACACTGATAAGGTCCAATCAGTTTGTTGACGGTGGGCTTTAATCTTTCACACAATACGCTCGATAGAACCTTATATGCGATGTTGAGGAGGCTAATCCCACGGTAGTTGGCGCAGATTGTGGGGTCTCCTTTTTTATGGATTGGGCATAGCACACTTAAATTCCAATCGTTGGGCATGCTCTCGTCCGACCATATTTTACAAAGAAGCTGATGCATGCTCCCTATTAGTTCTTCGCCGCCGTGTTTGAATAGCTCGGCCGGTAGTCCGTCGGCCCCTGCCGCTTTGTTGTTCTTGAGGCGGGCAATTGCTATTCGAACTTCTTCATGGTCGGGTAATGGAACGTCTGCTCCATCGTCATCGATTGGGGAATCGGGTTCTCCTTCTCCTGGTGTTGTGCGTTCACTGCCATTCAGCAGGCTGGAGAAGTGTTCCCTCCATAATTTAACTATGCTCTGGGCATCAGTGACTAGATCACCTTTGGGGGTTCTACAAGAGTATGCTCCGGTCTTGAAACCTTCTGTAAGCCGCCGCATTTTTTCGTAGAATTTTCGAGCATTACCCCTGTAGGCCAGCTTATCAAGCTCTTCATACTCACGCATTTCGGCCTCTTTCTTTTTCTGTCTGCAGATGCGTCTCGCTTCCTTCTTCAATTCTCGGTATCTATCCCATCCCGCACGTGTTGTGGTCGATCGTAACGTTGCGAGGTAGGCAGCCCGTTTTCTCTCCGCTGCGGCGCGGCACTCCTCGTCGTACCAGTTGTTCTTTTGCACTTTCCGAAAACCAAGGGTTTCGGATGCAGCTGTACGTAAGGAGTTTGAAATGCCGTCCCACAGTTCCCTTATACCGAGTTGTTGATGAGTGCTCTCAGAGAGCAGGAGTGCAAGCCGAGTAGAAAATCGTTCGGCAGTCTGTTGTGATTGCAGCTTTTCGACGTCGAACCTTCCTTGTGTTTGTTGGCGTGCGTTTTTTGCTGCACAGAGGCGGGTGCGAATCTTGGCTGCAACAAGATAGTGGTCCGAGTCGATGTTAGGGCCTCGGAGCGCACGCACATCTAAAACACTGGAGACGTGTCTTCCGTCTATCACAACATGATCGATCTGGTTGGTAGTTTTTCGATCCGGAGACAGCCAGGTAGCTTGATGAATTTTTTGTGCTGGAATCTAGTACTACAGATAACCATATTTCGGGCCCCGGCGAAGTCGATCAGCCTCAACCCATTTGGGGATGTTTCCTCGTGGAGGCTGAATTTACCGACCGTAGTGCCAAAGATACCTTCTTTGCCCACCCTGGCGTTGAAGTCGCCAAGCACGATTTTGACATCGTGGCGGGGGCATCTCTCATAAGTGCGTTCCAAGCACTCATAAAAGGCATCTTTGGTCACATCGTCCTTCTCATCCGTCGGAGCGTGGGCGCAGATCAGCGATATGTTGAAGAACCTCGCTTTGATGCGGATTGTGGCTAGACGTTCATTCACCGGAGTGAATGATAGTACTCGGCGACGGAGTCTCTCTCCCACCACGAATCCCACACCAAACTTGCGCTCCTTTATATGGCCACTGTAGTAAATGTCACAAGGACCTACTCGTCTCTGTCCTTGTCCCGTCCATCGCATTTCTTGGACGGCGGTGATGTCAGCCTTTGTTTTTACGAGGACATCAACCAGCTGGGCAGCGGCACCTTCCCAATTAAGGGACCGGACATTCCAGGTGCATGCCCTTAATTCGTAGTCCTTCTTTCGTTTGCCATGGTCGTCATCAAAAGGGGGGTCTCTCATCCGAGGCTGCTGTTGGTTTTTCATTGGGGTGAGCTTTTTACGTGGCGGGTCCCAAACCCAGCGCACAACCCTATGCAGGGGTGTTTCGCCTTCTCACTTTAGCTCACCTTCGAACGGATGTTCTTAGGCTACCCAGAGGATACTTGGTCAAAGACCGGAAGTCGTGAGCTGCTTGAGTCATATGTAAAAGAATCGTTTCTGGCCACTCCCAAGTGAATGGCGATCAGAGAACTTTCCTCACTTGCGTGAACTTCTACACATGACCCCATCCTCCCAGTGTACATTGTGACAAAAGAGTACCAGAAATAGTAATTCAAATTCTCCGGATAAATTATATTTCAAAAAAATATATTTACCTTAGTTGGTAGGAGTGTGCATAATTACTATGCCATATATTGGGCATTTTCAACTTTTCGTATTTTGGCAATAGATGTCGTTGCAGTCGTATATCTCCAGTGCTATCAATCACATTGTGTCATACCATATAGTGTTGGAAAGGTGAGATTTTAATTTTGGGAAGGAATGGGATCAGTGCCACGCAAGCCACCAATGAAATTTGTGAAGTTTACGGAGCCGATGCTGTATCAGTTCGTGTAGCTCAACAATGGTTCGCTCGCTTCCGTTCTGGAAATTTCAAAATGAAAGATGCCCCTCGCTCTGGTCGACCTATCGTTGATGACATTATGGAAAACATTGACCAGGACCGTCACATAAGTAGCCATGACATCGCTAAGAAACTTAATATTCATCATCACATAGTTTTGAACTATTTAAAAAAAGCCTACAAAAAGAAACTCGATGTTTGGGTACCCCATGAATTGTCTGTGAAAAATTGAATGGACCGAATTAACATCTGCGATTCTTTACTGAAACGAAATGAAATCGAACTATTTCTGAACGAAAAGTGGATCAAATACGACAATAATGTGCGAAAAATATCTCACGGTGCAAGCGTAGTGAAGCTCAACAAATAGTCGCAAAGCTAGGATTGTCGCCTCGAAAGGTTATGCTGAGTGTTTGGTAGGATTGGAAATTAATCATCCTCTAAGAGCTGCTCCAGCCTGATCGAACGATTGACTATATATTTTACTGTTAACAACTGATGAGATTGATCGAAAAAACGGCCAAAAGTGATCAACAGAAAAGGCTTCGACTTCCATCAGGACAACGCTATCCCAGACATATCTTTGATGACTCGACAAAACCTGAGAGAGCTTGGCTGGAAAGTTTTGATGCATCCACTATATAGCCCTGATCTTGCACTATCGGACTACCATTTGTTTCGGTCAATGCATAACTCCCTTAATGGAGTAAAGTTGGCTCTTAGAGAAACCTGTGAAAATTACTTGTCGCAGTTTTTTCGCTGAGAAAACAGAAAAGTTTTACACAGATGGAACAATGTCTCTAGCAGAAAAATTAAAAAAAGTGGTCGTCCAAAATGGTACATATTTGGTTCATTAAAGTTCGTTATAAACATAAAAAAAATAAGTTGAAGTTTGATTCGAAAATTCGAAAATACTTTTTCGACTACCCAATGTGAGCGCGATCTGTCGACCAGTTTGTTTACAGCAGCTGCTTAAGTCGGTACAACTCAGTAGTGCGTTGCGATTTTTACAATGGATAAAGAATTTGTCTCAAATTTTGTATTCCTAACCAAATTACCTGTGCGGAATCGCGCCGAAATAAAAGGCTTACGGGGAAGCAAAAACACAAGCCTACGAGTGGTACAAAGCCGTCAAAGACTGTCGAGAGATCATTGAAAACATATGGTTCTTGAAAATTGTCAGGCAAGTGTTAGAGAGATGGCAAGAGAGCTCGACATCTCTCGCGAATCTATTCGAATGCTCTTGGTGGATATTTTGGGTATGGTCGATGGTCGGGTATAGCTTCGTAAACAGGTTTCTTTGGACATTTTTGATCGTGCGAATTCCGATCCCAAATTCATGGAATCATCGGAATGGAGAGGAAAAAACTAGCCAAAAATTGTGACCGAATTTTAAGTCAAAAATGCAATGAATACCATAAATTAACCACCGAAATTGCTGAATTGAATTCAACCCGTTTTCAGTTAATCGAAGAAATAAAACAAAATTCGCTGAATGAGCTGAAGGCCATCCCAAAAAGAGCGAATTACAAGTTTACAATTTCCAGGTAGGTGATAACCAAACTAAAAGGTCCGAATCAAGTGCTTGTATGGAAAGCCTTGTCATTTGGTGAGATATCTTCAAGCAATTTTGCATGAATTGTTTTTTAAGACTACAGTGCAATATCCAAAGCAATAGCTCAGATCACTAGTGCATATACAGGGTGGCGTACGAATCGTGCTACAGAAACAAACTCTAATCAAACGATATTGAAAAGGATACGTCTTTGCCGCTGTTTAATAAAAAATATTCATTCAACATACATATTTAAATAACGGTGCTCATAGAAAGTTGCTGTTACACCGTTTGTTATACAATCTGAAGGATCGGACCAAAGTGCTTGTAGGAAACGTTTTGTATTTATGAAGAGTATTGCAGTTTCCCTGCATCCGAAATTAGCATTTTTTCACGGTTTGATAAAAGCAAACACACTGTTTCAGATTTCCATAAGTTTATGAAGGGTTCCAGACTTTTCCCAAGATGTATTTGGATGGACTTAAAGACTTGATCGTAATAGTTTAATATAAATGATGGAGCTATAAGCTCGCACCACACTGTTCGATCCGTCTGTATAATATAGTATACAAGGTTTGTCCGGAAAGTAATAGGACTGAGTCCAGTTAAAAATAGTTATTGAAGCAATCGTTATAGTTCTTTAAAAACTTTCAAAATAGGCTAATTCTGCGTCGATGCAGTGCTGTCAGCGCGATTTCCAAGTATAGAAGACATCACGGAAGGCATTCTCCGGAATAGCCTTGAAAGCCGAGGTGCAACTTCCAATCGGCTGCGATGTCTTGTCGGAGCCGATTGATCCTTCGTTTGAGTCTCTTGAGGACTTCCACGCAAAACTTAGCGTTGGCGGTTTGGGCAGGTGGACGATTACTTTGATGTCAAAAAAGACAATGAGCATTGTTTTCACTTTAGATTTGCCCATTCTTCCCTTTTTTGGGTTGGAGACGCCGGCGTGTGCCACTCGGAAGATTGTCTCTTTTGTCACACCAATTCTTGCAAAAGCAACATCTGGGTAAGCCTGCTTGATCATATCAAGCGTCTCTGTCGCAGAATTACCGAGTTTCACACAAAATTCAATCAGAGGTACGCAAACGCTGCCTTTTTTGACTTCGTCGCGCGAAAATGTTTGTCCTGATTCTCCAGGTACTCGGAGACAACTGATAAGCCGCTCTTTCGTTAGCTAGGAACGCCCTCTACCGAATCCAGTCGGTGCGCGCACGTTCCGAAGTACAGTCGCGGCAGAAGAAAATCAGTCCTATTACTTTCCGGATAAATCCTGTAGTACTATCATATTTAACGAACGTGGAAAAGTTAATTATGTAATTAAATTTATTTTCAAGTGATTTATTCACAGCTGTTACATATTTCAATCAATATCGGATCAATTGCACTTATCCGAACGCGTGTAACGCATTTGCAAACAAGGCACGTACATGCAGGTGACAAATGCAACGGAACATTGCTCACGTGCCTTTGCAAAAACGTTGGTGCTGGGGCACATACATGTAATTTTGGGGGTATATTTTATGAGGTACAGTGTTGTGAGTGAGTACGAGGGCAAATATGTGTACACTAAGGCAATATTCTTACTTACCTACATACAGTGCACTTAGTGCGACCGCAGCGGTTGACATTTGTCGGGCCACATTGCGGCTTTTGCCTTTGACAACAGAGCACATAATTACATAAACGTGTGTGTAAATACCTGTAAGTAGATGCATGAGCCACAATAGCCACAAACAATTGAATTAGAGTTAAAACCTTAGCATACCATTAAGGCAGGGTGGTTCAAAAAATGTAAATGGTTTATTGTATTGATTTGATTTGATTTGATTTGATTTGATTTGATTTGATTTGATTTGATTTGATTTGATTTGATTTGATTTGATTTGATTTGATTTGATTTGATTTGATTTGATTTGATTTGATTTGATTTGATTTGATTTGATTTGATTTGATTTGATTTGATTTGATTTGATTTGATTTGATTTGATTTGATTTGATTTGATTTGATTTGATTTGATTTGATTTGATTTGATTTGATTTGATTTGATTTGATTTGATTTGATTTGATTTGATTTGTTTTGATTTGATTTGATTTGATTTGATTTGATTTGATTTGATTTGATTTGATTTGATTTGATTTGATTTGATTTGATTTGATTTGATTTGATTTGATTTGATTTGATTTGATTTGATTTGATTTGATTTGATTTGATTTGATTTGATTTGATTTGATTTGATTTGATTTGATTTGATTTGATTTGATTTGATTTGATTTGATTTGATTTGATTTGATTTGATTTGATTTGATTTGATTTGATTTGATTTGATTTGATTTGATTTGATTTGATTTGATTTGATTTGATTTGATTTGATTTGATTTGATTTGATTTGATTTGATTTGATTTGATTTGATGGTGTGACTCGTGTGAGTTTGCTTATGTTTGGCTTGACTTTTAGTAAAGTCATCTGATCTGTCGGGACCAAAAGTTGGTCTTAAGTAAATCGGATTCAATTCAAAACGGAATTATATTGCTAGGAACAACCCTTTACAGAAAAATAGTGCATTCTCAACCCTAAGTTTGAACAATTGTATATGTTATGACTTCGAAATTTCTGTATTTGAATATGTGTGAGTGTGGATTTGTTTTATTTGCGTATCCAGCTCCTGCTTTGCATTTAAATTACTCTATTTTAGCATTTCAGTTAGCACAATTCAATCGCCGAAATCCAAAACAAGCAGTCGTGTTCCTTTTTCACCTCCGTCGTGTTTCTGTTTCCAATTAACAGCTTCGTGCATGAAATTCGCATTTTAATTAAATGATTTTACGTAATTTAACGAGTAAACAAATCAACATTTCGTAAATAATAACGACACGTAAGCACATATTTATTCATATGCAAACAACATGGCACACCTGTAATGGTGCTAACAACTCACCAGCAAAATTATACGCGTATGTTTGCATGTGTGTGTGTGTGCAGTTCTAATTAATTTTGCTCACTAATCACGAGTTCAATTCCGTTCATTGCCTATAATTCATTCAATTTGCATATTATTTGATTATAATTAATTTAATTTTGCTGTAATTCTTCAGTCTAGAGTTGTGTGTCCCGAATAGGCGATGAATCGGTTATGCTTTGATATGTTCTTCAAGATCGTCAAAGTGAAATAAATGTCTTCGCTTTCTGAGGTCTTTAATATAATATCGTAAATACAAATAAGGCAAGGAGAAAATTTGTATGTCTTCACGGATGATGATGTTTTGCCGAAAGCTGATGACCATTTTATAAGATTATTCTGGACTTGTTTGGAACTGACAAAAAAAAACATAATTTGAATGCTTTTTATCTATTTTCCGGTATTAAATACATATTTTTAGAAGACTAACTTTTTTAGCATCTGACTTAGTAGAATATTTTTTAGAGGCAGGAAACTTGTGATAACCATCTTTTGGTTGATATTTATTTTTTTAGCTTAGTCAACGTCGGTATCTTATTAACGACTCGGTAATAATTTTTGAACTTCTCGGTCGTAGCTAGTTTCACAACAAAAGCCCTTACAAAAAGCATAGTCCCTAGACCAAGTTGTCCAGTTTTTCGCTCAAAAGTTCGTCCCATAATAATAATGATTTTACGTTCTCTTTGTTCCCGCCCGTTTTGTCTTACTGGAATCTTTTAGCACCATAACGAATGATTTTGAAGTAGCGTACCTGTCGTATTCAAAACATTTGCCAGTAGCTCAACTGACGGTCAGTTTGACTACGTCTTCATTTTAACACAGTAAAAGACGCTAACTTCAGTTGCACCGCAGCTATAATACCTTTCCTAAATACAAAAGGTTTCTTACAAGAACTTTGTTCGGACAGTTTGTATGTCAGCTATATACTATAGTAGCTCGATCTGAAGAATTCCTTCGTAGATTGCACCATTGCCTCCGAAAATATCCTATTCCAAATTTAAGTTTTGAAGATGTCTTATCAAATGAAAAAGTTTTTCATACAAGCTTTTGATTCCGATCGCTCAGATTGTATGACAGCTATGCTTTAGTGGTCCCTTATTGGCCGTTTCGACAAATGCGTCTTTTTCGGTAAGATTTCAGATCAGTATCGCAAAAACTTAGGAACTAGTCACACTCTCTAGGTCATTATATATACATACATATATAATTACTTTAACTGTTTCTCTCTATGACGTTTCCATTTGGATCCAAATTTCAAGCAACATTGCAAACTATGCGATAAACTCTCATAAACAGCTCATGTCTTTTTTATAATGTTTTCAATGAAAATTGATAGAAGATAAACATTACGGTTGTTAGGCAATTTAAACCATTTTTATTACAAAAGCATATCAACACATTATTTTTAAAACTGCATCATAACATAGAAATTGATATTATATTGAGAATTTGATAAACAGTTCTCACCGTTGTTGTATCTTTGCACAAAGATGAAAAATGCATTTTTAACAATGTTGCCAACGTCAAAAACATGTGTGTTATTTTTGACTAGCAGCGGGTTACTGTGGTAACTCCTGAATTAATAAAAATGCAATTAATCTGGTTTAACGCTGCCGTCTGTCAATGATATTATGTATGTATGTAATACAAATTTAGGTAGAGACAGTAAGTAATAGAAAATCTTGTAAGAAACGAAGTGCTTTTTGGATGTCGTAAAAGTTATTGGATTTTTTCGTCACTCCGAACTTAATAAATTTAAAAGTAATACCGTTAATGTGCAAGATCCCGAAATCACTATTTCATATATATTTACATATATTGGCAAAACCAGTCATTAGCATATTTTTTGAAACGTGGTAATGATTAATTGTGTTAACAATATTCATTTAAATTATAATTTTCACGTCTTTATTTGCACACGATTTCTTGCTAATTTGTATTTTATGCAAATACAACATTTCTAATTTCAATGTTAATTATCTTATTTAGTATTTATTTAGGGGGGTTGGTTGCATTAAATCTCACCACTGACTGATAGGAAAATTATTGTGTATTTATCTTTAACGTATACTAGACTATTAAATATTATAAAACCATACCTGAGTAAGTACCTATGGTTTACTTTTGAACAAATTTATGATCTTGACAATATTCGATGTATAGTGTAGCGCAAGCAGAAATATGTTGAAGAATTTTCGCAATTTAATCTGGTGTTGTTTATATACAAGTTTATTTCAAATTATTTAGTGTTTCCTTTGGGTGATGGGAGTTCTGTGTGAGATTTTTAATTTTTTTTCTTACAGAGCAGCTTATCCACTAATAATTTACGTCTGATATGTTGCCTGGAATGTTTCATGTCAAAGCCCAGTTTTTACCACTGGTACGTAGGTTGCTATATATATTTCTGGCCTAATAATGTTAATAGGCATATTTATCAACGAAAATGTTTTTTTTTTTTTTTTTTTTTTTTTTTTTATTTTTTTTTTGTCGATTGCTGTTTTGTTTCGGGCTCATACGCATAGATCCATGATTCGTCACCTGTGACGATCTTAAAAACGTCTTTTGAAGCACCGCGATCGTATTTTTTCAGCATTTCTTTACACCAATCCACACGAGCCTTTTTTTGGGCGATTGTCAAATTGTGCGGGATCCAACGAGAACAAACCTTTTTTACTGTCCAGGTGTTCATGCAATATCGAATGTATGCTGATGGGAGAAATGCATAGGCATGCCTCTATCTGAAGGTATGTTACATGACGGTCTTGCATTATCAGTTCACGTACGGCATCGATGTTTTCTGCCACAACGGCTGTTTTTGGACGACCTTCACGGAATTCGTCTTTGAGCGAGCGTCGGCCACGATTGAATTCGTTGTACCAGTTTTTCACAGTGCTATCGGCTGGTGCTTCATAGCCATACAAAGATTTGAGTTCATCGATGCGCTCTTGTGATAATCCACGTCAAAAGTTGTGAAAAATGATCGCACGAAAATGTTCACGAGTTAATTCCATATTTTGTTATTGCGTTTTAAGTGTCAGTATGTTTGTGTTATCGGTGCGAAAATGAGCTTCGAACAAAGAGCCAGCATTAAATTTTGTTTCAAAATTGGAAAACTTTTACCGAAGCGTTTCAATTGATGAATCAAGCTTATGGCGTCGATTGCCTATCCGGTAGCAAAGTGCACGAGTGGTGTCAATGTTTTCAAAGTGGTCGTGAGAACATAAATGACGATCAACATGTGGGCCAATCAAAATCCGTAATCACCGGAAATTCCTTGGAAACTGTGCGTGAATCAAAAATCAGCCGAAATAATCATTGAAATTCATGGAAATGGAATTGAACATCTCCAAAACATCGATTTATCGCAATTTGACCGAGCCTTGAGGTTTACGAAAGGTGTGTGCACGGTTTGTTCCGCACAAATTGACTGACGACCAAAAATTGCTCAGAATCCAACATTCGAAGGACATTATTGTGACCGATTATTTGAGCAAAAATTACATTTTAACCATTAACCACTCCCTGTAATCACCTGATATGGTGCCGTGCGACTACTTCCTTTTCGGAAAAATGCAGACGTAGAGGCCATTCAAAAGGCTTGCACCGGCATATTGGTGGCCATACCGGCCAACGAGCTAAAACACTCGTTCGACATGCTTTTGGACCGTGCAAAAAGCTGTACGTAGGTTGTTATATATATTTCTTGCCTAATAATGTAAATAGGCATATTTATCAACGAAAATGGTTTTTTTTTTTTGTTTTTTGGCGATTGCTGTTTTGTTTCGGGCTCACACGCATAGATCCATGATTCGTCAAAGCTTAATGGGATATAATACGGTCCAAAACTACAAATAACTGATACTATAACTGTTTAGTCATCTTACTTTGGCGTGGATTTCGCTTCTGCTAGTTCTCGTAACAACTGTGTTGTTGTAGTTTTCTGTTTTAAAACACCCAGTGGTTCACTGATCTGTGTTATTTGCTGTGAAGATGCTTGACCAATTTGTCAGTATAAATTATAAGTTGCAATAACTTAGCACTAAATTAAGATAATAAGTTAGGAAGAGCTAAGTTCGGGTATAACCGAACATTTCATAATCTTGCAAAGTTTTATTCTGATATATTAATTCATAGGTAATACTTTAACTATACTAATCGAGATAGATATAGGGTTATATACATATATATGTATAAATGATCAGCGTGAGGAAACGAGGTGACATCCGAGAGACTATTTGACAATCCGTCTATTCGTTGAAGTGATAAGTAAAAATTGAGATATTTCGAAGAAATTTGCTGCTCCCTGGCAGGAAGTTATCGCAAATGGGCGTGATCGGGAAAATGCCGCGACCACAAAACGCCATTAAATGAAATCCTATCGTAATGAAACACTAAATTAGGATATAAACATGTGATTTGGTACAGGGGGTCGCATTAGTGAAAGATCCTTCTGGGGTAAAAAGTTTTTTAGTAGACGTGGCCTGGCCCTCTAAATGGCTAAATTCACCAAACTTCCTGAGAAGTGCGGTATCCAAAAATTCAATCATTCTGTCAAAATGGGTGAAATCAGTTGACGACTACTTTCCAAATAAAAGTCTTTTAGATTCTATCCGATTCTTTCACTTTACAATATGCAATTCCAACATCAACGAAGTTATCAGAATAAAACTTTGAACAAATAGTGCGATCGACGTATTTCATCTTAAACCCAAAAATTATTCAAATTGGACTACAACTTTTCCGGGACCCAGACACCAAATATTTAGACCCTAGTGCTTATAAATATATTTTTTTTACCGAACCTGTCAATGTAGGTAGGTTATATTGGGCCAATAATTCCTCTAGCCTCCATGTTTCGAAACTTCCGTTTGACTTTATACCGCATTTAACGGCCAATGTGTAAAAAAACTGCTATTCACAAAAAATCTATTTCCACTAAAAACATATCCCTTTGCTTAAAATGTAAATTTAGCTTTGATCCTTCCAAGTTCCGGGAGTATATGATGATTAGTTGCACCCGAACTTAGCCTGTCCTTATTTGTTTACCTTAAAAGCATGAAGAAAGAAAGAGAGAAAATAAAGAAATTTTTAACTCATTTGCCATTTAGAACCAATGACAACTTTTTTATAGTAATTACCAAGATTTTAGGTTTTATGATTGCTTTACACAAACTGATTCCTCATATGCACTTATTTTGCTTGTTGTGGCCACCTTTGGAAAGATTATTCAAATGTCAAAACACATAATTGGACTAACATTTCGAGTACACATAAAGTGAATCCAATTTCAAATGAGTCGTCTTCTTCAAACTGCTTATGCGTCTTCGCAGAGTTTCCAAAGCTAATTACGCAAAAATCACTCTTAATCCGCTCAGCTTACGTTTCTCTGGAAGCAAAAGAAAAATCGCACGAAATGTGGAAGCGCTCAAATCAGCGTCAGCGCAGTGCAAGAATTCTTCTTAACCACAACAAATTTCTTAACATATGCTATAATGCGATTACGACTAATTAGCAACACTTTATTTTATTGCAACGTACTTTTTCTCGCCAAATTTCTATGAGGAAGCGTTCACGCGTAGGTGTGTGGGTGTGTCGGTGTGTTCTTGTAATGGAGGATTGTGGAGACTTGCGGTTGAATTGCAAAGCTCAATGTAACATGCAGAAATTACGATCTCAGCAAGAGTGAAGTTAAGCAGCTACACTTTAGAGCTTAAAAAACACCTGCTCAGTAGCGCTAGTAACGGTAAAGATGGCAGCGAGCACAAACAGCACTAAAGTTAAAAGATAAGCAAATAGACGAGGCAGCTGCGGCGCGGCAAGTTGGTGCGGTCTCCGTAGGAGGAAGCGAAACATGAAATATAATGTGCAAAGAAAGAGCATTCGAAAAAAGCCATAAAAAACAAAAAAGGACACAGAAAAGCGCAGTAGAATAAAGTTGTAAATGTAACAGCGCACTTCGTTGGCGGCGGCTGCCAAGGCAATGCCAACGCTCGTGCGGTAAAACCAACATTGGACTGCAGCAGTAACACGTTGAAAATGCACAGCACACAAAAGTGGATTTTGCAGCTAATTAAAAAACACAAATCATTTAAAATTTCGCTCAGGAAGATGTGTAAGACGTTCGTGAGCACGCTAAGCGGTTCAAGTGAATGGCGGCACTGAAGTGCGGCACACGGAGAGCGGGATTAAGCAGCCAGCACGATGGCGACGCGCGACGGGCGTCGGTAGCAAGTTATAAAAGCGAACAGTGAAAGTGGAAGAAGTGTGGAAGGGTAAGATGATATATTCTGCAAGTCCGCTGGCTGCTCAATAGAAGCTGAGACAGCAGTTCAAAGGTGGCGCTGAGGAGGGTAAGCGCGCATTGAAGTGTGGCATCGAGAGGAAGCAAATAATGCAGGAAACAGAACCTGTAATTGGCACAGGAATAAAGCAAAATACAGATATATAAAATGTAATAAAATTAAGAAGTGGCTCATGACGGAGAGAACGGTGAAACAGCAAACACGAAGGGACTTGTGGGTCTGTGTGTATTTATGGTTGAGTGGCAGGCTTAAACGGATGCTTGGCACCGCGGGCAACTACTTCGGTAGTATATTTGTAATAACAATAAATGTAAGTACAAGTTTATGTTGACTTTACTTGCTTGTGTGCTAAAATTTAAGGGGGTATTCTAGTCAAGAAATTTAAAAAAATCGAATTTTTTTTTTCAATTTTTTCAAAGTTTAACTATTCAATAATATGTGTACAAGAGAATTTTTCCAAATTCAAATTATTTTCGGAGATATAGGCATTTTTCTGACTCGGCATCCAAAATGGTTCGGCCGGAACTAATCGAACAAAAGACTTTACGCGAAACTTTAAACGCGTTTTTCTCAAAACTGACTTTTACGGAACGATGCCCACGATTTCTCAGGTTCTACTGGACCGATTTACTTGAAATTTTAAAAGAGTCTTCTTTATAGGCTTGTCTATAATTGGAACTAGCCCCATCCCCAAAGTTTTATTTTTATTACTTTTAAAAAATTCGAAATAGTCAGAAAAAGTGATTAAAAAAAAATTCATGCAGTCGCTATTTTGTGAAAAAATTTTTTTCCCACTTTTCCGTAGTTCCGACCATTGCGACATTATTCTAGATTAATAATATTTTTTGTTTTTTGGTTTCAGATAACTAGGAGGGTATCATGGGTAAGGTCATGTGGAAATTTTTAGAGACCCCCCACTTGGTCAGCTCATAATTTTTGAAATTTTTTACTTTTTTTAGTTTTTATAACTAACTAATAAAAAAATGGATACTAAAAATATTAATTGCCTTTTTTTTACGACACTTTAAAATTACCTGAAATTCATGCTTCTAGACTAGAATACCCCCTTAAGGGGGGGTAAGGTTTGTTTCGTCGAAAAAAGACCTTTTTTCGTGAATTTTTTTAGAAAAAATTATTGCAAAAGGTTTATTTTACTTATTATTATACGAAAGTACAACATTTGAAGGATACTTAAAAAAAGTTTTATCGAAAAATAGCGAGGAATAACGGATTTATAGTCGATCTCTGCAGGCACCTCGAAAAAAAATTGTTGTGCGGTGACCAGCCTACAGCATCACTGGATCATCCGAAACCAAAAAATCAAAATGCTTTCTTTAGTTTAATAGTTTATCTTTCAATTGACGTCGAGTTTTTTTTTAATTTTTAAATTTTTCAATTTTTGGTACCATTTTCAAGCCAAAATGACGATTTTAGACGAAAAAATCGACTTATTTGTTATTGTAAAATTCTTAGAAATTAAAATTTTTGGAAAAACTCGACGTCATTCGAGAGCTATGTATATGTAGAACATTTGTACAAAATTTCAAAACGATCGATGCAGTAGTTTTTTCTGTAGGCTGGTCACCGACTTTAAAAATGACATATTTGGGAAAATCGATTCAAAGTTTTGTACACTCAGCGCAGGTAGCTGGAGGTACCGTTGTTCAACCTGCTGTAACTTAGTTAATTTTTCTCCGAATGACCTAAAACTTTCACACAATATTCTTAAGATGTTGATGGTTCAGAAAAAAAAAATTAAAAAAAAATGGAAAAAAAAATGTTGTCAAACCTCGACCCTAGGTACTGAATGTATGTGGACCCCAGTATCTATAGTTAAACTTTGACTTTTTTTATATCGACCAAAAATTGTTCAAAATATCGGTCAATGTGTGAGATTTGCAAAAGAAATTCAGACAGAATCCTTTTCTTGCAGTAGTAATTCTGTGTATCCAAAATTGGTGGAATCGGTTAAATACCTCCCTGAGCCTCCATATACTTAATATAAAAAATTTCGAACTTCTTGGTGCCCTTATGCTGGATATATCGGCCAATATTTGAGTTATCTGAATAAAAATTTTAGAAAGTATTTTACTTATAACAGTATATCAATGTGCCTAAAATGGATACAATTGGGCGAAAACTTGCCTAGCCTCCATATAACCATTACCAGGATTTTTGGACTGAGTAGGCAATTGAGAACCAAAGTTCTCTCTCGACAAACAAAAACCAAACTCTATAAGTCACTCATAATTCCCGTCCTGCTATATGGTGCAGAGGCTTGGACGATGACAACAACTGATGAGTCGACGTTGCGAGTATTCGAGAGAAAGGTTCTGGGAAAGATTTAAGGTCCTTTGCGCGTTGGACCCGGTGAATATCGCATTCGATGGAACGATGAGCTAGATGAGATGTACGACGACATTGGATGTACTTTTCACAAATTTTTGGCAGTTCTTGTATATATTGGTTAAGTGTTTTGTTAGCCCTCATATCTGTACGAGCTTTTTCTAGTAGCAGATAACCAAATTGTTGCCGCGTATAGACTAATCGAACTATTGACGCTAGTTGTCTGAGGCCTGGCATATTGGGAATTATTCTAGCAATTACCGACATAGACCTCGTCGCTTTGGTGTGTATGGCTATCAGGTGCTGCTTGAATGAAAGTCTATGATTCGAAATTACTTCCAGATATTTCCATCAATACAAATCTAAATTGTTTCCACTCTTTTACGGCTTCTTCTTTGCTGTAAGCCAGCGGTCTCGAACCATTTTTTAACATTGCTAGTGCTTTCATTACACTTGTTTCTCGCCTCGTCAAGAGGTTTCGATACAACTATGACCGCAATATCGCGACTCTCAGAATACCATTGTACATTACGTTTCAGAGTACTCGGCCGAAAACTGCTCCTTTCGGAACACCGCCTGTAATTTTGTACGCTTCAGGTCCAATTTCTATGTCGCATACTAGTTCTCTGTTTTCGAAATAAGTACCTTGCCACAATTTGAATAAGATAGTCAGGAACTCTGTCAAAGCTTTGATAATTAGTGCCCAGTTCGCTGAAGGCGTTTTTAATGTCCAGGGTAATGACTACCAGTTTCTTTGTCATTCCAACACAACCTATTCCCTTACGGTGCTTTTTCAGCTATGTTGGTGATTTTATTTGCAGCATCCACTGTGCATCGTCCTTTCCGAAAACCGAATTGCATAATTGCAACCCGCAATCTCCTTTCGAATATTTTTCGAGTCGCTAAGAAATAATTGTTTCAAATATTTTTACAGCCGTATCAAAAATACATAAGGGTCGAAATTGTAAGGGTTTTTCCGGAGGTTTATCACCCAAATGGGTCTATCCGCTATTGCGCGCAACAATTGGAACTATGCTTATCCACTTTAACTAAGATTTTGTGGAAGGACCTTGGTTTACGGGTTTATAAAAACAAACGCGTGCAAGAATTGAAGCCAAACGACCATCAAGCGCGTCGCACTTTCGGTTAATGGGCGCAAAACATGAAGGCCATGAACATCTTTTGGTTCCAAGAATACGGCGCCACATGGCGTAACATTAAATTATATCTGTTCTTCAAACCCAACCGAAAATAAGGTAAGGACATTGTTAAGGCCTCGCATAACAATTGGCAGCTATTGAATCATCGGTATGATTATTATCTATTTTAATTGACATATCTATTATAAAGTATTATAATTTCCAACAATACATCGTACTTCTACAGAAAGAGTTTGCTCATGGTCGATACGAGTATTATTCTGGTATCAAGTCATTTGAGTAATAAAGTCGCCTTAATTAACTTAAATGATGAATCTTGCTCAATCTACTTGAACAATTTGTTCACATCCTTTTTTTTTTTTACAATATATTTACAATTAAAAACGTTTGCAGTTATGTAGTTACAATATGAAATAGCTAAGGAAAAAAAGCTTAGTATTTTACTTCAAAAGCCGTGGCTGCTTTGCCGTATTTATAATAACAATTTTCTAACACATATTTTAAAGTCACAATCTTTTCGCCGTTGAAACCGTTCTACTTTCTAAAAGGAATTTCAACTTTCAACTCTGCGATCTCGTTGCGAGATGGTTATAAGAAACCATATACATACATGCCGACGCCAAGCCTGCGGCAGCGCCTTCAAGCAGTAAGACAATTTGTCTGCAGCTGAAGCAATGCCAAAAAGAGCTGAGAAGCAATCAAGTTAACGATACATAAAGCGAAACAGACACAAAGCGTAGCATTTGACCATAGGATCCGACGCAATTGAAATGTTTTCATTTTAAGTGGTTTGGCGAATGGAAACGTCAACGCCGGCCATTGCCATTTTCATTTAACTGTGGCCAAGAGTTTACGGTTTTAGTTGACTGCTCAAGCAATAAGCTGTTGCCCACAACAACAACAACGACAGCAACAAAACAGTTAGTAACAACAATTGTGGAATTGTGCCAGTATCACCTGAAGACTGAAAATTGTCGTGGACCCGCACAAAAGAACCAGTCAACCGCCTGCCAACAGACACATGTATCCATGCATACACACGCACACATATACAAAGTAAGAGCAGATTGAAGCACAGTTGCGACTTTGTGACTTTGGTTGCGACGAGTTGACGCTCAAGTTCACAACACGGTGGCTACCCACATATCCACAAGCACAGCCACACATTCAAGCGAGTAACATTTAAAAGAAACCGAAGTACAGTTGTTAACGACTGCACCACAGCCCTGCAAGCGGGTGAAGCGATGAGCGGATGCGCTCATTGATGGCCAGTTCGCTCTGACTGCCGGCTGGTGTGCTTTCCGATTCAATTGCTTCGACCGGTCGTAATTAACTCCATACGATTGTTTCAACTGTACATACGCACTTAAGTGCTTAAGTGAATGCAGCTGTGTCCTTGTGCTTGTGAGTGTCTGTGCCTATGTGTGGGTGTGTGTGTGAGTGCATCAAAGCATTTTACGTTTACGACATGCTCAAGCTAATAAAATATTTCCTACTGTAGTACGTGCATTGAAGCGTTACGAGCGAAGCTGTGCTGGCGCAAGTGTGGGGCCACGGCGGAGCGTGAGTCGAACAAGAGCCGTGCAAGTGGGCACTCAATTGTGGCGCTTAACTGTTTGGCAAGCATGTAAACCCACCTCGATACACGTGTATAATTATTTATTTCTATTTTATGTTTTGCGCTTCCTCACTCTTGTCGACGAGTAGTTGCTCTGCACGCTGCAGCTTTAACTGCCACACTTCGGCGCACATTCGGAATGCAACGCCCACACGTGCGCCCACACTCGCACACGCACAGCGAACAGTTGGAGGTTTACGCCTACTTTGCCTCTGCGGTTCTATTAAGGTTGCCAGGGCAGCGCTCTGCCCCTTTGTTTCCTTCTTCAACTTAGGAAGCTATTGAAAGGCTTTCCTTTGTCAATCATGGAGTTTATTATGAAAGTTTATTTTCAGCTTTGGCGGTCATTAAGAGGAAATGTTCTATCAAATTCTCTTAAAATAATTTACCACTTCGATTGATTTTTACGGTATTGCGGGCAATGCCGACTGACCGAGTGAATGTACTAATTGGCTATTCGAGATTGAAAGTGCAGGCTGGTAAACTGAGTACTCGTAAGCCTTAAATTGAGCCGATGGTTTATTGAGACTTTGCGGGTAGTTAAGCGCGATTTTGCATAAGCAAATATGGCTTTATTATGTTCTTGCAGCGAGAATTTTATGAGTGTTCAGGTATGGAAATCACTGCTAGGATATAAGCTTTAGCTTTTGAAGTTAAGCTAACCATTAAAAATTCATTTAAATAAGTTTTAATTTGAAAAGATAATTTCGCTTCACGTTCACTTTTACCAGAAAAGTAATAAAAACTCGAACCATACTTGAATTCTGATGCAATTAAGATGGAAAGTTATAGCCGAGGTTGAAGTCCATAAGTTTATTTTCAGCTTTGGCGGCCATTAATAACTTCATAAAGGTTTAAAAAGAGTTCAGAAATTGTAGTGGTCGCCTAAAAATGTATAAACAATGAACTCAATATCCAACAATAACAACCAACAAGTGTGGTGAAATATTACAACTCCTTAATATCATTGGTCAACTTCAGAAGGATGGGAAATTCACGTCATGGCGGATTAAAAAAGCGAGCACGAGGCAATCGCAATTGACAATTATTAACGTACGTAAAACCAACCGTATAGAGTAAAATCAGCCGGATGATCAAAAATCCTGATATTAGTTATATGGGGGCTAGGCCAAGTTTTCGCTCATATTTATCTATTTTAAGCACAAAGATAATCTGTTATGAGTAAAACATGTCTGCTCATTTTCATTGAGATAGCTCACATAAATATTGGCCGATATATGCGGTACAAGGTCACCCCGAATTTCGAAAATGTTTATATTAAGTATATGGGGGCTAAGGGAAGTATTGGTCCGATTCAACCCATTTTGGACATACAGACATACCGTTACAACAGAAACTTTATTCCGTTATATTAATTCCATGGTTGTTTTCCGATCTCGTCTATTTTCACAATATGACATAAGCATGTAAAAAAATGCCAAGTACTAAATTTTGTTGAAATCGTTGGGTCGGGTCCCGTGAAATGGGATTTTACCACGGTACCACGCCCATAGTCCAATTTTTACACAGGCTCTCATAAAGCTCGCATATACCATCTTAATGGAAAAATTGAATATATCTGGCTTATTTAGTTATTATTTTTGCCCACAAGTGCCCCTTGCTACTGCGATCCTCTTTACCAAATTACAGCTTTATATCTTAATTTAGTGCTTTAGTTATGGCACTTTATATGTTTACTTCTTATGAAATGAAGCTCGTGACACCCTTACCGTCGAGAGTGATATAGATCGATGATAACCAACTTTTCATGATCGCAATTGTGGTTGTAGTCCGATTGTGCCTATTTTCATAAAACATGCAATGTGAATTTAGTTGAAATTGCTTTAGTGGATCCGAAGATATCTGATTTTACCTAAAAGGTGGCGGTGCCACGCCCACTGCCCAAAACTATTATACTCTGGAGCAACATCTTCAAAGAGTGTAAAAACAAGTAAGTTCCTGAAAACGATACGTAATGAATTTTCAGAAAGAACTGAAAGACGGATTTGTGTGAGATGGAGTGGTATAAAGAAATGGAGGATCGACTATATAATGTGCAAGAGAACCAAATAAATTAGGCATGCTTTTTACTAATACGCTTTCGAAAGGACTGCTGGACGGTTTTTGGTCTAATGACAGGTCACAGCTTACTGGAATCACATGCGAGCTGAATTGGTATTGGTAACGATGACACATGCAGAAAGACCCTGGAATACCTACCCTTGTGGCCAGCCTCGTCTAGAACTCGTCCTAGATATCTAAGAGCAGTTCAAGGGACTAGGCGAATTGTCAAAATTAGATACGAAGTCGTTTTTAAAGGTAAAAAAAAACTTTGGCGTCATGTATTATGCATTCTTCTGCTCGAATCAAACTGAACCGCGATTTGGCATTACTAAGGCCAAGTAGGTCTATATATGGCGTGACAGACCGTCAATAAAACCTAATTTAACCTACATCCATGTTTAAGTAAATCTGAAAACGTAAGCTGTCAACGGTTTGTGTGGAAAACGTTCTGTTAGTTACATATTTCTAGCCACTTTGTTTGAGATAAAAAGAACTTTCAAGATACTAGTGTTAAAGTCTTTAATTAGGAGAAAATGTCCTTTATGAAGATATGTAGTTTGATTTTAATCTGTCAGCTTATAGGGCACCTATATGCTATAGTGATTCGAAGTCGCGAGTTTTCGATACATTGAGAGAGAAAAGAAAGTGGGCGAACCTTCAGATCGATATCTCAAAAATTGAGGAGTTAGTTTGCGCTAGACGGACTTCGTTAAATCGATCCCGCTTCCAATTTATTATATTATTTATATATGTAATATATATATTAAAGGATTTCCGACATTTCTATTACAAATTCAGGTCATAATATTATTCTTTTAAAGCACCGAGTAAAGTTACTACAATATTTTTTTTTTTGGATATTCGTACATATATATTTAACATTAGTTGGCTTCAGTATTGTGCGCCTCTAATTGCTCGGTGCAATTACTTAGACATGCTTCGTAACTACACAGCATTTGTGGATGCGAATGCACATGTTTCATACTCATATATACCCAGAAGTTCGACCTCACATATTGCACCGATACATATTTAATTGAATTACGTAGATTGTGTGTAGTAACGGCAATACATTCTTGCAACATCTTTTGCACTGCACTGTTGTTACTTTCGTTGAAATTTCTCTGTCCGTACCTTTGTTACAACTTTCGTTGGCAACCTTGTTGACAATGATTGCAATTTCCGTTCGTACACGTTCATACATTCACATGACAACGCCAGCGAGTCTGTGCCTTATAAGCGCTCAATTCGCACAACAGACTACCTGCAGAAAATAATCTCCAGGTGCAATTCACACTGCTTATATGAACCAGCGGCGGTTGAAGTGCAGATTTCGGTCTTCTATCTCTCCCCCTTTTCTGGCATCCTCTTTGGCATTAATTTAGCTTGAAGGAAATTTTATTTTATTTGCTTCAACTTTTCCGTATATAACTTACAGGTATATACATATGTATATATATTAATATTTGAAAATATTGACGCATACGTGCATATGGTGTATCTACGAGGGTGATCCGTAAAGTACATTGTTGTAGATGATTATGGTCGTGGATTCGATTCCTTTTTTTTGGGATTTCCCTTTTAGAAGAAATCAAAGAGCGCTCGGATGCTATTTACGATCATTATTTTCTTCTAATAGCGAGCGTCAAAAATAGTTCTCCTGAGCTTCAATATAGTTGCACTTCGGAGATCAAAAGGTCGGATAGGTCAAATGCTGCATGAAATATTGAGCATTAGCAAAATATCGATGCGATGGATTCAGGTTCAAGTTCATTACATAGTAGTGTTTGAGTGCTTGATTCTGTTTAAGCGCGATTCGATGCAGTTTCGTAACCCTTGCCGAAACAGAGATCCATTGGAATACAAAAAAGACCAATGAACATACCAAACAGTAGACTTTCCAGTCAAACTATTCCGAAGGAAGCGAATACTGTTCTACCGGCCAGAAAGGTTATTACCACTGTTTTCTGGGATTCACAAGAATTCTACGTAGACTTCCTGAATAAGAAAAAAGCGATCACAGGGGTCTGCTATGCAGATTTGATGCCGGATTCCAAAAAAAATACTATAATTTTGCGAAGTTGAAATTATTTTTATTATCACAATTCACTAGCTCACACCTTTGTCGTCGCTATAGTCAAATTGGTCGAATACGTAGTGCTGTCTCATCCACACTATTCTTCAAATTTGGCTACGAACGGAGAAGTTCGTTTTGTTTCTAAACATGAAAAAGTCACCCGGTAGAAACTTGAAACGAATAAAAAGGTTATTGGAAGATTAGTATACATGCCTCTAGAAAACACATTCGACTGCTTAAGGTATATACGGGTCTTAAACGTTGGATCATCGCTGGATCTATTGTAGCTAAACAATGAGATAATGTTGAGTAATAAGTCGTCACTTTCCGAAATATTCGTATTTATTTTGCAGGCCAAATACTTATCGGACCGCACTCATATTTATGTATGGTATATATATATATATATATATATATATGTGTGTGCATGTAATTTTCGGTTATTGTGCGGCATTCGTCTGCACTTCCTTGGCATGATGAAGTTGTCAATAATGCAACGTCGGTACTGTGGTTGTTGTTGTGCTGTATGCTGTCGGGATGGACAGCTGAGTGACTTACCACAAACTAACCAGTTGGCCGGCTATGAGTACTTTATAAGCATCCCAGCTTCGGCAATCATCTTTACAGCTTCTCTTCTCGCACTTTTACTTGCATCTCTCATATGCTTTGCTCTTCGTTTTTGCAGCACACTGCTTCTTTTTGTCGCACATTTCACTTACGTTTTCATTATTAACTTTTTGCTTGTCGTCCTTTTGTCACGAGTGCACACTTGCTCCTTCTACACTGCACGCGCTCACACTTCTGCTGGCATGCTACTTCAGCATGTCATTGTTGACAGTGACACCTGGCAGTTCTGCTCCATCCTCCTTCGTACCAGGAGCGCACTTTCAGCACGCCGACACATATGCACTCGCAGTTGGGGCGGTGTGTGTGCGCGTGTAAATATTTGCTGCTCTTAGACTTTTAGCTATTTTCTTTGCTCTCCATTCCTTTGTATCAGCAGCCATCAAAGCTTTAGCTGCGGTGTCCTTTCAACAAAAACTCTTAACGACACTTCACCGAGCATAAAAAAGTGCAGAGCAGCGTCTATTGACGTGTGCGTGCGTGTGTGTGTGTGGAGTGCAAACTTTGCATAACTTTTGAGCATACGCTAACATCAAATATTTCCACAGGCACACCCACACACATGCACGCACACGAACACACTGTTGCCGTGCGAAGGAAATTAACTGCAGTGTGCGAAAGTCTACTTCATTAAATGCACTCTCCTTAATATGTGTGTGTGTGTCTGTTGATTTTTCGCATCAGAGCACCAATATATATAAGTGTGGATGTGTGTGTTAGCAATTTCAAAAGTTTTCGAGCAAAAATTTTATTTGCTTTGCTTGTTACTTTCTTCATTTTGTTGTGTTTTACAGTTCAGTTCTTTATTATTTAATTGTTCTGACATTTAATTTTAAATTCGTGTGATTTCCCGAAGTAATTACTTTGTTTACATGTTTTTTGTTGTGCTCATAAGCAACGCTTATTCACTTAGTATCCGTTCATCAAGCTCTGTCAAACTTTGGTAGCACAACTCTCCCATGAAAGTGCTTATTTGCCTGCGGATAAAAAGAGAGAGAGCAGAGTAGCCACATTTCAAAATTGCTTCAATTCAAGGATTCATTTAAATAAAGTTTGTTTCGAATTTTTAAAAAAACGTCAGCTCGAATACTCTTGACTGAAATATTTCAGAACAGACCAGTGCAGAAGCTCTTGAAAATGGTAAAAAGGAAAGAAGTTCATAGAAGCTTGAAACCCATTGGAAACGAAAAACAAAATATGAAAAGTATTTGAGCGAAGTATTATGGCGATTTTATTAAATTTACTTAGACATACATACATGTGGAAAGCGATGACAGGACAACACGTAGTGGACACACCTATTAATACGTACTTATACTCACCTCACTTACAAAGAGCAACACTACATGACAATATTATTAACAAACAGGACAAGAAAATATTCACACATATACATAGGACGGTCAAACGTTTCAAAATTTTAAATAAAAGTGTCTAATTATAAAACAGATTTGGAAGGGCTGACATACATACTATTATTAAGAAAATATTGTCTCCGAGTTTCAAAAATAAAGTTCACAGATTGACCGGAATTCGAGCGCGTTCCATTCCCATTGTCCAACTTTGTCACCGGCTCTTACTATCTTGCCATCCGTACCATCTTATTTAAAAAATTTAATGCTTCTATCTTGCTTCTGAATGAGTTATCGCGATTATTAATTGAATTTACCCATTTTCACACGGTCACAGTAAATATTTGTTCTGAGCAATCTTGGTTGAAATAGCTATAATAGTTTTCCGTTCGTCTCGTTGTATCGATTAGTTTTAGGTGTTACAAACTATCATTGATAGAACAAAACAATCGTAATCTACAACAACATTTTGCGAGAGTATAAAAAAATAAGACAGTAAATTCCAGTGTCAAACCGTACAAAAGTTAAACAATAGGTGCAGAATCATGCACCGTTGGATGAAATTTTATACATCCGACTAAAATGTATGCATAACAATTTTTTTGCCGCATCGAAATCGGACTAAAACCATGATTTAATTCCAAATGGTTTTTTCTCTTCACAGTATAAAAATTAAGCACGATTAAAGATACAGGAATAAAACTTTATCTGGAGGGGGATATTAAGGGTAAGTGGCCTACAAGGGTGCTAAGTTACCGTTTGTCTAGGTTTTATTAGGTTTCACTGGCTGGGTATCACGCCATACATAGACCTATCGGTTCTTTGTAACACTAGTTGTTGTTAATACGAGTTGAAGTGTGCGGCGTGGAGGACGTCAACGCTTTTTGCGAAGTTTAGTAGAGACTATATATCTAATTCTTACAATTTCTTCGGTCTATCCAAGTATAAGTAGCTAATTAGTATAAATTTCAATAATGAGTCACCTCCATCTTTGTTATCTCCGCTACCCCATACCGTGTGGTGCACATTGGCGTCAGCGCTTACCACCCAGAGCCCTTTTTTTAGCGGCATCTACCGATAGCTAGGGCGTCGTCGTCACGGGTCATGTAACAGGTTGCAAGAAGTAGTGTTTCATTCTTGCCATCCTTTACAGCCACCACCGCCAGGTCATCTGAATATAAATTTAGATCAATGTATGAATGTATATTTTTTATTACGAGTATAACAGTTCATACCTTATTCGTTACACTCAGGGGTTCGGCTTTAGTCCTGACAAACTGTTTCCCGAGGCTAGTCAGGGTTTCTGAACTAAAGCAGCTTATCCTTTTGCCTAGCTAGCCTCATTGTTGTATGCCTTGTGTTGCTACTAATTAACTATGTTAGTCAATTATATATAACGGATGATCCAAGTAGAGACTTTTTTTACAGATCACGCGTGATTCGTGTCAAGCTGTCATGCTATCTATGTTCAGTATTGTTTGACATTTCATCATGGAAATACTTACGCCTAATCCACGTTTAAAAATTATTAAATTTTAATACGAAAATTCACGTTTTGTAAAAAATGTGTTTCGCGCGCTTCGCTGAACTTACGGTCAACATAATCTGCCTACCTACTGTACTATTTGCAAGGCCATCACCGATATTGATCGAATAGATCACGTCCAGCACGCAGTAAAGAAAATATAGCCGCTCGATCTTCCCAAGCGACATCACTTCTCTTTATAGGCTCTTGAAAAGTTCCAAGAAGATTCGACTTTTTGGTCCAAATTTTGTTTAACGATGAGGCCCATTTCTGGCTCAATAGGTATGCAAACAAGGAAAATTGCCGCATTTGAGATGAAGAGCAACCTCATAAGATTCAAGAGTTTCCATTTCATCCAATAAAAACAACGGTTTGATGTGGTTTGTGAGCTGGTGGAATCATTGGTCCATATTCTTCAAAAATAATGCCGGTGAGAACGTACAGGTGCCATTGTAACCGTTAATGGCGACCCTTATCGCGTCGTGATACCCGACTATTTTGAACCATTTAAATTTGAAGTTTCTGTGTTTTCTCTTTAAAAAAGTAGGACACCTCGAAATGGATCACCCTTTAGTACGTGGTCACAAAGTCTTACCTATGTTATTCTACCACTTATGGAAAGTAATATTTCTATAAACCGAAACATATGAAAAATGGTATTCTCCCTCTGGTGTTCTCTTCTTTCATCACTAGCATTTTAGTAGAAATCGGGAGTTAATTAAGCCAACGAGTCTATTTCATTTCTCTTTCGTTTAAAAAGTATCGATTAATTTGTGCAAATTATAAAATAATGGAAGGACCTCCGAGATTGCCACCTGCCTTGATCCTCTGCAGTTTAAAGTGAGAATTTATTTGAATTTATGTACACATACATATATGTACATTTAATTTTTAAGTGTCCACATATTTGTATTGCCTGATCTGGAACGGAGGATGTAGTTTCGCAGGCGCATCATTCCGTACAGACGGACAAAGTTCTGCATGCCTTGCATATTTTACAGAAATATTTTGACCGCATTTGTGGCGCCTTCCAGTGGTTGGTGCAAATGAAATTGCTCTATACCGCCACACGGACAGCCATCAACAGCAACTCACACAGACAGACGGACAGAGACAGTTTTTCTGGCAAAAAGTGCATTTGCTGCCGGTGGTCATTGCATGCAGACTCGGAAACAGCCAGAGCATTCTGTTGCGGTTAGCCACGCCGGTACACATGCACTCAAGAGATTTGCCAGATCAGTAGTCGGCACGTCTGTTGGTGCACTTGACTGCACTTTGCTTTAAGCTTGTTTGATACTTGCTTAATTTTCTTATAAACTTTCGGCTCTTTCTTTGCCATTTGCACTTTGTGTGGCTGTTTGTTGGTGTGTGTACACTGTACAGGTCGATTTGCATATTTACATAAGTATGTAAATAGTATATTGCACATACTCTGGTGGTCCGCCCTGCTGGTCTGGAAAATGTTGCATATTTAAATTTCTGGCTTAATTTCACAGATTTCATCTTTGTTGGTTTCTTGTGTTCTTGACATGAAATGTGTCAGTTTGAATAACTTTTCATAAATAAAATAAACATAAAAATCTCTTACACTCGACCTTACAAAGGCAGTATTTATGTATGTTCCTATGAGTATATTCCAGATACAGAGAAATTCTGAAAATTTTCGAACATGGCTTTAGCTGATTCTCTGTTATTGACCATGCATCTTGCAGGGGAGAGAGTCAAAAAATCTGTTTGTCAGCTTCGAGTTCTTCTGTTTGGCGGATTTTCGCGTCTAAAGTGATAGGACCGGTCTAATGCTACTCTTGAAAAACAAAATTGTTATTAAAGACTCAATCAGGTAAGTGTAATTTTACTATTTTGCAACATGTTGTTACAAAGCTTAATAATGGTTATTTGTTTTAGATGTGTGGTTTGATTTATACTCAGTTTTATTTGCATTTTTCGTGCTACGTTGCCCAACAGAGTCGATAATTCGAGCAACCATGGAACGGTTTCGCCCCGATTTTACTCCAGCGCATAATGCGCATCCACAAAAACGTCGTATTCAACGCTGCAAAGACTCTATTGCTTCTGTGGAGCATAGAAAAGACGCGAGTGAGTCCATTGGCGATCGCGCGCAGTGTACGAAAATTTTGCAGATGGATATTGGCTTGCGGGCTTATGAAATGCAACTAGTGCAAGAAGTGAAGCCGAACGACCATCAAGCGCGTTGAATGCTCTGTGAATGGGGCAAAAACGTGGTGGTCACCGATCCTGATTTTCACAAGAAAATTTTGCGGCCTGTACTGCTAACGAAACAATCAATTTATTGTAGAAAACTTTTGGTTAGCGCATTAGCTCGCGGGCCTAGGGGGTAAATACTTTTTTGTGGGACTCTGTAAGGTATCTTGTCTGCGCAGACAATTGACACCTTGGATGAGGATATTTGGCGCGTTATTACTGGCACGGCCCCAATTGCTGCAAAAAGTGGTCGAAAATTGAGCATCTCGGCTGAAATTTATTTGTGGGCACTTCCATAAATTAATTTTTAAAACATACGAGCAAACCTTTTTATTTATAATAATGCCAAGCACTTGGCCATAACATTAAATTTTATGCGTTATATTTTCTTATTTTGTGTGCCCACATGTCTAAAAAACACCCTTCACCCCTAACGGTTCCAATAGAGATAGATAAGGAGTAATATATGCATAGAATGGTTGATCCAAGTAAAGGTATTTTCTTCATTAGCCCTTTTTGACAGATCATCCTAGCCGTAGTTAAGAGTGCACGCGAAGACCGCGGAGAGTCAATTCGTGCTCCGTTCGCGGCAACTCTGACTGAAGCATGGAACGACTTGGCGCATTTTAGATCGATATCTTAAATTGAAAGTCTACAAAATATAGCTTGTGCAAGAACTAAAGCCGCTCGACCTTCCCAAGTGACATCTCTTCGCTCTATGGACCCTTGAGATGTCTCAAGAAGATCCGATGTTTGCCAGCCAAATTTTGTTCAGCGATGAGGCCCATTTCTGGCTCAATCGGTATATAAAACAAGAAAAAACGTTAACCTCGGCTGCACCGAAGCTAATATACCCTTCACAGAGGCATTTATTTTAGTAACTATGTGTTCAGTTTTTATGGAAGCTATATGCTATAGTAATCTCATCTGAACAATGTTTTCGGAGATTATATTATTAAGGCAGTAATCCATGTCAAATTTCGTGAAGATAACACGTCAAATGTAAAGGTTTTCCATACAAGCCCTTGATTCCGATCGTTCGGTTTGTATGGCAGCTATATGCTATAGTAAGCCGAGCTGAACATGTCAAATGTGAAAGTTTTCCATACAAGAACTTGATTCCGATCGTTCAGTTCATATGGCAGCTGTATGTTATAGTGGTCCGATATCCGCAATTCCGACAAATGAGCAGTTTCTTAAAAAGAAAATGACGTCTGCAAAATTTTAAAACGATATCTTCAAAACTGAGGGACTAGTTCGTATAAATACAGACGGACAAACAGACAGACAGACGGACAAGGCTAAATCGACTCAGCTCAACATACTGATCATTTTTATACTCTCGCAACAATGTTGCTAAGGAGAGTATTATAGTTTTGTTCACATAACGGTTGTTTGTAAGTCCTAAAACTAAAAGAGTCAGATATAGGGTTATATATACCAAAGTGATCAGGGTGACGAGTAGAGTCGAAATCCGGATGTCTGTCTGTCCGTCCGTTCGTCTGTCCGTCCATCCGTCCGTCTGTCCGTCCGTCCATCCGTGCAAGCTGTAACTTGAGTAAAAATTGAGATATCATGATGAAACTTGGTACACGTATTCCTTGGCTCCATAAGAAGGTTAAGTTTGAAGATGGGCAAAATCGGCCAACTGCCACGCCCACAAAATGGCGGAAACCGAAAACCTATAAAGTGTCATAACTAAGCCATAAATAAAGATATTAAAGTCAAATTTGGCACAAGGGATCGCATTTGGGAGGGGCATATTTGGACGTAATTTTTTTGGAAAAGTGGGCGTGGCCCCGCCCCTACTAAGTTTTTTGTACATATCTCGGAAACTACTATAGCTATGTCAACCAAACTCTACAGAGTCGTTTTTTTCAGGCATTTTCATATACAGTTCAAAAATGGAAGAAATCGGATAATAACCACGCCCACCCCCATACAAAGGTTATGTTGAAAATCACTAAAAGTGCGTTAACCGACTAACAAAAAACGTCAGAAACACTAAATTTTACGGAAGAAATTGCAGAAGGAAGCTGCACCCAGGCTTTTTTTAAAAATTGAAAATGGGCGTGGCCTCGCCCACTTATGGACCAAAAACCATATCTCAGGAACTACTAAACCGATTTCAATGAAATTTGGTATATAATATTTTCTTAACACCCTGATGACATGTACGAAAAATGGGTGAAATCGGTTCACAACCACGCCTTCTTCCAGTATAACGCTATTTTGAATTCCATCTGTTGCCTTCTCTGTATAATATATAGTACATTAGGAACCAATGATGACAGCGGAATAAAACTTTACAAAAATACGGTATTTGAAAAATATGTAAATGACGTAAAATGAAATCTCGATTATGACTTTATCATGCGAGAGTATAAAATGTTCGGTGACACCCGGACTTAGCCCTTCCTTACTTGTTATATTATAGTATTATAGTTTTGTTCACAAAATGGTTGTTTGTAAGTCCTAAAACTAATAGAGTCAGATATAGGGTTATATATACCGAAGTAATCAGGTTGATGAGTAGAGTTGAAATCCGGATGTCCGTCCGTCTGTCCGTCTGTCCGTCCGTCCGTCCGTGCAAGCTGTAACTTGAGTAAAAATTGAGATATCATGATGAAACTTGGTACACGTATTTCTTGGCTCTATAAGAAGGTTAAGTTCGAAGATGGACAAAATCGGCCAACTGCCACGCCCACAAAATGACGAAAACCGAAAACCTATAAAGTGTCATAACTAAGCCATAAATAAAGATATTAAAGTGAAATTTGGCACAAAGGATCGCATTAGGGAGGGGCATATTTGGACGTAATTTTTTTGGAAAAGTGGGCGTGGCCCCGCCCCCTACTAAGTTTTTTGTACATATCTCGGAAACTGCTACAGCCATGTCAACCAAACTCTATAGAGTCGTTTCCTTCAGGCATTTCCATATACAGTTCAAAAATGAAAGAAATCAGATAATAACCACGCCCACCTCCCATACAAAGGTTATGTGGAAAATCACTAAAAGTGCGTTAATCGACTAACAAAAAACGTCAGAAACACTAAATTTTACAGAAGAAATGGCAGAAAGCTGCACCCAAGCTTTTTTTAAAAATTGAAAATGGGCGTGGCGTCGCCCACTTGTGGACCAAAAACCATATCTCAGGAACTACTAGACCGATTTCAATGAAATTCGGTATATAATATTTTCTTAACACCCTGATGACATGTACGAAAAATGGGTGAAATCGGTTCAGAACCACGCCTTCTTCCAATATAACGCTATTTTGAATTCCATCGGATGCCTTCTCTGTATAATATATACATTAGGAACCAATGATGATAGCGGAATAAAACTTTACACAAATACGGTATTTGAAAAATATGTAAATGACGGATAACGAAATCTCGATTATCACTTTATCATACGAGAGTATAAAATGTTCGGTGGCACTCTATGCCTTGGAGCAAAACGTCACGCGTAATGACACGCCATGACATCGAAAATCGGACTCAACAGATGGACCATTCTGGACGTATCCCCGGCCAACACTTGAAAGAGATAATCTTCGAAAATTGAATTCTAAAGAATGTTCTTTCAAATGATAATAAACATTTTGCAGTAAAATGGAAATTTCTGTGTTTTTTCTTTAAAAAATAAGCAACCTCGATATAGATCACTCCTTATAAGTACTCTGAACGTCGAGAAAATTTGAATTTCATGTGACTGTTTGTCAGTTGATTTGGTCGTTCGTCCTGCAAGCGATAACTTGAGTAAAAATTAATATATCTTGATGAAACGTGGTACATGTGTTCCTTAGGACTATCAAATTTTCAAAATGTGAGCCCTTATGTGATCTTAGTACCCCGTCATTATTGAGGATCCGTAGGAGAGGGCTTAAGGCTGGGCTTGTGGTAGTAAATTCGATATAAGAGCTCTGGGTGTCTTAGTCAGTATTGGAAATCTGCGTTTTGTTTTAAAATACCTCATTATAATGTGTATGAGGTATTAGCGTTTTTCATCAAGAGCTTGATTATAGAGTATGTGTTTATTGTGTTGTCTTCAACACAATCTTTACATTGACACCTTTTGTCACTTACTGCATATTTCGCATTATCGATGACTCTCGTATTCGTTAGTTTTTATAACGCCTATTATTTCTCTCCGCTAGTTTTCTGAAATGATGACTCTATGCGGTTTCGTATTATATTTTGGTACACTTATCCCATTGCGTCGAGCTTACATAGAGGTCGGTAAGATTAATGTTTTTGTGGTGGTTCCTCTAGTTTTCGGAGGAAAAAGAAATATATACATATACATATTATAGGCCACATGTAAGGCTTTGAGTTTATAGAATGCATCAAAGCACTTTGTGGTTTATCAGCTACTCCAGCTGCTTTTGTTTTTAATTCTCTTTGCTATGTCCAATAGGTCTTATTTCGTGATTAATGTTTCGATGATTTTTTCTATAAACGATGCGTTTTTATTTTGGAACTATTTAATTTGGAATCTCGACATATTGTAAAGGCTTCTGAGCAGTTCCTTATGGGTCAATGTTTGCTTCACAGAAATTTTCAAATCATAATTTTTTGCTAGTGGTAATTGCGGCTTCAGGAGCTTCTTGTGACTTTTAAAGGCTTCTCTGAGGTAATTTTTGTTGGCTCAGCTTGTACGCGATGTCTAGCTGAGTGACAGAGTTTCCTCAACGTGGCAATTGAACCAATGTATTGTCGTGCTCTGATGAATTATTCTACGAATTGTTGCTGATGCCAATTGGTCGGCGTCGTTACCTGGTACCTTTAATGCACTGCAGAATAGTTCAAACTGGTCTGTATTCAATTCCTGTTGCCTTCATCTCATCATAACATTTAAATAGTGACAGAATACAATACTCGACTTTGACCTTCCTTAATTATTTTTGCTTAAAATATTAAAACAGGTTGCAAACTTCTAATTTATTTTTACCCAGTGATGCATTTATTCTAGGCAATTCAGCACACGGTAAAGCGATATCGTGACGCAGTTTTGCTGCTCTCTTTCCACTGTTTTAAGTTCCACTTTAAATATTAAAACCCTGAAAGTCAGAGCAACTTGCAACATATATGTTATGCAAGTAGTAGAATTTATCGCATTACCATTTATATATTCTTCATTATATAATGTTGTTATCGTTGTTTTTTTCGTTTTACTTTTGGCCCAGCACATTTTCCACAATATTTGCGCTCCGTTTGTAATTTTTTACGCTCAGAGTTCGCCCGTCCTCTCCTGCCGTAAGCACTACATGTGCACTAGGATGTATTTTTTAAAGATCATTATTGTAGTATTGTTCTTGTTTTATTTGCAACTCTTGTCGGCGCACAGCTTGTTGCTCTTTTGATTTGCTTTGCCTTGCATTTTTAATTACTCTAAAAGGTGCAACCTGAGACCGAAAGTGATTACTCAGCGCTGATGACTTTTATCGCCAACGTTATCTACATCGTCAATGCGAGGTAAAGAAGCAAGAAAACGAAAAGGCTAAAAACCAACAACAAATACAAATGTTGCCGCAGCTGTTGCAACAATTGCTATTATCATCACTCGACGATTGCGGTTTTGTTGCATTTCAGTTGGTTGCGCTGATTGTAATGCGGTGTGGTCGGTGTTCGGGGTGGTCGCCGGTCTGGGTAGAGCAGCGTCACGAGCGCGAAGTCGCTTCTCCAGTGGGCCTGTTGCTCATTTTGTGTGCTGCGACTGCTATTTTTGCTGCAACTATTTCTTCGACTGTTCCTTGTTTCCTTGAATCTCTTACTGCATTCTTGTTTACTAATGAGTATTAGCGCATAAGTTTACTGTACTCGTATGTAAATTAGGATAGTTCTAAACCAGAGATCTTTTTACTTTAGAGGTCAACAAGAATCTAAGTCGTTTGCGATTTGGTATTTTGCAGTATTTTGTCGACCAACGTTGGATTTGGTGGTTTCTAACTTAGGTATTTAAAGAACTCGGAGAACAAGACTCTCTGGTGGCAGTCTGCGCTAATGACGTCCCTCTAATGGTTAAAGAAAACTTTCGAAATGAAGTCTACGAACAAATTCAAGAGCACCTTAGCGTGGTATCCGATTGGGCGAATAGAAGCGGCGATGCCGTCAACACAAGTAAAAGGGAAGCGGTTTTATTTACCCAGATTTCCTTCACATTTTTGAAAGGTCACGAATTCAACCTGTTTATACTATGAAATACCAGAGACTTAACTTTGGTTGAAAGCTTTCATGGACGCTAAATATTGTGGAAAGAGCAAAGAAGGCATCGGTAACCATATGCTGCAGTCGAGCAGCTATAGGAAAGAGGTGGGGACTCTAACTAAAGATGGTGTTTTGGCTCTACGAAACCTTTTATATTCTAAGGTGTATTCTTCTTATGAATGTGCACTGTGTACTACACCAACAATAGCATGTAGTGCCATTCTATACTTGGCGCCCGTGAATATAATATGGAAGGTGCATTGCTGCAAAGGCCGCTCTAAGACTCAGAGAAGCAGGCTATATGAAAGGGACTAAATAAGGCCACACTGAAATGCTCTTCTCCTTAAACTGCATATCTGAAAACTTGGACCACTGTGCCGCAGAGCCTACCACTGGTAGTTGTTTCTCCGGGCACATACAGGAAAGAGATGGCTGGATGGGAGAATTTGCAAGAGAAAAGGCCAAGTGAGCTTTTCGATGTTGGGTTAAAGCTTCAGGGGTCGACTTCTGTAGGGAGCTCTCTGTGAAGTTTATATTAAAGCTACCAAAATATTGTAGTTTCTTCAGGTAGAAGCTCTTGTTATTAAAGTAACAGAAAACTTTCAACCTCGATGTGCAACTTCTTTTGAGCAGGCGAGCATTCAATCCAACAGCATATCGCTGAGCTCGCCTGCGAAACTTGTGTGAGTGTTGGTAGGCGACCAGCCTTTGCGCGGCTGAGAGATCTTTCTGGTCTGGGGTAGAATGAAATGAACTACTTGGTCTTAGCAAAATTAATCTAGACGCAGTCATTTGAGTTATACTGGAGATTGTCCAATAGGCGTTCACGCTGTTAAAGTAAAAATCAAATAGGCTGATAATTGTCGACAGCATTTGTTAGAATGAGGTTGAAACGTCTCGGCAGTTAAACCTTCGCTGAACCAAGAAACTAAGCCGAAACTTATGTTAACCGCACTATCAAGTTTGTGATCAAAGCGATTCGTCGATTCATGAGGGTCTTTTTGCTGATCCATCTTACAGGAGATCGGACAGGCTCAAGTGAGATCCTTGTTAAGAACGACCTTTTAACTTAAGCTAACCTAACCTAATCTAACCTAAGATCCCGTTTTGAAATGGGTGATTCCGAAGATGAGCCAATAGCCGCCATTTTGTGTCAATATGATAATATGAAAATATTTTCAATAAATTACACACAAATATATTTTTACTAAAACTATTTTGAGGGCTTTGAGACTAGTTTTACCACCTAATGCATTTTCGAATTCAGTGCCACGCGTCAGTTTTTGAAAAAAGTAGAAATGAATTTTAGGATGGCCCTAATATTTTTGCATAATTTTATATATGTATGGGCTTTAGTTTCTTTATATCTGCGTTGACTGCATCACTCGTTCTAGAAATTAGCAAATTGCATGCCAACGTCAACGAAATTTTACATTTTTTATTCACAACAAATTTTGTTTTGCTTTACCATAGTTACAAATAACTAAGCTCAGCTCAGCGGTATTTTGTTTTGAGGTTTATTCCTTTATTTCCATACTATGTGTGTAGTTTTATTCCCTATACTTATGCTTTTTGTTTGGTATGTGACTTCTGCGTCCTTTTTGTAGTTATTTTGCTTAGCTTACGTTCTTAAATGTCCTTTGAGTTGAATTAGTTAATATAATGACTTCAAGGTGAACTCAGTTATGGTATATTACTATTATGGTTATATTTTTAGGCTCCAAGCTTTTCACTTTGCATTGGTTTATTATTACACTTAGGGATTATATATTTCTTTTGTTTGGAGCCAATTAGGCTTACGAGTATTTTTGTTGCTATTCGCCCAATAATTTAGAGCGACGCTCTTGCGTTGATGGCAATGAATAACACTGGTAAACACTGTTTTTGTCACATGAACTTTGTTATGATTTTTATTTATGTTGGTGTACCCTCATTAAAAATATATAACAGTTTTGTTTCTATCACATTCAGTTTTCTTGTGACAGCTACATATTCATTTCTGACCTCATATACGTTTCTTTGTTTACATAACTGCATTTAGTCGACTGTGTAACTATTGTGTTTGCTAAATTAGATTTTATTTACATTAGTGAGATCGTAAATATGCCACGAAAGTGTTTGAACAACCCGGACAATTTTTGTTATGTGTGTGGAGAATTAACTTTTACATCTCAGCGTCGAAATTTCACATCACTAATTGAACAGTGCTATTTAGACTATTTTGGTTTTCCTGTGAGGAATCAAGACAAATCCTGGGTTCCACATAAATGTTGTGTAACGTGTGTGAGGCTCCTTTTAGGTTGGGCTAAACAAGAACCTAGACATTTGTCATTTGCTATACCAATGATTTGGACGGAACCAAAGGATCATGTAAGTGATTGTTATTTTTGTTTGACTCAAACAAAAGGTATTACTACCAAATCCAAACACACTATCCAGTATCCAAACTTGTCTTCGGCCAAGAGACCCATCTTACATAGTGCCGAACTGCCTGTGCCGATGTCGCCAAATTGATCAAAAAGTGAGAATTCTAGTCCGAATTTTGTTCTCAGTCAGCATAATAAGGTATCTGAAGATAGTGACTCAAGTTATGAACCGTCAACTTCAAAAGAACCGCACTTTTTGACACAACGTGATTTAAACGATTTAGTACGTGATTTAAATCTGTCTAAAAAACAGGGGGTCTGGGGTGTAGATTAAACGAGGGGAATTTACTTTCTCGTGGTACAAAGACTTCTTATTTTCGACGTCGTGACGATGAAATAAAACCTTACTTTTCTAAAGGAGGTGATTTAGTCTATTGTAATAACGTTTCTGTTGTGATGAATTTATTAAATTTCGAATATGATCCAAGCCACTATACAAAGAAAGTGTGTCCCAAGCGTGAATCACTAACTCCAGGCAATAAAAATGTTAAAAATGATCCTCTGGTGAACACTGATGACATACTTTTACCACCGTTGCACATAGAGCTTGGCCTGATAAAAAATTTTGTAAAAGCTATGCCTGAAGATGGAGATGGATTTTTATATCTAAAAAAGAAATTCCCTAAGCTCAGCGATGCGAAAATCAAAGAGGAAATATTTGTAGGCCCACAAATATGGCAATTGATGAAGGATAAGAGCTTTTAAGAAAAACTGAATGATCAGGAAAAACTTGCCTGGAAATGTTTTGTGAAGTTGTTCAAAATTTTCTAGGTAACCATAAAGCAATTTCAAAGATTTAATAAATAAACTTATGATATCATTTAAGACTTTGGGGTGTAATATGTCCTTGAAAATACATATGCTGGGCTCTCATCTGGATTTCTTTCCGGCATATTTGGGTGCTGTGAGTGACGAACAAGGTGAGAGGTTCCATCAAGACATTTCCTTAATGGAGAAGCGTTATCAAGGGAAATAGAGTCCAGGAAAGCTAGCAGACTATTGTTGGAGACTTAAAAGGGACCTACCGGAATAATAATATTCAAGAAAATCATAAGTATCTATTAGATATTAGGAAATAATTCTGTAAGTGTGGCTGAATTTTGTACTTTTTACGAAAATATATGTTTTGATGTCACAAGAAAACATGATGTGTACATTTTTTTTCATTGATATATTATTATTTGGTGGCCCTAGTATATTCAAAATTTGATATAAATTTTCATGTGACAAAAAAAAATTACAAATTTGTTGACCAGTGTAATTATAAGCAAATATTATAAATTAAGTTGCTTTCTCACAGCGAGAAGGAATAGCGAGTTTTAGTATTTCCGCAGAAGCAGATAATAGATGATGAAGAGGACAATAGAGATTAGTGAAAACATGAAATATTTAAACTAAATAATTTTTAATTTTTCCACTAAAATGTCAAAAATATTAATATGAACCCTAGTAGACGCCCACGATCTTTTTGATTAGATGTAATGGTTACAAATAATCGTTAAGTGAACAAAACTTTTACGCAACTTAGTAATGCAGTTAATAAGTATTTCTTGGTAGTTTTTTAGTAACTGGTTTTTTTTGGTCTGGTTTGTAACCACTTCACTTCAAGCCAATATTGTAACTACTTCATTGAAATGAGAGAAAGTAAATATTGTCTTAGGAAAATAATCGCCTGCTAGCAACTAAAATCGATGAGTTTAGAGGGCTGCCAACCTGCAAATATGTCTATTTAGCTACACTGGAAGGCAGACCTACATACATACATATGCACACGCTTCGATTTTAAGACTACAGTAGTTGCAGCAAGCGTCTACAACAACCATACAGGAAATACTCCCTAACGTATAGTCATATATTCAGTCTTTAATCGACGTTGCTATGCGAACGAAGCAGCAGGGCGTATACTTGACGCGCTTTGAATGGCAGCTTCACTGTATGCGTGTCTCTCTGGTGACGCTAGCCTTACCCATCTCAACCAAGCTAACTGGCTGGCGGCTGCTCAAAGTGCAGGAAGAAGCACATTGCACGCAGTGATGATTTCGTTGCTGTAAAGCGGTTAATGCAGTTTGTGCAGCGCGTGCTTGGTGTTGCTGCTCCCTTCTTTATGGCCGATAAAAATGCCATTGTTGGACTCATCGGAGATTACAAATAAATTATCACTTAATAGTCTTGCTGTGCGTCACTTTGCCTCTTGATCTCGACGGTATAAACCAGGTATTTTATTTTTTTTTTGCAGCCATAAAAGGGATTGGATGAAAGATGGAGAGTGTGTGAGACACCATGGTTTGCAGCATGCATATGGTTGAAACTGCATAAGTATGGGCCATAACGAGCCAGTTTTATTGAAAGCATGAAGGTTGGTTGCTATGGTGTTTGCTATGTAGAAATTGTTGAGATGCAGGGCGGCAGCTTTAGCACGAAGACATCTGGAGGTTATGAAAGAAAATTGTATTGTGTACAGCGCAAAAAAGCTATCACCTTTAAGGTTTGAGGTTTTGCTATGAAAATTAAAAAAATATTTATAACACTATTCGCAGAAATTAATTCCTTCAACAATTTTTCGTATTCAAAATTTGCAAATGTACCTGCTGACATTTACTTAACACCAATCACTCCACTTAAATGTGTCATATTGCGTTCTTCTGACTAGCATTACAAATGCATGACATTCACACCGGAAGTGGCGCCTAAGTGCGGCCATCGGCCAAGTTCCGCCGCTCAGACGGTCCTTATCGGTCTCGATTTTAAATCGCTCACCAAGTTGCGCGCATAAAATTTGGACCCTTGTTATTTTCTTGTGGTCTTTTATTTTCCATTACTCGGTTTCTTTTCTACCGGAAGTAGCGCTAAAACGTTTTTCTTGTCTACTGAGAGCTTTTTACTTTAAGCATATGAAATATGCAAGCAATCGATTGCAAGATTTTTTCATTCGAATAAAAATGTAATTTGTTTAGGTGAGTTCTGAGTTTACTGAGGTCGTTAAGACATACATAAATTTACTTATTTACATAATAACTAATAAAAGCTTTTTAATTTAGCTAAGAGATAAAATGTTTACTTGAAGAAGAATAATCCGGCTTCTAACTATGTGTGGTGTCGTAGGGTATTTGTAACGATCGAATGCAAATTTTCTCAAGAAAGACTTGGAGTTCTTATTCGGTTATGTACTGTATTTCTAAGCTCAGGGGATTTGAATATATACATAGTTAATTATATATATTATAATATGTTTAACGCTCGAGTTATAGAAAATCGAGTGAACGGTTAGCGCCAACATACTGGGTTTTTTCGATAGTAAGACAATGATAATAGGACCACCGACCACCAATCGTTCCAGTTTATGCAGAGTTTTTAACAGAAGCATCTTTCACCTCAGTTGAGTTCACTGAACACGATCGGTACAGCAGCTTTCTGGGAGTGCAAGCTGATTATTTACTAATTTGATTACCATTAATTTTCTATAGGGATTTAAATGTAGAACTAGAATAAAGAAAAATAAAAGTTTTGGATTGAATTGTTACTAACAAGGTACTTCTGATAGCCCAGCGAATATGTTATTGCTTATCTATAAGTATGCATTCAATAATTCAAAAATTATTACAAACTCTTGATGAATGGTTCCACCGCACGTACTAACAAAAGAGTAGAAAATGAGTAAGAAAATACAATAATAAACTGAAGAAATTCTGGGCAATTATCTTAAGATATACGGATAGCATTTCAAATTACACAGGCTTTGGGATTTTTATTGTTCACGATATACAAGTATGTCATCCGAAGCAACTAGTTGTTAGAGGCGGTTAGGGATAATCATTTAAAAAATTTACAAAACTATTTCAGTGACATCTGTGCCAAATCTTATATCAAAATATGCCTTAGTGTTTAGCATACGCTTGTCTTTCTGAAGTACATAAAGTGGATTTGACGATTTTTACGTTGAGTGAAATTATTCAACAAGGAAGTTCCATTAAATTTTGTGCGCGGAATCAAATTACTGGTGCCGATACGTTGAAAATGTTGGAAAAGTTTTTCAACAAATTATTCAAAGAGCACGAACCACGTCCAGGACGGCCAACAACATAAACTGATGATCAACACATCAATAAAATAAAGGAATTAGTGCTTGAGTATCGACGATTAACAGTCAGAAATCTTACTCGTATTCTTGGAATATCAGAAGGATTGGTGAAAACCATTTGAAAGATCATTTGGAGCTAAGAAAAGTGAAAGCACGATTGGTTCCAAAATCACTAAACTAGAAAAACTAGAAAATAATAGAACTGCGATCTATGTTTGCTGTGACCTCTCCTATATCGCATTTGGCCGCGAAGGTCCAACACTCTTAATAATTCCGATAGTTTGCTGGGCGCGACACAAGTGATGTGGATCCTAGGGCCTTGAGCGTGCTTCTACAAATCCCTGGTCAATCGAGAATCAGATGTTTTGGAGTGCTCCATGTCGTAAATCTTACTTACTTATAGCAAAAAAAACAAACAATGTTTTCTGATTATCCGGCTATCTCTATCTTGATAACTCTAAAAACAAAAAAAAATCGACAGCTTCAATTTTGGGTTAGTAATAGTGTTTTTACTTTGTCCACATTGAGAATTAATTGAAATAGCGGCAAATTTAAATATTGCGTTGTTTTTGGGGCACCCTGTATAACACCTTTCTTAAATACAAAAATTGCCAACAAGCACTTGTTTTTGAACGGCTATATGCTTTAGTCGTCTGATCTGAACAATTTCGTACCCTTGGTTTAAGAAATAACAAATGCCAAATTTCATAAAGATATCTTGTCAAAATAAGTCATGTATTTGCTCTTTCAGTTTATATGTCAGCTATACGCAGTAGTGGTCCGATATCGGCGGTTGCGTTCAATGAACAAATACATGGGGATTGTCTCTCCGTCCATCTTCCCATACAAACGACTTGAATAAAAATTGAGATATTTTGATGAAACTTAGTGCACAGGTTCCCTGGCACTTAAGAGAGGGTGGTATAGCAGATTGCTTAATCGGACCACGCCAAAAAATTCACTTAACCGAAAATATACTAAGCATTCTAAATGAGCTGCAAATTAAGACCCAAACTGTTTTTGAAACGGTGGATCTCAGTAATGGGGGGCACCTGTGAGTTGAAATTTTAAAAAAGTGGGCTTACTTACTACCTGTTTAGTGTTCATGTCTTGCGTATAATTGGAACTATATTAAACAAACTTGCTGAGGAGGAGATCCTTCGACTGCTTCTTATACGGTGTGCGAGAGAGTGAAATCATATGAAAACCACACCCTTCCTAGATATCACAATTCCATATAATTCACTCACATTACAGGGTATAGATCAGACACCAATAAATATAAAATATATTGGTGTAACACTTTCCAAAAAAAGTGCATTTAATTCAATCACTTTTAAAAATTTACTATAACATTTCAGTGTCTTTTTACCGAGATTGGTCTATAATATATAACATCGAATCTGAAAAAAAGCCTTTTTTGGTAATAATAAGTTTTGGAATTTAAAACTGCCGGTTGATTTTACATAAGAAGTATGTATTGGAATGATATGGTGCAAGTACAGATATGTATATCGGTCAATACGTGAGTTTACTTAACTAGATAATTTTTTAATACAAATTTTTCGTGATGCCAAAAACCGATAAAATTGGTCCATATTAACCTTAGTAACCATATATCCGCCGGGGGAAGCAGAGGAAGAGGAAGACCTTCACTCCGTTGGAAGGATCAAGTGGAGAAGGACCTGGCTTTGCTTGAAATTTCCAATTGGTGCCACCTTGCGAAGTAAGAAACGACTGTTGTTAACTCGGCTATAACCACGTAAGCGGTTTCTACGCCAGTATAGAAGAAGAAACATCAACCTAATATAAGAATTTAAAGTTTTCAGTTGGAATTGCACGGTATACTTATAGGTCAATGTGTAGTTTAGCTACCTAACCTAACAGTTGTGGGGTTGATCCAAAATCGATGAATCTCATTTGGGCAGAAATTCGTCCTTTATGTTAACCAAAAATTCCTAAAAGCTAAATCATCTTGACTAGTTTTGAACGCACAGTCAGCGAGCTCAGAGACAGTATAGCTGCTTAATTGTCGAAGTGAATGCACACTTCTCTGAGGAAGGTTGCATTTCAGAGCAGTCCATCTACTGTTGTCTTGATGGCAGCCAACTCCGCTTGAAAGACGCTACAGTGAGTGCCTAAAGTTATTGGAGAGATCGCGAGAGAAGACTCCACTACTTATTATTCTCCTTTATTTTGAACCGAGCAATGATCTAGGTTGGAAGAAATGCAATTTAAGAAGTGGAGAATTTTAGTGTGTCCCTGCCGGAGTCCTTCATATACCAGCTTCTCTAAGTGTAATAGCAGCCTTCGCCGCCAAACGCCCATCAGCTATATCCACATTTGAAACGTGAGAAATGGCAATGAGATGGCAGAAACATTATTGACTTAGTTATAGTTTCATAGAGCCAGGCTACCTTTGTCCATTTGCTTCTCTACAGCAGCAAAAGACGACAGATGCCTTCCTCACACTCCCCTCGATATTTATTTTCCATGAGATCTTCCAATCAAGGTAAGCTCAAGCACTTCAGCCGGTGGATTGATTGCAGAATAGATCATCCCAACGATAGCAGTGTAACGTTTGGGATTTTACATCTCCCAGTAAATAAAACTAACTCAGTTTTATTTGGATTTATGCCCACTTGGTAACCATATTTAGTTACCGTTGCGTAAGATCGTTGACGGTGTTCAGGAATTTTCTTTTATCAAAAGAGTTACATCGTCTGTGGCAACCACCAGCAGCCTCGTTTTTCAAGTTTTTTCAAAAAGTCGTCGATATGCCCTTGCTGCAGGTATGCGGAGCACTGACGATGGAGCAGACGTTCCACTGCCCGACCATGACGAAGATCGAATAGCAATTACCCGCCTGAAGAACAACAAAGCGGCGGTGGCCGATGGATTGCCGACCGAGCTATTCAAACACGGCGGCGAAGAACTGATAAGAGCATGCATCAGCTTCTTTGTAAAATATGGTCGGACGAACGCATGCCCAACGATTGGAATTTAAGAGTGCTCTGCCCAATCCATAAAAAAGGAGACCCCACAATCTGCGCCAATAACCATGGGATAAGCCTCCTCAACATTGCATAAAAGGTTCTATCGAGCGTATTGCGTGAGAGATTAAAGCCCACCGTCAACAAACTGATTGATGATGAGTCGACGTTGCGAGTTTTCGAGAGAAAAGTTCTGCGAAAGATTTATGGTCCCTTGCGTGTTGGCCACGGCGAATATCGCATTCGATGGAATGATGAGCTGTATGAGATATATGACGACAATACAATCATTTACAAGAGTTATAGCTGTTGGTGTACGATGATATTGATATCGTCGGCCTCAACACCCGCGCCGTTAGTTCTGCTTTCTCCAGACTGGACAATGAAGGTGCTTCTTCGGACGGAGTAGGCAATGGAGAATCAAAGTCCTCACTCGACGATCAAAAACCAAACTCTATAAGTCACTCATAATTCCCGTCCTGCTATATGGTGCAGAGGCTTGGACGATGACAACAACTGATGAGTCGACGTTGCGAGTTTTCGAGAGAAAAGTTCTGCCAAAGATTTAAGGTCCCTTGCACGTTGGCCACGGCAAATATCGCATTCGATGGAACGATGAGCTGTACGAGATATACGAGTATAGTACGACGACATTGACATAGTTCAGCGAATTAAAAGACAGCGGCTACGCTGGCTAGGTCATGTTGTTCGAATGGACGAAAACGCTCCAGCTCTGAAAGTATTCGACGCAGTACCCGCCGGGGGAAGCAGAGGAAGAGGATGACCTCCACTCTGTTGGATGGACAAAGTGGAGAAGGACCTGGCTTCCCTTGGAATATCCAATTGGCGCCTCGTAGCGGAAAGAAGACGTCATGGCATCCAAATCTTGATCTTATACTTGTATATAGCAAATCCCACTTATATACAGCCCAATCTGCACTAAATCCGCTTTATCGAAGATCTGATTTTTGATAACTCTGGTGTCACGCAAAGAGGTTTTCGCTTTCTTCTCTGAGTTGTCAGAGCACAAAGGCTTTCAAAGCCTACCTACTATAAGTGAACAATTTCCCTCACAGTGAGGTAAAGGAATATACATACATATATCTTCATATAGAGATCTTCACTTCAAATGAAATCAAAAGCTCAATTACCTCCAGCATTTATGCTCGAGCTTTCCTATACCGTATGCCTTGAGTGTCCGAAACGGAAATAGCACTCTATTTTTTCGACGGTTATGGTTACCCTAGCTCTCATATACTATTCGGTCGAGTTTATATCAGGTATATAGTGGTTATTTGTATTATGATATCGGGTTTTAAAAATGAAAGATAAGTTACTCAAAATAGGTATATATTTTGAGAAGTAAGAAGACTATTTAAGCACGAAAAGAAAAAAGTAGATACGCCACATGTAACAAATAATATTTATGCAAAGTTTTTAAGGATTAACACATTCGCAGATGTACAGTTTTACATTTTATATTAAATTCGCTCCCAATTGTGAAAATATGTGCAACATTTAATTTTTCAATTCATGCGCGATCGATCGCTATTTTTTACCAAATAAGCTTAATAACATAAAATATGTATCAAAATAAAAGTCATTACGAAAATAATTTTTTCAAGCACAACTGTACATATATGTACATATTTGCAATAACTATCAGAGTAATTACGCCTGTTTTTACGCGCAGTGCTCGATGCAAATAGTGAGCCAAATGGAACAGTAATTAAATGTAAAACATAACCATGTGATGCACAACGGAAACGAGCTACAAAAACAAAACACAGCAAATGTCAGAAAAAAAACTATAAAATTTATCAATTTGCACACATTTATTTATAAATAGTTTCCGAAGGCAGCGCCGCCAACTGGCTGGTTGACCGGCCGGCAAAGCAGAGAAAATAAAATAAAATGTGTCATGGCGTATACGTAACAATTGTGTCAGCACTTTAATAATACCCATATAACGCGCGCGGGAGCGAGTGACAGAGAGTGCGTGAAAATGCAAATTCTCACACAATACGCGTCAGTTGTGCGCTGCGGAAAAAAGTGGGAAAAACTGTGGAAATTGAAGGCGTGTTGCTGCGCGCAGAGGCTTTCAGTCCTCAATCAAGTGGCCATAAATCAAGTGCAGCACATGCGATAATAGCCAGCACGTGCGGAAAGTGGCAGACAGTAGCTTCAGCTGAGAGTGGGAAATTTGTAGTTGGGATTATATACATACAAATGCAATTATATAAAATTGAATGTTGGATTGATAAGTTCGTTTCGATGTTTCGCTCTAATATAAACTTTTGTGTTTTCTCGCAGTATTGTAGGCTCTGGTCCAACACTACTGTGATATTTACTAGATAATTGGTGTTATACAAAGGTAATCATTGAAAGCATATTGCATAAAACATTGTTACTTACGACGTTATTTGTAGCTATATTAACGTCTTCATTAGAAATCGATGAATTTCAATCAAATACAAATAAATACCATGAATAACCTGCGTATTTTCGAAATTAGCATCTTATTTTATATTTATAGTATTATACTTCCAGGAAGCAACCGAGGCTCATTTTTGCGGAAGATATCCAACCGAATTATTCCTTTTGCCTACAAAACATAAAAGTCATAATATTTTGTAATTTTTAGCCATCTTTATATTTAATGTTAAACTTAGCTGTAAGCTTTTTCACTGATTTCAGCTAGACATCTTTTTTATTAGGAACAAACTTTTGAAGTGTTTCCCATCTCACCACTAATAGGAAGCATTCATAAGATTACAAAAAGAAGTAGGAAGCTTACTATTATAGTCTTAAATCAAAATCGTTTCATGTTGAAATGGCGTTTGAGGGGAGGCAACAGAGTCTTTATTTTAATTCACCAAACAGTAATCGGTTCATTTAAATTAACTCTGGACATCAGCTGTAACTATTTGGATGACGCTCGGGACGAATGACAATAACTCATTCGAGAATGATGACAATAAATGTTACAAGATAATTTGTTTAATTTCCCAGAGATGCATTTTAGTGCTTTTGGATAATTGTTCGGGTCTTGACTGCGAAAAAAATATTGCCAATCTTTTTTTAACACTGGGAGAATAGGGACAACTTTTTAAATTTCCGGTGTTTCCTTTTTAATGAGAAGCTCAAGCTCACATATAATTGGAGTAAAATTTGTCATCGAGGTCGAATACATTGAAGCTATCATAGGTTAAAGGTTATTAACTAGTGTTCACGCAGTATAAAGCCAGCTCTAAGAGCACGTCGTCGAAAACTCTTTGGGGCAGGATACATGCTTGAGACTATTTCTGGGACAGTATTATATTGTGACAAAAAAGCACCGGATATTGTAATTAATTTCTCCGAGTAATTTATATTTCAAAAAAGTGTATTGAATTAGCAAATATGAGAGCGATCTGTCAACCAGTTTATTTACAGCAGCTGCTTAAGTCAGTACATCTCAGTAGTGTGTTGCGAGTTTTACAATGGATAAAAATATGGAAGAAAGGATTTGTCTCAAATTTTGAATTTCTAACCAAATTTCGTGTTCGGAATCCTTGCGAATGCTGGAAAAGGCTTACAGTGATTCGGTTTTATCAAAAACACAAGCTTACGATTGGTAGCCCTCAAAGACTGTTTCGTTTTGGTTCTCGACATCTCTCGCGATTCCGTTCGAATCATTTTGGGTATGAAACGTCTTCTTGCTCGACTCATCCCGATAAAGCTGAATTTTTGCAAAAAGAGTACCGTAAACAGGTCTCTTTGGAGATGAGTGCTCGTGCAAATTCCGATCCCATATTCATGGAGAGCATTATAACTGCCGATGAGACATTGTTTTATGAGCTTTCATTCGATCAAAGAGATAAAGCAAAAATCTCTGAAGGAGCTGAAGTCCATCCCAAAAAGTGGTAATGAAAAGTGTTTCGCGGACTGAAAAAATCGTTAGCATAAGTGTATTACATATATTTTTATTTGTATTTTGAAATGTGGAAAAAAATTTTTTTTTTCGGTTTTTACATTTTTAATCAATTTTTTTTAAATCAAAGTAAATCAAAAAAAAACAGTTCACTGGTCATGGTGATAGCGGCTGTTCATGTTGTCTGAAATAAAAAAATCGAATGGATTATTATTCAGTAGTTCTGCGGCTATCGTTCCTACCAAATATAATCAATTTTATTAAAAAAAAATGTCGAACTTGAAAAAAAGTCACGAAAATCTTGTTTTTTTTGTTAAAAATCGTTTAAAAAAATATGAAAATATTTTCGAAAATAAACAATTCTGGTAGGGATGATAACTATAAATGAGTAGAAGAACATATGTTAAAGCAATCGGTTGAATACTTTTTTTTTAGGACGATGACAGTTTCAGAAAATGATGATTCGAGAAAAAATGCGTTTAGAAACGTAGCAGCTGCAAACTTGTCATGGCACCTGGTAGACAGTCGCTTACGACACGTCGGCGACTATGAGCTGTAACTTATCAAATACTTTGAATTTCGGTCTGAATTTTACACAGTATGTTTTCAATAGGTTTTATTGTCCAAATATAAAAAAAAATCGATTTTTCGAAGTGATTACATGAGAATACCCCACTTGGGCTGATCATTTATACATATATACATACACATTTATATTATAAGGTCTCAGTTCCTTTTCGGCATTACAAGCTTCTTGGCAAACTTAATATTACTGTGTTCACAGTATAATGCAAGGATTGAAGCAAACAAACACTAAATACAATAAGGAATCTAAACAGATGATATTGTAGCTTACAATTTGGGAGCAAGGTAGTGGTTAACGGTAATTACAGGTAAGGTTCTGGATAAGGGTTGATGAAAGTGAGGTCGTTTTCTTGATAAAATCGCGTCAACCAATTACGTAAAAAGGAAGCATTTCTAACAGGTAAGGTGCACGAAAAGCTGTCGCTTCTGACAGAATTGGGTTCGGGAATACTAAACTAAATGTTTTTAAGTATTTATAAGATGTTTCATACAGTTCTAAACAACGCGAGGTATGAGCTTAACGGTAGGTAAAGCAGCAACTTTTTACACAATATAATACAATATGTGGCATTTATCCACGATCTACTTTATATTAACAATAGGAGTTGTATGAAAAATACGTTGGCTTCAAGAGTGAGAAAATGGTCGTTATAACTAGTTGTGATCAATTACATGGTACAACACTCGTACAACTGCAGCGACGGTGACATTGAACTGAACTGGGATGCAAATGTATTGAACTTTTATACTACTTTCCCTTATATATTCATATATACATATATATACGCTATAACCAGCATTGCTACAACTGAGTGCAATTCCAAATTGAAATATTTCACATTCACGAAGCGTAAGGTGAGTCTTGCTGTTTGAGGTGCAAAGAGAGAGGGAGCAGTAAGAGGCAATGGCAGGCGCTGTCGGTGAATAAGTTTTGAGGATACTTAAGTTGGCAATCAGCTGCTCGACTCCCGTTCTGGCACTACACACTTCCTCCGCAACGCACTCCCTCACCCCTGGTAAGTTGACTGCCAGAGCCGGCCACACAGACACATTCATCAAATTGAGCGACAGCGCACCTACTTCAAAACTGCCAATTTATTTGAATCTCCGCTTCGACCTGTGCACGTGCGTGTGTAAGTGTGTTGATGGCAAGTGTTTGTGGAGTTCCTGCAAACATCCTGCAAAGTCACAGACGCACACACTAACGTGCAAAGTAATTTTATTTCGCCTCACGGCAGCATTCAGAGTGTGTATGCGTGTGTATTTTTTGTTGTTGTAATTGTTTTGTGTACAAACCTGTGTAGCGAGCAATTTACTTAATTTACTACACTACTGCCGTGTAGCGGCAACAATAACAACTAGTTTGAGCGCTATAACCAACTCTATTGAATAAAATGAGAAACAAAGGAAAAAATCAACGCCTTCGCACAAAAAATAATAAAAAATCGCAATAATAACGGTAAAAGTGAAAAAGTGCGCAGTAAAAAATCAACTCAACTCGCATTGATGAATAGCCAAGGGCGCGAAGTGAGCACGTACAGCCACATGAAAACACACACATATGAAATGAACTCGTGTGTGTGTACGTGTGGCTCTACACAGCTAAGTGCTCCATAAACCGTTTTTGTAGAGGCACTGATTTCAATGGTAACTAGTACTACAGTAGTAGCTGCAGAAATCTGTGGCGATTTATTCGAAGAGAATTTGGGTAGAAATTAATTCTTAAAAGTAGCAGGTTTTTGGTAGAAGATTTATAATAGTTGGTCATTTGAAAATAAAATCAACAAGAGAGATATAGCCGCATATGAGAATAGATACGCTTTCCACAATAGAGAATTCCTGGAGTTCTCAGAGAGCGACTATTTGAAGCGGACTTCAAATTTCTGATATCATCGTCTGAGTTTTCGGTGAAAATGCAGTTGAAAAATAAATTTGGCCAAAATTTAAAAGAAAATATCTTTCTTCATATTCAATAATATCAAGAGACGGCGTTGTCCATCGGCCACTTCGGAGTTTTGTGGCCAGTTGTAAGATAAAACTGAAAGTCCTAACTTAAGGTAGCAAAATGCATTTTTGTACTAGAGTGTTTTTTGTGCCTCGAATAAAAAATTATGTTTCAAGGTAGGTAAGGTAAGTAGGAGTGCTGTCGGAGGATCTTATAGTCTTGCTGTTTCGTTTCAACGCTACGCTTAAGCCATTTGGTGATCTCAATGAAACTATTTATATCCATTAACTTTTTTTTTGACAACCATTCAACATTTGGAGCCTGATGGGTTCCAATTATTTTGTGTTGGATGTGTGAAAAAGCTGTGCATTCGCAAAAAAAGTGTTTCATCCGCTTCTATATTCACTTTTTTTTTGCAGCTGCGGAAACTTATTACATAAGGCAGCACATTTTTGCGCATACTCTCCAAAAGGACAATGGCTGTAAGTAAATATATGCTATTTCCGGATCTAGATAGTAGGTGCTTTGCTTTATGCCTGTCATATTTCATTATTTGCAGCTTGCTGTTGTGTTCCATGCTTATAAAGCATTGAATCCGCTTCGGCTTCAGCTAAAGGTGCTCCTTGTATTTTCGTTGCCGAAAATGTACCTGCGACCAGGAACACAAATTATGGACAAGTGGAGTTCACTAGCCCGTAAGCTTAAAGGCTTGTGGTGTCGACAAAGCAAGCAATGCAGCCTGGCTGTTTGTGTATATGGTAGTTTTATGTAACCCCACGTAGTTGTTTAATATAAGTTCAGGGACCTTCTCTTTACCTTGTACTTCCGCCTGCGAGATGTTAGCAGAGTTTGGTAGGCGGATTCCGCAGTCCATTTTGTAGTATCCTTTTTCACTACTATATGTCTTCTCCAACACGTCTAGAAGGAACGATCACCTGAAAGTGACCATTGAATTCTAACCTTAGGAAGATATAGCCTGACCTATGAGACATTATATAAATTTTAATTTTTCTGAACAAATTTTTTTTAAACGAAGACAAGACGAAATATCTTCTGTCATCAAACAAATATTTGTCACACTTGCGACTGGCTCCCATGTCACAAAGCAATTTTCAATGTCAATTAACCGTGTGGAATGGATATACAAACCACCTTGGTAGGTTTCGAGGCCCATCCAAAACGTCTGCCACGCTTTGGGTTGGGCACCCGGTTGCATTGCAACTCCTCATGTAACTGACAAAGTGCCAGTTCTACCCACATTTGGTTGCTAATCACAAACACCACGATACTCCCCGAGGAGTCAGTCCACATGAGCTTGTTGGAGCAAAGTCACTGTTGACAATCATAACTTTGAAGTTGTAGATAGTTTCGTATATTTGGGAACCAGCATAAACACCACCAACAATGTCAGCCTGGAAATCCAACGCAGAATAACTCTTGCCAACTGGTGCTACTTCGGACTGAGTAGGCAATTGAGAAGTAAAGTTCTCTCTTGACGAACAAACACCAAATTCTATAAGTCCATCATTACTACCGTCCTGCTACATGGTGAGCTTTCTAGAGAAAGGAACGATGAACACTCCAGATCAGAGAGTATTTGACGCAGTACCCATACAAACTGTTTATTTGAGAAGATATCTCAACGAAATTTGGTATGGCTTGTTGTCCAAGACAGCGGAACAAATTGAGGAAAAATTGTTTAAATCGAATCAATATAGAATATTTGTGCCATACAAACTGAACGACCGGAAATAAGTTCTCGTATGGACTACTTTTTTACTTGGTGAAATATCTTCATGAATTTTGACAAAAGTTATTGCTTAAAGTAATTTTGCAATATCCCAAAAAATTGTTTGAAAACCTTTTTATTTTTTAAGGGAATTATAGCTGCGGTGCAACCAAAGTTTTAGTATAATCATTAATAAGATAATAGTAAATGTAAAACGACTTAACTGCTCCATTAGTTATCAGTTTGAAACTAAGTTTGCTTCATTCAGTTTTTAGCAAATTGAATATTATATTGTAATATTTTTACAAGTTACCAGTCAGCGAACTAGTTGTATCGGAACTTGTAACTAGTAGTTTAACTGCAGGCGGGATATAAGCACTAAAAAGGTAAAAGTATTGAATAATACACATGAGTATACATGAGCGCACATTTATCCGAAACCTGCCCAAAACAGCAGCCCCGCACTCCCGTCGATGTTGCAGTCAATCGCTGCAGGCATGTTCGGTGGCGTTTAATTTATTGCACTATCGGGCAACTGGGTTAAACATTTGTGCCGCGTCATTCCAGAAGCTAACCTGCAAACTGGTCAGTATGTAAACAAATAGCGCACAAATAAGACAAAATAAAATTTTGCATTTCAAAAGCGTTTTTATTATAAATAAAACAGAAATATTTAATAAGCGCAAAAGACATGCGAATGCAAAAGCGTGACCTTACTCGACGCCGCGTTGCGCTGAAAAAGCATAAAAGCCGGCATAGGCTGGTGAATATTTTTTCGGCATAAAACACCAACATATTTCAAATGGTGCCTCGCAAGCGTGCGTGCGTGTGTGAGTTTGTAAATATGTGCGCCTCATGCACTTATGCACTCGAGCGCATTTTTCTCTGCACATGCAACTCGTTATTTCACCGCAAACGATTGTTGCTGTCGCCGCTGTTGGCTTTTTGACAGCGTCAGCCTGCGGGGAAATCAGAAATGTTCGAGTTTTTTCACCAACTACACACTTTTTAAAAGGGTCAAGCGGTTGTTTTGCTCCCCAAATTACACAGATATGTATGGCCCTTGTGCGTGTGCTCGTTTACTCGACCGGAAAGCTAAGCACTTAATGTTATCATGTTTCGGTTGCATTTAAATACTCGTTGGTAACTGATTTTGCTTGGAATGTCTTGAATTCGATGAGCCCTACTTCCTTTATAAATATTCAGTGGAGTAGTTTTCGCAAATTAATGAGATCCAAATTGCTATTGATATTTAATCAGTGTTGTGAGTTCGAAAATTTTGCATTAAAAAATAAATTTTAATTTTTTTAACAAGTTGGGGACTGGGAGCTGGGGGAAAATAAGTAGGACTTTCTTCATAATTTTGAAATTCTTAATTTATTCTTCAAAATCTATATCGTTTCCCTCAAAGTGATCTCCCTTGGCCTTAACACACCTGTGCCAACGTTTTTCCTAATCCTTGAAACAGTTGTCAAAGTCAATTGCGGGAATAGCCTTTAATTGAGTGATTGTGGAACTCATGGTGCTTTCACTATTCTTAGGCCCAAACGATCTTTTTAAATCGTTTTTACTGATACTTCCGATATTCTAACGATGCCAGAAACTTCTTTGTTGAATAATTTCTCGCATCATAAAAGTCGCCGAATGCACTTTATGTACTTCAGAAAGAGAAGCGCGTACTAAACACTAATGATTAGTCTGATGTGATATTTGACACAGATGTCATTGACAACCATACCAGAAGTTCAGTTGTTCATAAAAGTGTTCACACAATTTCTAGCTGCTAGCTACTAAAAGTGTGTTAAATCAATAAGTAAATACGTCAGAAACATTAAATTTTTCCTCCGAGATGGTGAGAGAAGCTTTTATAGAAGTTGGTGTCAGATTTGGACAATTGGCATGCACCGTCTCCAGTTAGGTGAAAATCCATATCTCGAGACCTACACGACCGATTTTAATCAAATTTTGTGCGTATTATTATCACAGTGCAAAAATTGGGGAAATCTGCCTACAAACACGTCTACTTCCCATATAACACAATTTGAAATTCCATCTGAATCAATCATATTCCAGAAACAAATAAAGCTTTTGTCGGGCCTGGGATTCTAATAAGCTTAATATACTTATCTTCTATCCCGTTTAAGCTGTAGTAACCAAAATCGCTCAGGGAAATCCTTGCTCATTCTGAGAAGATAGGTGATTTGATTCCATTTTTTATTGTAAATTTTGCATTATTTTGCAGCCAACTTCGCATTTAACTACTTTTCCGTCATATATTTGAACAGCAGATATATGTAGTAAGGCTTCTTTGTTAAAATTTCGTTTAAGTTTTTTGAATAATTTCTGTTTGGCTCCTTATCGAAAATCAAAAAAAAAAGAGTCACCATTTTCTGCATATTACTATTTCATTAACAAATCGGTAAAAATGCAGTTCAAGTATGGTGAAAATTATGTAATTATTTAATATGTTCGGAGAAGATGTGTTGACCGAACGCCATTGCCAAAATTGGTTTGCAAAATTTCCTTCCAGCAATTTCAACCTTGAGAATGCCTTACCTTCTGGACGCCCTTTAAGCCTATGTGTATCAAATAAAGTCGTTAGTAGATGCAAATCGTAGAATAATCGAGAGATTGCTGAAAGATTAAATTTGTCTAACGCGATAACATGTTTACGCAATAAAAAATCGTACTTAAATAGCACCCAAAAACAAAAAAAAAAAATTATTTAATATAGGGCTCAATGTATTGGTGATGGTGTGTGAGACATCTTAATAAAAATCTTTTCTGTTAATAACAAGTAGTAATGCCAAAAATAAAAAATAATAATATAATACAAAAATAAAAAAAACGAGTTCAAACTACGCCTAATATAAGATTTTCAAATCTCTGGTTGGCTTTATACCATATTTATTGGTCAATATGTGCTTCGTTGGGACGGCTGCTTCGAAACGTTCCTAATACGGAGCATACTACTTACTACTGTGAGCAACAAAAAAAAAATACGGCGTTTTTTAAGATGAGTGAGATTATTCGACAAAGAAGTTCCAGTAAATTTTGCTTGCGGAGTCACATTTCTGGTGCCGAAACGTTCAGAACGTTGGAAAATGCAGGTAATAATTGTTTGTCGTGAGTAAGTGTACTTTTTGTTGAAAGAGGCTCGAAAACGCGTTGATGATGAACCACGTCTAGGTTGGCCATCAAATCAATTGAACCAGTTTTCGCCAAATTGATTGCACTAGGGAAAAATGTTATTTTGAAACGCACTGTAATCAAGAAATCACAAATTTGAACTTTTGGTATCCTTTCTATTCAGATACAAAACCTAACCCCGGCAACGGCGAGCGGGCAGCACTGACTTCATTTCAATATTTCATATTTTTGCTTTTGCAACTACTTAACTGCCAGCTAGCATTTAATATCCATTGCAAATTCAAAGATATTTCAATTTTCCATTAAATAGAATGCGAATGGTGTGCCATGAGAATACATTATGAACTCATTTTCTTATGTAGCTCGCCTCAACCAACTCGCCTGCCCACAAATCGGGCCATAAAAGCGAGGCACAGCGCTGCCACAAATGAATGCAAATTTATCTACAAAAGCCATTTAAATGTTTGTAAACGAGCTTGTCAATATATATGCAAGTGTGAGTGTGTAAGCTGGCGTTCATATGTGTGTGCTTGGGCTTTAAGCCAAAGCGGTTGCAAGCAAGACATCGTGAAATTTTGCCATATTTATAGGCGCGATCAAACGCATACACACTCATCTAGCCGCTGTTACAGCAACAAAATTACACAAACACTAAAGTGAACAAAAAAAATTAAAAGCAAATCAACACAGATGCATGCAACCGGCACACAGCAATTCATGCAACACATATGTTCGGCTGGATGGGAGCGCCATTTTCAGCCACAGTGCGCCTTATTACTGCTGGAACACCAGCAGCCGCACCGCGCCACCGCTGCTGCCGCAGCCGCAGCGTCAGAGGCACTGCTGGCAAATGGAAAACCACTTGAGATTGCAGCGGTGCAATGAGCCGTAGCGGCAACGGCAACGACGCAGGCAACAGCAACAGCACGCAGCTAGTCGGGCTCGCTGGCAGGCACATTGCCCGAGCACATCGCTGCCACCGTTGTGGCTGTGGCGGCGTTAAATATGCGTTCGACTCTCTTTCAAAATCAAATTGCAAACGATTCGATTGCACAATTTCCAATTTGCAAGTTTGTTGATACGGAAAACGGAATTATGCTACTGGCAATAAAATGCACAAAAACACCAGTAAACATACACGCACACACATGCATGCAAACTGAGCTCTCATGCACCGATTTGTGTGGGTGCTTTGAGTGCCTCTTCAGTTAGGCCTTCCCCTCGCCATCGCCTTTTAGACAGCACTTAGCTCAATATGATACACAAAGGTCGGCATATAACACACACATGCATACAAGCGGCATGTAAATTCGTTGCTTTCACTCCCCACCCGAATGCGCTTCGGCGCACCAAGCAGATTTTGATACCCCAACCCGCTGTAAGGCTGAGGGGTAGGGCGCCAGACTTCAAATCCACGTGTAAGCAGATATGTGTGTATGTGTGTGTAAAATATGTTTCATTCATTGCAGATTGCGCATGTATTTGTATGCACATGTGTGAGAATGCACTTACAAACTGTTGATTTTCTTCTCTGCTTAACTGTTGTTTTTATCGTTATTTGCATTTAATAGTTGTTTTTGCTGCTGCTGCTGTTGTTGTTACCGTTGTTCGGCGTGTAGTGCTTGGCAACGCCTGCATTTGAAGCTTTTGTGTTTACTTGTAGAAGTCAATCGAACGAATGTTTTATTTGGCTTTTGCATTTAAAAACAAATAAATACAAAAGCACCCCCAAAGGAGCCATTTTATATTCAGAACAACCAGTGCAAGCCGTAACTGTAAATTATGTGAACCCAGTGAACGAATTAACTGTTTTATATCCAAACACCAATTTGCGCCAAAGAAAAGGCGAAAGTGTAGCCAGTCTCTTAATTTACTTTGGTTTCGTCAAAAATTAATTTTTAACTCTAAAACTCTTCCATGATCAGTCAAGCTTTAGGTCATTGGTCCGAAGCTCGAGGATCGTTCACAAATACAAAAGATTCCCTATAAGGTTGACCGAACAATTTGTATGGCAGCCACATATTGTATATGCTAACGGGCGATCCAGGTAAAGGTACTTGGAGTCTTGTCAAGTTGTCATGTTATTTTTGTTCAGTATTGTTTGGCATTTCATCATGGAAAGACTAAGGCTTGATCAACGTTTATAAAACTTTCAACTTTATTACGAAAATTCACGTTCTGCAAAGAGTGTGTTTCGCGGGAATAGCTCAACTTATGCTCAACATAATCAGCCTACTGAGCGTACCCAGCATTCATTATTGGATAATATTCGACCCAATAGACCACGTGCAGCACGAAAAAAATATAGCAGCCGTAGCTGAGAGTGTACACGAAGACCGTGGAGAGTCGACTCGGCGCCGTTCGTATTTTATGTCGAGATCTTAAAATGAAAGCGTACAAAATACAGCTTGTGTAAGAACTGAAACCACTCGACCTTTCTAAGTGACATCAATTTGCTCTATGGGCTCTTTAAAAGTTCCAAGAAGCTTCGACGTTTCCGCCCAAGCAAAATTTCCGCATTTGTGACGAAGAGCAACCTGAAAAGATTCAAGAGCTGCCATTTCATTCAGAAAAAAACACGTTTGGTGTGGAATCATCGGTCGATATTTCTTCAAAAATGATGCCGGTGAAAATGTAACCGTCAATGGGGACCGTTACCACACATTGATAACTATAGACCAACTATTTGATGGCAACATTTGAAAGAGATAATATTCAAAAGTTTTTTTTATAGTAGGGAACCTCCAAAAAAGACCACTCTTTATAATGATCTGATATCAGCCATGCCGAAAAATGAGCAGCTTCTTGATGAGAACACGACAGAGTCAAATTTTCAAATCAATATTTCTCACTCACTCAATTAAATCGACTAAGCTGGTCACGCTGACATATTAACGGTCAGCTTTATAAAGTCTGAGACGCATCCTTCTGGGTGTTAAAAAATTATGGCAAACTGGATATACTCAGTCGAGGGTATAAAAGTATGACTTTTTCCAGTATACCGATACCACAATGACCTAAAACTTGACTGATCATAGAAGAGTTTTGAAGTTAAACATTTATTTTTAAGATATCTGTTTTCCACTAAATTAATCGGTTTATACAAATCTTGAAGACTTTGACAGTAGGCTCGACCCTTGCTGCAACTTTACTTAGAATGGTTCACTAGGTACATAGGTAGAAAGAATGGATGGCGACGTACTTAGGCTCTTGGGAGGCTCTTTATAAAATCACCAAAAGTTTTGCCACATATGTGCTTCTGAAACATTGTCAAGAAACCCCCGATCATATTTGCGATTCTTTTCCTATATAAAGCTTTATATTTACATAGAAGATGTTCTATAGTCTCCTCTTCTTCCATCTATTGACAGCTTCTACAGTAATCATTGCGTGATGAGTTCTAAAGTTCTTATAACATTGGAATTTAATAGTCGACATGTGCGGCCAGCTAGTGATCAACTTCATCGAGCCTCAGCTATATTTTCAACAAATTTGTCCATTAAATGTATACAAATCGCCAGGGGATTTCGCTAGTTCACCTGCTCCAGAGTTACCAGGAATATCACTATGTTCTGGAACCCATTTCAGGTTTATTGTGAAATAAGATGTCAAATTCATTAAGAGGTCAAGGCGTGGTATGCCTTTTATATTTCGGGATTAGAAAAAAAAGCTTCTTGTTTTTCAGAACTTTTTTTCTTAAGATCTATTCAATTCTCGAAGCATTTTTGTCTCTCTGATTGAGGTATTTCCAAAACATGCGTTCCAAACGCATCAACCGCCTCGGGCGCTGTATATTTTCGGGTTCATACGAATCCACAATTCAACACCGTTGTCGTATATTTTTAACATTTCCCTCGATAAAAGGACTTTTCTAGAGCGATTGACACATTATGTTTAATCCAACGGTAACTATTTTTTTTAACAATCAAATGCTCATACAATATTGAATATATGATGGTCACACTAATTCCTATAGCTGTCTCAATCTCACGGTACGTCACATGACAATATTGCAATATCAGTTTGCACGAATGGTTCCCGGAACAACAACTGATTTTAGACGACCTTCTCGAAAGTCTTCTTGGAATGTTTTACGACCACGATTGAACTCACCGTCCCATACCGTACGAGAATTAAGTTCATCTATGCACTCTTTATGAGTTAATCCAAGTCGAAAGTTGTAAAAAGTGTTTGCAAATAGTTTTCTTTTTTTTGGTCGAGAAGAATATTTTAAGTTACTATGAACAACCCTGGCTCGTATGTCAGTATGTATATCATCAAAAATGTGAAAATTTACGCTAAAGTTGCGAGTTGCCAAATTGCAACTCTAGGGTTTCCCAAATCCCGAAATATAAAATGTAACCTGCGCAAAATGATATAATATATTCTTAAGCGAATTATGTTATGGAGAACAGCGGCAATAAAACAAAATATCATAAATACTATTAGCGATCGGGTTAGACATTTATTCTCCCAAATCTGTCAAAGTTTCCATATTCACTAGTTCAGGTGCTCACATAAAGAGGGGTTGTAAGTAGCAATCTTTCTAACGATTCATGCCAGCCAGCAATTGTAAAATTATTTTATACATCCGATTATTTCCAGTTTTGGTTAGTTGGGTTATTTAATACAACTATTTGTATTCATACACACGTGGCGTGCATGTGTATGAGTGTGTATGTTTGTAGGAGTGCGACTACATGGTTCCATAAGCTATAAGCATGCGAATATTCGTCGTTATGGTCGTGCAAGTACAAGCTGTTTGGCTGCCACCCGCTTGTCGTGGCACGCCCTCCACTGCCTTTATTTCGATTTCGATTCAATTTACTTTTATTTCCGTTTGTGTGCGCCTACTTATATTTTATGTGCGCCTTTTATGCCGCTCAAGTGCTTTTGCTTGCACAACTAACACACATACCCAACGAGATTATATTTGACGCAGTCGGATACATGCATATATACCCATATGCGTGTGTGTACTAACGCGTGTTCGAGCAGATATTGCCGTTGCATTTGCGGTTCATCAGACATGGCCGACGATGCGATCAAATATGCATGTGAATTCGAGTTGTTTGCCAGCATGTTTGGGGAAGTCATATTTTAAGCGCCTGATAATGCTTGCAATCCTTGTGTGCTCGCCTACATGCAAGTGCGCTGTAACAAGCACACATACACACACACATATATGTATATAATAGATAGGTGCTTATACTTTTATCTTCTTTCAGTGCGTCGCTTTGTTTGTTGGTTGCCGCGCTTTCTCGACTAGCTAAAAATAATATTTGTTAAAGAATTTCAAGTGGATTTCTTGGGGCAGAATTCGTACGCAGTTTTGAAGTTGTTATCACTTAGTTAAGAAAACAGTTGCGAAGAATTGCACTAGAGTCTTCTTACCATTTGTATTACAAGAATTTAAGTGGTTTCGTTAAGAATAGTTGAATGTAAGAGGAAGAAGATCGTGTTGACTAATTGATACTGGGAGAGAAGTGAAGAGTAATTATAGAATAGCTTGTTCTTACCACTAACCGCCCAATCAACTTAAATAACAACGTTTTTGTACCCTGAAAAATTTACGAAAAGTCTCAAATTTCGTAGCCCAGAAGAAAATATAGATCTGAAATTTTTCAGTCCTAGTTTTCTCTTCAAGGAACCGATCACTTGTTGAAATCTGCGATATGTAGCCGAACGAAATCAAATTCCCTAATGGAATTATTCAAACTCATTAATAAATATCTTCATATTAAACTTTTTTATACTCTCGCAACAATGTTGCTAAGGAGAGTATTATAGTTTTGTTCACATAACGGTTGTTTGTAAGTCCTAAAACTAAAATAGTCAGATATAGGGTTATATATACCAAAGTGATCAGGGTGACGAGTAGAGTTGAAATCCGGATGGCTGTCTGTCCGTCCGTCCGTCCGTGCAAGCTGTAACTTGAGTAAAAATTGAGATATCATGATGAAACTTGGTACTTGGTATTTCTTGGCTCCATAAGAAGATTAAGTTCGAAGATGGGCAAAATCGGCCCACTGCCACGCCCACATGATGGCGAAAACTGAAAACCTATAAAGTGTCAAAACTAAGCCATAAAAAAAATATTAAAGTGAAATTTGGCACGAAGGATCGCATTAGGGAGGGGCATGGCCCCGCCCCCTACTAAGTTTTTTGTACATATCTCGGAAACTACTATAGCGATGTCAACCAAACTCTATAGAGTCGTTTCCTTCAGGCTTTTCCATATACAGTCCGAAAATGGAAGAAATCGGATAATAACCACGCCCACCTCCCATACAAAGGTTATGTTGAAAATCACTAAAAGTGCGTTAACCGACTAACAAAAACGTCATAAACACTAAATTTTACGGAAAAATGGCAGAAAGAAGCTGTACCCAGGCTTTTTTTAAAAATTGAAAATGGCGTCGCCCAATTATGGATCAAAAACTATATCTCAGGAACTACTCTACCGATTTCAATGAAATTCGGTATATAATATTGTATTAACACCCAGATGACATGTACGAAATATGGGTGAAATCGGTTCACAACCACGCCTTCTTCCAATATAACGCTATTTCGAATTCCATCTGATGCCTTCTCTGTATAATATATATACATTAGGAACCAATGGTGATAGCGGAATAAAACTTTACACAAATACGGTATTTGAAAAATATGAAAATGACGGATTATGAAATCTCGATTATCACTTTATCCTTACTTGTTTCCTTTTTAATTTAACTTGAAAGTTGTTTATGTCTGACAACTAACGAACAAACAACTAGAAAGAACTTACAAATCCGTCGTTGGCATATGTACTATAATGAAACCGTTATAGTCCTAAGAATTCTTGACCGGAAACTCAGTATTATATATATGTTAGTCGTACGCCACAGTTGAATACCATACATCCAAATCGGTGTTACTACAGCACTGTTAGCAGAAATTTCTTGCCAACGCTAAGTTTACTAGAACTTTTATTTAAACGTCATGGGTACATGTACAATACTCTCTTTACACGCATGTTTTTCCAATTTCATTAGTAATTATAATAATTTGCTCTGAAGTGGCATGTTTTGCACGAAAACCGAACTGGAAGGAAAAGGAAGAACAGAGACATCTTTGAAAGTAACACTTTTTCATATTTTGGAAACGCAGGGTAGGGTATTATAGAGAGAAAATTTCTCCAGCTTGTTGAATGGCAACGAAAGCATTACGCAATTTCCCAATCGATGGCGGTGGTGCAGACGTCCCATTGCCCGACCATGAAGAAGTCCGACTAGCAATCACCAGTTTGAAGAATGACAAAACGGCGAGGGCCGATGGATTGCCGGCCGAATTATTCAAATACGGCGGCGAAGAACTGATAAGAAGCATGCATCAACTTCTTTGTAGAATATGGCCGGACGAAAGAACGCCCGACGATTACAATTTAAATGTGGTCTACTCAATCCCCAACAAGAGAGACCCAACAATCTGCCCCAACTATAGTGCTACAACTACGGATATGCCTCCTCAACATCGCATATAAGGTTCTATAGAACGTAATGTGTGAAAGATTAAAGCCCACCGTCAACAAATGATTGGTTGTTGTCAGTGAAGTTTTAGGCCTGGAACAACATAATGATCAGATATTTATCATGCACCAAGAAATAGGATCGACATCCACCACCAGTTCGCCGATTTCAAAGCTGCTCTTAACGGCACGAAAAGGAGCTGCTTTTATGCCCTTATGTTTGAATAAAAACTAATACGGCTACGTAAACTGACGTTGAGCAATACCAAAAGCTCTATATGGATCGGGAGGGACCTCTCCGAACCGTTTCATACCAAACAAGGTTTGAAATAAGATGAGTCCCTTTCGTGAGACTTCTTCAATCTACTCCTGCCAAAAATAATAATAAAATAAGGTTCAATCTTCTATAAGAGTGTACAGCTGGTAGCGTACGCCGATGATGTCGATATCATTGGGGTTAACAACCGTTAGTTTCGCTTTCTTTAGACTGGATAAGGAAGCGAAGTAAATGGGTCTGGTAGTACACGAGGGCAAGACGACATATATCCTGTCATCAAACAAACAGTCGACGCACTCGCGACTTGGCTCCCACGTCACTGTTGACAATCATAATTTTGAAGTCGTAGATAATTTCGTATATTTGAGAACCAGCTTAAACACCACCAACAATGTCAGCCTGGAAATCCAATGGAGGATAACTCTTGCCAACAGGTGCTGCATCGGACTGAGTAGGCAATTGAGAAATAAAGGCCTCTTTCGACGAAGAAAAACCAAACTCTATAAGTCACTCATAATTCGCGTCCTGCTATATGGTGCAGAGGCCTGGACGACGACATCAACTGATGAGTAAACGTTGCGAGTTTTCAAGAGAAAAGTTCAGCGAAAGATTTATGGTCCTTTTCGCGTTGGCCACGGCGAATATCGCATTTGATGGAACGATGAGCTGTATGAGATATACGACGACATTGACATAGTTCAGCGAATTAATAGACAGCGGCTACGCTGGCTAGGTCATGTTGTCCGAATGGACGAAAACACTCCAGCTCTGAAAGTATTCGACGCAGTAGCCGCCGGGGGAAGCAGAGGAAGAGGAAGGCCTCTAATCCGTTGGAAGGACCAAGTGGCATTTGCAAAAAGAAGAAATGACTGGCTGTTGTTAACTCAGTTATAACCGTATAAGCCAGTAAAGAAGAAAAATAATAATTGGTTAAATTGGGGCGATAACGGGCGAGATTGGCGGTTAGGTTCTCACCGGCATCATTTTTGAAGTATATGGACCGATGATTCCACCGACCAACAAGCCACACCAAACCGTTATGTTTTTGGATTTCAGTTGTCGACGTAAAATGCGGCAAGTCGTTCCATTGGTCAATCCGAGATGTTGCGAACGGCGCCGATTCAACTCTCCAAGGTCTTCGTTTGCACTTTCAACTAAGGCCGTCATATTTTCTTCGCTGCGTAATGGAGGTGATCCATTCGGTCGAATGTTTTCAAGTAGTGAATGCTGGTCTCAAGATGAGTGGTGATGTTGTGAATAGTGTGCTCAATAGGCCGATTATGTTGACCATAAGTTGAGCGAAGCGCGCGAAACACATTTGTTATGGAACGTGAATTTTCGTAATAAAGTTGAGTAGTTTGTAAACGCTGTTCAGACATAAGTCTTTCCATGATGAAATGCCAAGCAATACTGATCAAAAATAACATGACAGCTCGTCACGACGACTCAGGCTTGATCTGCTAATAAAAGCGTATTATACTGTCTGTCTGTCTGTCTATCAAGTTTGTAGGGCAGCTATATAATATAGTGTGTAGAAAAGTTGTTTAATTGGCAGCTGATGGGATGTGTGCAAAATTTGGATCAATATCTAAAACACACGCTAATTTTTTTTATTTATATTTTATAGTATTCTTCTGATTTTTATTTCGGCCCGGCTGAGTACTCCCTTCTTAGCTAATGATTAATTGACATATACATATCTTTACTCAATTGAACTGCGGTCAAACGCATTAAACGTTCAGAACCAAAAGCACAAAAAGCAATGGCAAAGGAGTGCCAGTCTGCATGGAAAAAATTTCGCTTAAATCCAAATGTACATACATAGTATGTTTCATTGTATCGAACATAAAAAGCCATGTCAACCGCATGCTTTCCGTAGCTGCATAAACCGCAAAAACTTTATAAAAACAACAAATATAAGTATAAGCGAACACAAACATACCTACATATATGCATGTGTAGCAAAGAGCTTAAAAAAGGCAGAAAAAAGCACAACAACAACAATGTTATCACAATATATTGACCTCTTGGTGTGAAAAAGCTTGACACGCATTGCATGTGGTGGAGGGCAGCACATGCAGCCAATGCCTCAGGTGCCTGACAGCGACCAAACATTGACCGCCATCACTTTGGGCAATGCGGCCTAACGCAATGGAAACTGCAAACACACACATACACAAACACCTGGTTCAGACACAAACGCAGCGCGCACATTTATATGTATTTTCCAGATACTTATATATTAGGTCCAATTGTTGAGTGGTCCAACGTATACGCTCATGCTCCGGCACTCACCGAGGCAACTGGTGACCTGACACTAGAGGTCGCACACACACAGACACACCGGCAAAGGCGATGCAAAGTGTCAAAGTGTTAGTGCGAGGTCAAACACCAAACATGAGTTGCATGTCAAGAGCGTAAGTCTGATACTGTACACACACATACACATGTACATACAAACAAACATGCGTGTGAATTCGTTGTTGCATACATAATTAATTGCAATTTAAATGCCACAACAGTGGATAGGCTGGCCATCCGTAGACTGATGTACAGCAACGGAGTAATAATGAATGGTGAGCGGCTGAGAGCTGTGAGATCATGTCCAAAATGCGCACTGTAACTGTGCTGCACAAATAAACACACATACACAGACGTCCAAAGTTGTTTCAAATAGCTGTGTATGTGTGTGGTTACTTGACACATTGACCGAAATCGAATAGTGTTGCACTTGCAACACAATTGTCGATACGTAGCCAACGCCATGCACATTACGACTTAAGGTTGCAACAACGAGCACTTTTGTCGCAAGGAAATTCACAATTTCCAGTTGTTGCAATTGCAATTGCAACGCCCAATGCAGCGGCGTGTGTGCGTTGCAATGTTTTGCCGCTGTGTCTGCTTCCAAATCAGAGGTGCACAAATGCGATCCGGCGTCTGTTGACGCAGAAACTCTAACGCTGCCAGCAACGGTGTGTCGAACTATCAATCTGCCACTTATGTACCCACGCACCCACACACATATATCTAAATATGTGACAGTGTATGCCAGAGGCAGACATTCATTTAGGCAGTTGCATAGCAGCAGCGGAGCAACAGACTTTGCTATCAGTTTATCGGTTGTCGTGTATGCCCTCGGCCGTAACCGCATTGATTGCCAGTTGCCAATTGTAGTTGTATTGTGGTGTTCGATTTGTCGTTGTTTGCTGTTGCTGCGGCTCAGTTAAATTGCTTTCGGCGATTGTCAGTTCACTTTGCTTGTTGGAATATGAGTTGTTATAGCGACACTTCTTGTATGCACTTGTGCAGTTAATTGCCAAGCTGGCAAGTTTTGATACTCGCTCATGCAAGACCTTAAAATACGCTCTTGCCTTGGTGTCGTAATCGGGATTACAAAAGGGATACAGATCTAGCTGCTCAGCAATTGTTTGCTGGGGCGGAAGTTTAGCATTAATATGAGTTTGGTGAAAGCTTTCACAGTGGAAAAGCAATATACAAGCCACAAAGTCACTTCAAGCTAAAATATGGAAATTACTCACTTGTAAATATGTTGCGCTCTTAATAACGGTTTTGGCGGAGTGGAGGTAGTTCATGGGTGATGAGCAATCTTTTTTGCTTATGCAGACGAAGGAGCTATTTTGGCAATATGAAAATTTTTAAACACCGTTTACGATCTAAACTAAGGATAACTAAATTTGGTAACCAAGTAAGCAGTGGGAAATAGATCAGCCGTAAATTCAAAAAAACTTAGCTATATTTAATGACTAAGAGATACAAAATTCCTTAAGTTACTCTCTCCTTGTTGGCAAGCTGTATTCTTCAATCGATGAACAGGGTGAGTTACTTGGTGCTTTTCTTTGATAACAAGCTCTCTTGGAAGCCAAGCATCGAGAAAAGAGTGAGAAAGGAATCGGTGGCTTTATGCTGTTGTACATGAGCAATAAGGAAGAGGCGAGGCCTCTTACGAAAGCGGAGTTCAAGCTCTACGAAACCGTAGCTAAGCCAATAATGTATTATGGGCTGGTTGTTTGGTGGAGGAAAACCACACTAGCTAAGCAGCTTGGGCATATTTAAAGAGCGGCTCAGATCGATATCTGTTCACTAAGAATAACTGTAATAATGGTACTCATTGCCATTTTACACGTTCCACGCTAGGTGCTTGGCGGCGAAAGCTGCTATTCGACTTAGGGAAGCTGGGTATATTAGCGGCCCGTGGCACTTACAATGAAATACCTGACTGTTTCGATTGCTTTTCTTACAATGTAGATGCAGTTACCTCAGAATCCTTTCCTGACATTTTCTCCATAGCTTTTTCACCTGCGAGGGATTTGTGAATATGGCGAAGCGGTTGGAGATGCGCAGTGAGTTTTTTCACGGATGGATTTGAGTTAAGAGCGAAAGTAGGAAGTAAAATCTTCTGTCAGTTCTCTATTTCCAGACTACCAGACCACTATACCATTTTCTAAGCGGAGATTGCTGCCAAAAAGGCAGCAGAAGTTGAACAGCTCCGAAGTGCAGCTTCCTTCAGAGAGGTTTGCATTGACTCTGATAGCCGGTTGACTATACTAGGCTGCTAACTGTAAGCTCAAAATTAGTCAAGGAGTGCATGACCTCATTAGCAATAGCTTCAAGCTTAAATGAAAAATTCAAACAAATTTACCTCGTAAATTATGTATAGTGTTTAAAATTTCAAAACGATCAGCGCAGTAGTTTCGAAGTTATGGTGGGCACTGACCACTGGGGCACTTGGGAACTTTGGGCACTTTGGACATCTTCGAAATCTTTTTTACATTAAACGTCCATAAGATAGATATAAAAGTATTCATAACTTCGTAAATTTTAAATCAAATTCTCCAATCGACTTGAAATTCGGACACAACATACTTGAGTTATATTTCGTAAAAATAATTCAAAATTTTTTAAACAAATATTCCTAAATAGTTCTGTACATTCTGAAGACTTTATGGTATTCGGAAATACTATACTTTCAATTCGACGATTACGCCCACACATTCTTTAGATTTACACTACTAAGAGCTTTATAAAATACAAACTTACATACATATGTGTATACGAGCATGCCAACAAGTAAGGAGAGTCTAAGTTCAGCAGCAACCGAACAATTTCCATGGATCAAATGCGCCAAAATATTTTCAGGTACTGGCAAAACCTTACATCGACTCACATATACAGGGTGGGCCAAAAGAAACCAAGGGGTGTAAAAGTTTAATAACTTTTTCGTTTATTAATTTTTTTTATTTTTTTTTCTTTCAGATTATATAGACAACACTTGGAGAATTTATAATGGAGAGGTACACCACTGAACAGGGAACCAGAAAAATAGAATTTTATTATTTAAACCAGAGATCAATTATTTTAATGCAAAGAGCATATCGTCGACATTTTAACGTCAGAATTTCACCTTCGGAAGCAATGAATCGTTGCTTAGTTGATCGTCATCACCAACATGGCAGCGTAACAGATTTACTTCGAACCGGTAGACCACGTTTAAGTCGCACTGCGGAAAATATTGAACGAGTACAGCAAAGTGTTAACAAAGCACCAGAAACATCTGCCAGAAGGCGTTCTGCTCAGCTAGGAATGTCTCGTACGTCACTACGGCGCATTTTAAAAAAAGATTTACAGTTATACCCAAATAAGGTGCAAATGGTGCAAGAATTAAAACCCGCAAATCATCGGCAACGTCTAAATTTTGCAGTTAAATTTCAAGAGTTGGTCAGAAATGAAATCAACTTTATTAAAAATTTGATTATGAGTGATGAAGCTCATTTTCATTTGAATCGCTTTGTTAATAAGCAGAACTGTAGGTTCTGGGGTTCTCAAAATCCAAGAACCATTCATCAACGCCAATTATACCCCATCAGGTGTACAGTATGGTGTGGGATCACATCTGAAAATGTCATTGGGCCTTACTTCTTCGAGAATGAAGATGGAAGTGCTGTAACCGTAAATGGAGAGCGGTATCGGTTTATGATAGAAAATTTTTTACGTCCTGCTCTTGAAAACAGACCTGGTATGTGGTTTCAGCAGGACGGAGCTACTGCCCATACTGCCCGAGACAGAATGGCACTTTTAAGTCAAATTTTTGGAGGGCGAATAATTTCCAGAAATTCGGAAATTATTTGGCCAGCGCGATCGCCAGATTTGACAGAAGCCGACTATTTTCTTTGGGGTTATTTGAAGGAGCGAGTGTGTGTGAACAAGCCAGAGGCAATCCTTGAACTCAAGGCAAACATTGGTGCAGAAATTCGAACGCTACAGCCACAAGCTTTGAAAGATGTTATGGAATATGCTCTAAAAAGAGCCCATCAGTGCGAAGCTGAAAACGGCGGTCATTTAAGAGACATCATTTTTCATACTTAGTGTAAAAAAACTTCCCTTTTGTATACATATTATATAATCTGAAAGAAAAAATAAAGAAAAATTAATAAACGAAAAAGTTATTAAACTTTAAAGGCCACCAAAAGTTTTTTATGTTTGGAATCGATTTTATCAATTTTTGACACCAGATTGAATTGGTTTCAAGCAAATGTTTCATCTAAAATTCCTTAAAATATTTTGATGTCTGATGATTTCTATGGGGTCTATAAATATATTAGTGTGGTTTCCCTAAATATATGGCAACTTTATTATTACTCTGTTGTCCTTCTGCGTCTTTTTCAATACATGCCATTCATTTGAAGGATGAAAACCTATAATTTTTAACACTCATAATTTTGCCGGGTTACTTCTACATTAATTTAATATGGGAAAAACCTCAGCCGAAAGTTCTTGCACTTTGATGTAAGTTTATAGTGAACATGTTCTAGGCGAGCGTACGTGAGAAACTAGGTGCTATATGAATTTAAGCTAAGAGTCGTTGAAAGACGATTTTGCATATTAGAAATACTGCTTGAACGCTACGAAAATACATAAATCGTTTTTGTATTGGATTATGATTGTTGATGAGAAATGGATCCACTATACGCAAACAATCATGTTTGGAACCTGAACGACCAGTCAAGTCAACGAGAAAACCGAAAAGCTATGGCGCCAAGGTAATGCTCTGGATATGGTGGAATAAAAAAAAAACAGCGAGCGAGTGCCGAAAAACGTCCGGAATTCGCGACTAGTTGCGAGGCAATAATTTTCCGTCAATACAACCCTCGGCCTTATATTGCAAGACCGGTTCAAAGCTTTTCGAAAACATTGGCTGGGAAGTTTCTTTTCAAGCCCTTTATTGCACGGACCTTGCGCCTTCAGGCTACCATTTGTCCCAGTTGATGTCGAATGCCCGTCGTTTTGAACATTTTTAGGTGAGAGGTACCATACCTGGAAGACACCATACGAGCAAAGTTCTATTCCGACTATTATACTTTGTGCAATACGTTGTGTGAGAAAAAAAACATGAAATTTATAAACATATACACGTTACATCAAGGATGAAGCTGCACCAGTAACGGATAAAGGCTAAGAAGCGAAGGACAACTAAAGATAGGGTTTCTTCAGGGCCAATGCCTTCATGGTGTAAAGTGCCTCGCGATGGCATATTTGCACCTGAGAGGTTAGAATTCGTAAGAAATGCATAAAGGCGCCTCTACACCAAACCATGCACGAAACATTATCCGAAATGGTGAATGTATTAGGTGCAGTTGCGCGGAAAGAGGACAGAGAAACAGCAGCACTCATATGAGCACGCAGCTGTGCAGAGCTTGTTGCTCGTTTCGATAGCGTCGCGTGAGCGGTGCAACAGGCGGGAGATGTGCCGCGTAAGGCCACATGCAATGCTCACGACGTGCACCATTGCCACAGACGATGCATAAGCACTGTTGCCGCTGCCACTTTTGCTGCTGCTGCTATCTTTTGTTGCATGCTGTTGTCGCTGTGCGTTGTCGCATGATTCTGTGCACGCTTTGTGCTTTGCCAAGCAATCGCAATATCCTGACAAATTTCTAACGTTAAGCGACGCCATAAATCACAGCGGTAATGCAAAGCGCAGCGGTCGGCAGGGAGAGGGGCGGCTGGTGCGGCATGCTATGGTGATCAGCTGTGAGATAAGTGTGCAGCCACGCGTGACTCAAACACATTTGGAAGCATTTACTGCACTTTATTTATTACATACACACATACGCGTGTGTATAACCATGTGTAGTTGCGTGTGACTTCTGTCATCTTTCACGCTTTTCTCGCATTTTTCGCTGCGAGTTGCTCACATCCTGCGCATTGTTAGTCATTTGCTCACTTCCTTTGCTTTCCAAGGTTCTACCTCACATGCTGTTTATTTTTCTAGTCTTGTGCAACACGTAACATGTTGCATGCATTAAGTATTTATGAGCAGTGTGTACATTTATGCTTCGCTACTTTACGTATTACGCTTCGAGTACGGTTTGGTCGAGCAGCCTCTGCGTTTTCTCTGGTTAAAATATTTACCGCTGTGCTTTTATAAACAGTGGCTCAAGGACTGTTTTGCAGAATAGTAATTCTATTCTGTTAAGCTAAAAGCATTGTTTCTTTTCAAGAATCGCTGATCTTTTAAAATGAGAGAGGGTTTTGAAATAGTTATTGGTTGATAGTTTTCAGGCGTACGAAACTTCTATACCATGAGCGCCAAAAAATATTTAACTTGAAGATATAATAGGTTGTCAAAAAAGTCTTGAAGATATATAAAACAATAAAAAATGTTAACTGCTACTTCCCAAATTTTAAGAATTTTATAGCATAAAACGTTGAAACCATCGTTGGTGGAAATGGAAACACAAAGATTTCTTTTTTTTGATTTTGTTTATCGGTAGTAAAAATATGCCGTATTTTCTATTTTGCTCCATAGTTCGACGAACAACTGAAAAGAAACGACAATCAATCAAACACGTGTTAGCGCGTGAAATAAGCTTTCCAAAAAGGTAACAACTAGCGATTTTTTTGAATTTCCATAAAAATGTTAACGATATAGCATAAAAGAAAAAGATTTTTTTTATTGACTTTGTTCGGTTAAAGTTATATAGTTCGACATGAAAAGGTTTGGAAGTGGGCGAAATTTCAGGTTGATATCTGAAAAACTGGGAAAGAAATTCGCGGACAGACCGACGGACATGATTGATCGTTTATAAAAACACTTTCTAAGGTGTCCGATGTTTTCTTTTGGGTATTACAAACGTTGTGACAAACTTAATATACCTAGATCCAGGCACAAATATGCCTTAACCTTAAACTTGAAGCTATCATCGATATTTTACGGAATGGGCTACCGCGTTGCTTCTAGTCGACATGACTGTAAAACACAATGTTTTGGACTCGTTTCACTGTGAATAGATAATATTCATGAAATCTTATTTTCTGAAGAGCAGTTGTTTTCTTTATGGATGCAAATTCATATAGATATATGAACCAATTGTCTGATAGTATATTCAAGTATACATATAACTACAAAATGTCATATATAGTCGACTAGATACGAACTTTGCAGTCTGACCGATTTGTTGAGACAACTAATGTCGTAGTGTGTAAATGTAGTTTCGGCTATATCTCCTGGTTCGCCAAAGTATGACTGCCTAGATATTTCAGCTTCAGTTTTGCAAAAAGCTGGATAATAGAGGAATATAAAGAACTTTTTCAGTTTGCCTCCAAGTAGATTCTTAGCACTATAGCATGAATGCCTGCAGACGCGATGTCACCCTACTCCTTCCCGTTGCAGTGTGAGCGAATTAAGCTTGCTTCCTCTTGCAGCTCATCGACTATGCAGTTTTCAGCGATTAGATTCAGAAACCCAAACGAGTCTGCCAATAGAGTAGTTTTTAATGTCAAGTGAGGATAGATATTATTTTACTAACTATGAGCGCACAGCCGCTCTACTGTCGATGCCATTTACTCGGAGTTTAAGTTTTCAGGGATTTAATTGAAGAAGAAAGAATTTCACGACTCTGTTTGCTTCCTTCATATACCCAGATTTTCTAGAATGGCATCAAGTGCTATTGAGCGGGTGTTGCTTTTTCGGGCGCTTTCTGTCAGAAAAATATACAATACAACATCATTGGCTTGATTAAGGTTTCGTAGATTAGAGCAGTACTCGTATAAGGCAATCGAGAAAGGTGCAAGATTTCTTGCGCCAAATGGCTCTCTAAAACTATGACAATACATCGTGCAAAGCAGGGTTGACCAACATGTCTTATCAGTTTACCCATAAGTATTCTGCTTCTAACATACAGATCCATAAGTCTTTTAAGCTTTTAACCTCGAATAACTAAACCCTATTTAAAACTATCTAACTTACATAACACATTAATGTCTTTAACTGAAATATAACAAGTAAGGAAGGGTTAAGTTCGGGTGTCACCGAACATTTTATACTCTCGCACGATAAAGTGATAATCGAGATTTCATTATCAGTCATTTACATATTTTTCAAATACCGTATTTGTGTAAAGTTTTATTCCGCTATCATCATTGGTTCCTAATGTACATATATATTATACAGAGAAGGCATTAGATGGAATTCAAAATAGCGTTATATTGGAAGAAGGCGTGGTTGTGAACCGATTTCACCCATATTTTGTACATATCATCAGGGTGTTATATACCGAATTTCATTGAAATCGGTTGAGTAGTTCCCGAGATATGGTTTTTGGTCCATAAGTGGGCGACGCCACACCCATTTTCAATTAAAAAAAAGCCTGTGTGCAGCTTCCTTCTGCCATTTCTTCCGTAAAATATAGTGTTTCTGACGTTTTTTGTTAGTCGGTTAATGCACTTTTAGTGATTTTCAACATAATCTTTGTATGGGAGGTGGGCGTGGTTATTATCCGATTTCTTCCATTTTTGAACTGTATATGGAAATGCCTGAAATAAACGACTCTGTAGAGTTTGGTTGACATAGCTATATTAGTTTCCGAGATATGTACAAAAAACTTAGTAGGGGGCGAGGCCACGCCCACTTTTCCAAAAAAATTACGTCCAAATATGCCCCTCCCTAATGCGATTCTTTGTGCCAAATTTCACTTTAATATCCTCATTTATGGCTTAGTTATGACACTTTATAGGTTTTCGGTTTTCGCCATTTTGTGGGCGTGGCAGTAGACCGATTTTGCCCATCTTCGAACTTAACCTTCTTATGGAGCCAATAAATACGTGTACCAAGTTTCATCACGATATCTCAATTTTTACTTAAGTTACAGCTTGCACGGACGGACGGACAGACGGACAGACAGACATCCGGATTTCGACTCTACTCGTCACCCTGATCACTTTGGTATATATAACCCTATATCTGACTCTTTTAGTTTAGGTACGTAGGTTGCATTTCATGTACCGAAGTTTGGCAACGCACAACTTTAACGTGACTTTTATGATGTTATACCTACTGACATATGAGCGAGTGTCATTTATAGTTATTCAAAATATTCACCTCGGCCAAATGAAATTAGATCGTTAACAGTTCCTTTGGACTATTTTTTATAACTTTCATGATGGATTAAATATTTTTGGTGATGAAGCTCCAGCAAGGACCAATGTTTATCCATGATATAGTGAATGCAATCGTAATCGTAGATCACTCCAAGATGAATGTCGTGAAGATCATCCAAAATCAGTTGTTGTTTCGGAAGCTATTTTCACTGTGCGTAAATTGAAATTTCAAATTATTGACGCTAGTGGGACCAGCATTTATTCAAAATTGTATAAGCATTTGCTGTAAAAAACTGAGTTTACCTTGGATTTCACACAATTTGTCAATCGCTGACAAAAAGACTCATGTCGATTGATCGATAGAAATGTTAAAAAATACGTTGATGCTGCTTCGAAACACTTCTACGAGTATGATATCGTGACAGGTGATGAATCGTGGATTTGCGCGTATGTTATGAAAAACAATAAAGCCATATTCGATGACTAATATTTGTTTATGTTCTCTAATCCCGAAATATAAAATGGAACTCTCGGATTAACGGTTTATATTCGAACGAGCTTCCGTGACTATAATTTCATGGGTCTGCTATTAGCTAATACGCAAATAATTAATTTTTAAATGAATATAAAATCAGAATGTAATTTTATAAAATATCTGTGATGCTTGCTTTCTCAGGTCACTGAATTTATACCAAACTGATGTTTACTTAGTATTATCAACGTGTCTAAAACTAAATATGTACTCGTATATGTTGGCGAAAGGCTTGAGGAAAATCGCATAGAGTGCATATCATACACCGCACGCTTGAGACACAATCATAAGTGTAATTATAGTTGGAAACTGCAAGAAGAGTGGAAATGTTTGATATTATCCTTGCAGTGACGCTGAAGGCTGCTAATTAAAATTGGCAATATTCCTACGAACACAATGGTTATGGTTTATGCGCTTAAGTGTGAGTTAAAAGAAATACGTATATATGTAATAGCATATAAAGAGTTTCCGTCTCCGCCTCTACGACGACGTTGTGACTTTTAATTAAACATATAGTAGATAGCTGTAATAAAATTCTTTAGAGTGTGTCGCATGCGATAATCAGCAGATAGCTGGCAAAGTGGCTGGCTACACAGAGTTGACAAACATGTGCCTGTGTCTGTGTACATGGTGAGTTGGCGCACAGAGGCCTTTGCTAAAGCAAACTCTTTTTAATAAATAAATGTATGCGTGGGTTTGCCTTTACGCCCGCTGATCCGCAAGCCTATGACATATTAATAACACGCCTATTTTAATATGTCAGATCAAATAAAAAGGTAGCGATAGGAAAGAAGTATGCCTTGCACCCAACGAAGCTAAGTTTCAAGTTCAAAGCAACAATTTGCTACAAGTAGACTGATATTTAAAAAGCTTTACAAGTGACGCTAATTAATTAGATATTCAAGCGCATGCTGACACAGTTCGTCATGTGAAAGTTGACAAAAGGAAAACACATTCAACACATTCAGGGATGTTGGCAGAGAAAACCAAAAACACTGCTTAACTGAGTGCGCACATATTTACCAACACAAACAAACACACAGTTGAACTGCTACCACCAGATGCTTGCCACTTAATTTAATCAACATTCACATTTGCAATTAAAAAGTTTGGTGCTACTTACAACTTTTTATGACAAAATAAGGCACAATAGACATTCGGCAGAATTAATATTAATAATCGAGCGCTGTAAAAAGTTTGTAAACAAAAAATATATATACTCCTCAAAAAAAGCGGCTAATTAAATTTTGGAGACCACAAAAAACAACAACAAAAAATCCTTATTACTTTTATGCATTTAAAATTGTGTCGTTCGATTTGCCCGCGGACTTTTGTCTGGACACAAATTATTACAGTTATTCATTACCCACATGTTTTTTTACTGCCGTCGTCATCAATGTTTGTGTTTTAGTGGTGCGGCAGCGGCAGCTGTACATTGCGAAAGTCCAAAACCATGTTTAATTGCAATTAATCAAATGTTGCTCATACGCCAGGGAGTACATGTGCTTGTGCGCACGTGGTCGGCTGTTGGCACGCATTCACATTCGTATATATTTATGCACTCCGGTGTAAGTGAAAATTAATGACTGTTTCAAAGCACACAACTAAACTTTGTTATTTATTTACCATACATAAATACATACATATATTCAATAACTGTTTGTATACTGGATACAATGTATATAATTATTCAAAAATACAAATGTAGTCAAATGTGTGATGATTCGGCTACATACCTGCCCGGAACTTCTGTCAATACAAAGTTCTGTGTATGTGCGCCTTGTATGTGTGGCTTTTTTGTTAGGGGAGTATAAAGTTTCGCCGCAATTTTTATATTTGCTTGATCGCAACCATCTTTACGACTGGGTTTTGAGTTAGCTGTAGAGTTTTTTGAATATTTTATTTCGTGATTTTGATAGTTAATTGACATACTTTTAAGCGTATAAGCATACTTTTATGAGTCTATAATTCAACGTAGAAGGTATGTTCTTCAGCAAAGCTTTATGGAAATCTCTACAGGTTGTTATTCTTTCTTTTTGGTCACTTCATATAATTTTTTTTCTCTACTTACTTTTCAGAAAGGACAAAAACATAATTTGTCTGATTTTAATTACTTTCTAAGAAGTAAATTGTTTGCAAAAATTATTAAATAAATACTCAACAGCTTGAAAGTGGTAGAAAGTAGAGCTGTAACACAGTCGTTGGGAATATCGATAGTTTTACTTTTGTTTCACTAATTGTTTATATTGACTATTAATGGTTTACGCCCTAATTTAACAATAATTTTCTTAAAATTTTTATCATAGTATATATATTTCCAAATGTGATTTTGATAGTTAATTGCTGTACATATTTTACTTATTATTATATGAAAGTACAACATTTGAAGGATTTTAAAAATGTTTTATCGAAAAATTCAAATAACGAATTTATAGTGTTGCAGGCACAGAAAAAAAAAATTGTTTATGGAAATACAGCATCACTGGATCTCCGAAACAAAAAAATTGTTATTCTTTCTTTTTGGTCACTTCATACGTAATTTTTTTTTTCAATTTTTCACTTTTTTTCAGAAAGGACAAAATGACGATAATTTGTCTGATTTTAATCGACTTATTTTTAAGAAGTAAATTGTTTTAGAAAAAAATTTTTGGAAAAAAAATTCAAATTCGAGAGCTATACATGTATATGTAGAATATTTGTACAAAACTTCAAAAGGATCGATGTGGTAGTTTTTTCTGTAGGCTGGTCACCGACTTTAAAAATGACATATTTGGGAAAATCGATTCAAAGTTTTTATATTGACTCATTAATGGAGGTACCGTTGTTCAACCTGCTGTACTTCGTTAGTTTTTCTTTGACCTAAAACTTTCACACAATATTCTTGAGATGTTGATGGTTCAAAAAAAAATTTAAAAAATGGGGAAAAAAAAGTTGTGAAACCTTACCCCCCCCTTAAAAAAGTCAACTCATACGCTTAAGCGTAACACCATGTTCAGACCGACACTCAATCACAAGACTTCGGCTATTGAGTAGTTTATCCCACTAACCTTATAAATTTAACAAGATTTCGCCATACAAAAATGACAGTTCTTAATCTCGTCTCCGAGGTGATTTGAATCTAATCTACGCGAAAACTCTCTTTGCTACTCTGATTTAGCGCCACCAACTTGTCAGCATTGGAAATCTATTATATTATCACAGCTGATTTAGACACTACAAAGAGAAAAAAAATGTAAACAAACAAATTAATTAAACGCAATGAATCTGAATTCACCTGAAAATCGACTTTCCAAATAAAAACTGGGTCCATTATATGGAAAATATTTAAAAGAAGACGGCTTTTGTAACAAAATACTATATAAGAATGTTTTATTTTAATAAATATTAAGCGATGTGAATTCTTGATTTGCCAAAATATGTGTTTTATCATCTGTCCAACGTGAGAAAAGTGAGAACGGTTTAGATTAGTGAAGAGATTAAATGTAATCTAATCACTTAAAATTTTTGGTGGGAACATATTATTAGAGAGGAATAAACGAGCGCATATACAAAAGAATTTCGATTAGAATTTTAATTTGAACGTTAAGGAACTCATATAAACTTTAACAGATAGTTGGGATAGCGCTGTTGGGTAATTAAACGGTGACCTAATCGATAGGTGACTTCCGGGATGGTAGCCTCAAAATCATCTTTTCATTCTGCAGACAATTATTTAAATAATAAAAAAATATTAAATTAAACTATTTTCTACACTAAACAGGTATTGGTTGCGTTAGAGGAATGTTGTAAAGAAACATATATTTTATTTAGTACTCCTTATTTTAGAGAATGAAATTAAGAAATTAAAACATATTATGTGAAAATTCTGTTGTGATCAAAATTCACAATCTATATACATGTTCATACATATACCTAGATGCATTAGTGTGCTCACAGTGCATATAAATGAATACCACGTTAAATAATTTTAATTTTTCCGAGTCGGAGAGAATGTTTAGCCTGGCTGGGATGCTAATATCTGATAGGAAAACTGCACTAAAGCGTAAAACGTCAAAAATTACTATATTGTACTAAAATCGCGATATATCAATAACTAAATACGGCAGAGACATGTCCACCTAGATGGTATGAAAGAGTTTTATGGGAGCTGGATTGAAAACTGGACGATGGGCATGGCTCCGCACACTTTTTGGTGAAATCCTATATCTCGGGACCAGACCAACCGATTTCGACACAATATAATTCGTGGCAGACTTCTTACATTCTTACCAGGAGATGGTGAACCCGATTCCCCAAACGATGACGATGGAGCAGACGTTCCATTGCCCAACCATGAAGAAGTTAGAATAGCAATTACCCGTCTGAAGAACAAAAACGCGGCGGTTGATGATGGATTGCCGGCCGAGCTATTCAAATACGGTGCATCAGCTTCTTTGCAGAATATGGTTAAATGAAAGCATGCCCAACGATTGGAATTTAAGTGTGCTTTGTCTAACCCAAAGAAAGGGAGACCCCACAATCTGCGCAAACTACCGTGGGATAAGCATCCTCAATATCGCATATGAGGTTCCATCGGGCTTACTGTGTGAAGATCGACACACACTATCTCTTCGTTGATTTTAAAGCCGCCTTCGACAGTATAAAAAGGAACTGTCTTTATGCCGTTTAAATACTTAGACACTATGGGCTTGAGAATTGTAGTGCAGACACGATTATCTGCTTCTAGATGATTTAACTTGATCAAGATTTTGGGTTCTCATAGTTCTTAGAATTTCCAAGGTCAACTAAAATCAAATTTCAGAATTTGTTGCAAGTTTGATTAACCGGAAGTGAAATTAATATTCCTTACCACTAAATACTTTTCTCAAAAATTGCTGTGGAGAAATTAATATGCATTGTATGTATGATCATCTCGCTGTTTTCTGCGCAGACATCGATTTTTTGAACGATTTAGGCTCAAACATTTTCTCAATTTCGTTCTTCACTGCACCTTTTTCATTGCTGCGTTCTTACATCAATAAATATCAGCAATGTATGAACCTAAATGAAAAAAAAAACTTTATAGTGGAGCGCAGTGCTTAAGTTGTCTCTTGGCAAGTGATGAAATATTGGAGATATTTTTGACAAAACTACTGGACTCTGATCTTTGTTAGCTACTACATAATTATTTTAACCCAAAAATACATTCCCATAACTAAGACAGCGAAAAATCTAAATGTTTATTCTATATATATCAGCAGGCATCAACAGCCTACAAAATTATGTTAAATTTATCGATGGTGTCATATATAAAATATAAACAGCAAACCCTTGCCGCATTCATTTGCAATCAATTAACAGTCCGACACTTTATATATCATTAATGCAGACACTTTATTTGCAAATAAATTACCACAAAATAACACCTACACTGCAAGCGCCCCTGCCGAGCCCGCCCGCTGCAACGCCCCAGTGCGGTGGTGCGTGTTTTCGACTTCATGTGTAATTTGTATTTACCCTCGAGCGATTTTAACGCCATCAGAAGGCTTAAACCACACACAAAAGCACACACACTCCAACATGCCCACAAGTTTAACTGTAAATGCACAGTATTTCTTATTTCTAATGTACTGGGGTTGGTGTGGTGCTGGTGTTGATGTTATCTGCAGCAAATCTCTTCGGAAATCGACACCAATTTTCCAATCGAGAATTTGTTTTGCGTATCTCATTCATTTATTTATTGTCAAAATATATACCCAACGATGTCTGTGTGTGTGTGTGTGTGCATGCCTGTGCTGCCGATTGTGCTAATGTGTAGACGCTTCAACACTTGTAAAACCACAGATAGTGTGCTGCGTTGATGCAAAAAAAGAAAACTCAATGAAAACACATTAGCGTCAATGTCATTACGGGGGTGGTTTGGGCGTAAGGAAGCGAGTTAGCAAAATAAACGATTTCGGCGTTGCGCTTGGATTGTCCGGCTCAACGATTGACCTTTGCAACGATTAATCAGCTTCAGTCACAGTCTCGCCGGACTATTTCGGCCGCTTTTTGCAACATCAACAATGCTCGCCTTTCGTCAACATACATCACACGCTCCGTGTTGACTGGTCCCATACCCATGGACATGGCAATGTTATTGATGCTAAGTCCAGAAAAAATGAAATGATATTTGCGGCTTATTAAGACCCAGTAGGAATGGCGTAACATGTTAAAACTACAATTATCATATTTGCTTGAGTGATTACATGAAAAGAAATGAATCGAATCAATTTCGGGTAAAATTGAACTTTTTTCAAAAAACGCCATCACTTTGTCAATTTCTGATCTTTTTTTACAGTCGATTATTGTACGAACAGTATCTACGAGCCGCGAATTTGGTGTAGGTTTTATCCAATAGAGTAGACCGGAATCTCTACAATGATGGATGAACTATTTTTAGCACCATCGGAGATCACGCATAACTTGAAACAATTTCTTTTCTTTTTATTCTTTTAGGCTGTCAAAAACAGATGTGCGCCTTGAGGAGTTTGTACAAAAAAAGTGGTAAATGCAAAGTTGGTAGCGGAAAGTAAAAAAAAATAAAAATTACAATAAATAGTCATTAAAATTTCATCTTTTAAATACAGGACTAAAGAAAAGATATGCTCTTGCTATCATCAGCGTGATACAAAATTGTTCACCTTGTTGTTAGTATACATATGTTGAAATGTAATACACACCACTCTACTGCACACACACATCCTTATCCTAACTTAACACACCATACAGGAGAATACTCAAATGAACTCACCACAAACATTAGTTAATATAAAGAATGGAATACGTCGCCACAACACGGTTCCTGCTCGCCAACTCATTCGATTATACTTTCTGGCGCAAAAACGATTTAGCACATTTTCGAGTTTACAATTCAATTAATTAATTATCCCGAACGCCACGTCAAGCCAATTCCACCAAGCGATCTTGTTCGCTACTTACAAATGTACTACTATGAACAAAAAGTAGTGAGACTTTGTTCATAATTTTAAAATTCTTAATTTATTTTTCAAAATCTATGTCTCCACAAAATAACATCCTTATATCTTATATCTTATGACCAAATGATATTTTAAAATGGTTTTCACTAATATTTCCGATAGTGTAAAAATGCCAGTAAGATCTCTAACTGTTAATCCTTGATTCTCCAACACCAATTCCTTTATATAGCGTATACTAGATATACTACTGATTATTTTGATGTGACATTTTGCACAGATGTAACTGACGGTCATATTAACCTTGCAAATAAATATTTTAACCGTTGGGTTTTTGCGAGAAGTTTACATTAAAAAGTCTTACTATTTTTTACCCACAGTAGTATACTGCATGTAAAGAGTCTCCACATCACACCAATAACCTCTTTTTCATTTTTTGAAATCCCTTCGCACGGCCTCTTCCTTAAGACCAGAAACTTTCGAAACAGCTCTCTTCCTGCACCAACCGTAAGAGAACTTATTTTTCCTCTATGTGGGCACTTGCATAACCGCTTAGCTTAGCAACGATAAATGAAAGTTTTGTGATATACAAAACCTGCATGAATTTGCTCAATTTGAATGCCACTTGTGCTTCTTTGGCCTTTAAATGCAGCCAGAGCAAATCGCATCTGAGCAAGTTTTTCCACTTAAGTTTACTCTTGCTGAGATCGTTAGTTGCGTACTTTTCAACCACTTTCTAAGAATTTCAACATAATATCTTCTCTACTGTACAGGAACGCATTTGCATCCTCATCGCCACTCTCAGAGTAAAGTTTCGTTGCAATAAAACAAAGTGTTGCCAATTAGTCGTAATCGTCTTATAGCTTATGTGAAGAAATGCGTTATGGGATAAGCAAAAGTCTTGCTCTGCAAATTTTCGATTTCAGAGAAATTATTATTACATAGAAGCCGTGCGGATTAGTTACAATTTTTACAAAGCGGTGAATACACCTATATATATGACATACATTGTTAAAGTGAATCGCCATTTCCGGCAACTAGTTTCAGTTCAAACATAATAATTATTCCCGACACATGCCTCCATTTCCTTTATTAGACGAAACGAAGCTACGGAGCCACCTCTATTAGTCACAGAAGACGAACTATTGGCTATTGTGAAAAAAATCAAAAACTCCAAAGCGCCTGGAATAGATGGTATACCAAATAGAGCCCTTAAAGAAGTCATAACTCTAAGGCCCGGTTTATTTGTTAAAATGTACAATGCGTGTATATTATAAGAGGTATTCCCCGACCCGTGGAAGATACAACGTCTGGTTCTACTGCCAAAGCCGAAAAAGCCACCAGAAGAACCTTCATCTTATCGACCTCTTTGCATGCTCGACACAATTGGGAAAGTGTACGAAAGCATTGTAAGAAATCGCTTGGAGATAGCAATCCAAAAAGCCGGCGGATTATCAGAGAGACAATACGGCTTTATTAAAAAGAGGTCCACTATCGACGCACTAAGAGAAGTAGTCGACACTGCGAAATGTGCAACAAGTGGAAAAAGATGGAAAGGTGGTACAAAAAAATACTGCGCGCTAATAACCCTGGATGTAAAGAACGCGTTCAACTCCGCAAAATGGGCAAATATAATAAAAGCTCTACACGATATACACGCTCCTCATTATCTAATAAATATTATAATGAGTTACTTTCAAAATAGGAGATTGCTATTCGAGACGGACGAAGGCACTCAGAGCTACACTATCTCCAGTGGAGTTCCGCAAGGCTCGGTTTTAGGCCCGCTGCTATGGAACCTGATGTACGACGGAGTGCTAAGAATACCGCAACCACAAAATGTGAAAACAATCGCATATGCGGATGACACTTGGCAAATAAAGGCTGTGTGCGTTCCAGCCGACGATGTTTAATAGCTAAGGTAATAAGTTCAGTTATCCTGTATGCGGCTCCAATATGGATACAGGCGCTAGAAATAAAATCATATGCTAGACCAATTAACACAGTGCATAGGCTTTCAGCAATACGCGTGATAAGTGCTTTCCGAACCATTTCAAATGACGCTGCTGAGGTACTAGCCAGTAATGGCACCGATTGACATCCAGGGAGACGAATTCGCGCGAATATATAACTTGTCGGAGATGTCTACCACAGCAAAAAGAGGTGAGAGAATTAAAAGCATTGAAATGTGGCAGCAGCGGTGGCAAACTTCATGCAAAGGACGTTGGACCTACCGACTGATCTCGGACATACATTCGTGGATAGGTAGACAATATGGGGACCTTGACTACCACCTTACCCAAATACTCAGTGGGCATGGTTGCTTCAGAAGCTACCTATTCAAATATCGTCATGACTTTAGTCCATACTGTCCGACGTGTACAGAGTGTATAGAAGACTCTGAAAATGTGTTCTTTTATTGCCCTCGGTTTTCAAGTATAAGGGAAAAGTTGAAAACCTCACTTGTAGGTAGTCTCACGGCGGAAAATTTGACTGCACTTATGTGCGAGTCCTCTGTAAAGTGGAAAGCTGTTAGCGGAGCGGCAAATCTAATTATGACAAAATTGAGACATTTAGAACAGATTAGGCGTCAGTCAGTCCGTGCAATAGAGGAGACTTAAACGTCTTCTTCTCTCCCATGAAGTAATACTTTGTCCAGTGGTCCCGTGGGAGAGACATAAGGTGGGAGTAGGTTAGGTTTAGCGGATTAAAGTCCCGCACTCCGGCTTTCGATGCTTCCTCCTACTATAAAAAAAAAAAAAAAAAAAAAAAAAAAAAAACCTTATTATATGATTTAGGATTTCACATTTCCAGAGCTTACAAAAACGAATTAATTTCACTAAGTTGCACATTTGTGTGAACGTTATATGCCATAGAATAAAAAAATAGACTTGCAGAATTTCTCCGGAGATGGTACCATTGCCTCGGGCAATGAATCCTTCCAAGTTTCGTGAATGTATTTTGTCAAATAAAGAGTTTTCCATATACATATATCGACGGTCAACTGATCAGCTTCTTCGAAAAATAAGAAAAGTCCAAAATTAGACCAGGTCTCAGGTCGTTTTCTCAAAAACTTAGGGGCTAATTAACAAATAAAGCGACAGACATACGGGTAAGGTAAAATCGACTCAGCTCGTCATATTATAGGGTCTCCGACGTTTTCTTCTGTGGGTCACAAACTCCGTTGCAACCCTAATTTATCTTGGTGGGGGCTATCAGAGTTTTAAATCTTAGCCTATGAAACTCCCTCACATTAACATAGAATTTATGTATACAATGTAAGTAGCTCCTCTAACCTCTAGTCATCACTTTTTGAAAGTAATTTGCGAAAAAATCATGTTTTGGAGTCAAAATAACTGCTATTATTTATAGTAGTATTTTACCTAAGCAACTTTTTCTACTTATGCTACATTTCAGAAGCATGCCGGTTAGAAGGTATTGGGTATATTAAGTAATTTGGTATATAAATGTGGTTAAAGACGTTCTGAAAGCATTTTTCCAAAACCATTTCCTAGCGACATCTTCAAACAACCACCATGTACTGCAGATAGTGCTTGTCGTCGTTCCAACCAATTCACGCAGAGTTGCATCAAGTAATTTGTTTTTGGGCCTTGCAGTGCACACACGCATACATGCGCACCAAGGCACATACGATTACATGCTCATTTTTGGCTCCTCCAGCGAGCGCTGAAGTCTGGTATTAAGTTTCGTGCCGTGGATGGCGAATGCTTCAACGCCTTCGCTGCGGTCCACTGAAGGATTAATGATCATCAATTCGACCGCAAAATAAATCCAAAGGCAAACAAGCGATTGCGGGCTGCTACCGAATCGATGGGCAATGAAAATAACAATTTTTATAGCCAGACCGAGTATTTGGTTAGATGGATTGACGAGGCAAACACGAAACGCCATGAAAATATACCCAATAAGCTCGCTTGAGCATGTGTGTGTATGTGTGTGTCTGCATATTTGCGCACACCAACATTTATTTGACCAATTGACCGTTTCTTTTTTGCGGTATCGCCGGTTTGTTTGCCATCCACTATAATCGCTTACTCGTTATCATATCCTATTCGATTTTCACTTCTGACATTCGCACAAGTTCGCTTAACCCCCTGCGTGGGGTGGGGAGAAGCGTTTTAGGCAAATAAAAAGGGAAGTAATGGCGAAAGGCAGGAAATGCCGAAATGAAATACTGAAAACAGACATTTGATGCCCGAGCTGATTTGCTAGTGGATTGCGGTGCATATGTTCTTGTATGTGTGTGTGCATATGTAGCTGCTACTCACATGTCTAGCACGGGATTCGGTCTGCCTAAATACTTATATTGTCTATCACTGGATATACACACCGCTACTTAAGATAACGGTAAACATGTGTGTGTGTGTGTGTGTGTGTGTGTGTGTGTATGTGGATATAACATTTATTTGGTGAAAAAGGATTCATTTCAGTTGCTTACACGAAGAAGGCGCACAAGAGGCGCGGAGAATTGAGAGAATCTAGCGCAAATGTCATGCAAACAAACACAAAATGACTAAAACAAACGAAGCTATTGACTGTTGTACGCTCACACTCACACAAACACATAATCAAACAATTTGAGAGCCAGTCACTTTGACAAGCGTTCGACTGCTGTAAACCTTAGACAAGCAGTTCAATTCAAAGACAGGCATTAAACGTTCGACGGACACTCAAAGTAAATCCGTGATCATTGCGGATATAATCTGCTCAGGCAATTGAGAGGTTTCACCAAAGCAATTGCATGAAGGGAAAATATAAAATTTATGGTGAGCAGCATTGTTGGCTGATTGTAAGTTCCAGCTAGTTGTTCTATTCGGAATGTGGAAACAGTAAAATTTCAAGGGTTAGATTGCTTTATTTGTTACTGTATTTGTTTTAGAGTAAGATAGCGAACATGAATCAAAGTATTGTGCTGGCATGTACTTTCATTAAAAAATAACAAGACATATTTGCTCATATTTAAATATTTTATTTGCTAATTCCAGTAACAAAAATAAAAAATAAATAGGTAAATCCGTTCCTTTGAGGAGAGCTAGTTTTATTATATTATTATTAAAAGGGCTTTTGGATGAATTGATCGAACCAGTGCTGGTAGTTGAGGTGTTTTGTCACCTGCGTATGCAGGAATGACAACCAGCCTCCGTCCTTTTGTAACCCTGGCAGGCCTCAGAGTATGTTCTCCAATCGTTTTCATTAAGTTGATGTGGTAAGGGAAGGTTGAGATGATTCCTTCTTTGTGCATGTTGGCTCTAAGTCCACTGCCTCATAAGAGTCTGCGTCAACTCACGTTCATAAAAGAGACAACCTCGAGGCGATTACTCTATCCCGAAGGTGGATACCGGCTCTAAATAGAAACACTTTAACAACAGAAACGAATATTTAAAATACGATGAGGGAGAGGGAATATCGGAATCGAACTCAATGGGATGCTATTACCAAGAGCAACGAAACGGTTCGTCCCCGAGAATGGTGATGTCAAAGCTGGGGACAAATTGCTTATTACCACTAGTTAGTGGTATTCGGTAGGAATCTGCCGATAGGAATCACAGGTAGGTAGGCGGAAGGGCGAGGCCAGCTCTACAGCTGACGACAGCAAGAAATTTGAAGTCAGACCGATGGTTGGCAGCCAAGATTTTGGATATTGCTGTCAAGCAGGCAGAGTATAAATCGGAGCAGCCTGTTAGCACACTAGATACCCCGGGCCTTTGCTGAACCACCTTCTTCACAGGCCTCCACCGCCGCTCCTCTATCCAATCCCTCGCGGGAGATTCACACACCACACGGAAGCTGATCTAGCTATGCCAAGAAGATATCTACAAGATTTGCACAAATTGGTAGGTATCATTATATATAGAGGCGATAGCCAGGGTGGGTGATGTATGGAAGGGAGTAAAACTCGATGCGGTTTCCAAAGCGGATCTTTCGCTGCATCCTCTGACTTGTGTCTAGCTTACAGCCTATTCTAGGTGATTTTGCGCTATTGAAATCCTTTGCCACCTCTCCATGACTGGAGGGTGATTAATCTGAAGAGAACAAAGGAGCCATATCGGCAGGCGCTGATACTTCAAAACAAGGGTTCCCTTGTGCCTCTTAGTGACGCCAAAGTGGCCTTAGAAGAGTTTTCGTAATCAAGGAGGCGTGGTTAAGAAGCAGCGGTATCTTGCTTGTTGGTCAGAAATTAACTTAATATATTTGTACGTAATTACAGCAACGAGGATGTCGTCACCGCTAGGCTGGAGGACAATGCCGCAGAGCTCCTGTTCGTCTCGACCTACATATATGTCACACGGCGCCAAAATTGAAATAATACAAAAAACGTAAAATGAATCTAAAAGCAATCGAGTTAGATATATATGTATATAGGATTATATATATGAACAGAATAAAGAGACGAGTTGAAACCCGGATGAATGTTTGTCTGCCCGTACGCCCGTCCGTTCAAGCTGAAAATTGAGTGGACATGAAGATAGTATCTCGTAGATGGGCCTAATCGGAATCGGATCACTGTCACTCCCCCAAAACGCAAATAATCGAAAACTTATAAAAGATTATAGCCAAGCACTAAAAAAAGATATAGAACTGTAATTTGGCGCAGGGGATCGTCGTACCCAGGGACACCTATAGACAAACAATTTTTAAAAAGTGGGCGTGGTTCTGTCTTCTAAAATATTTAGTGTACACATTTCATAAGCCACTTAAGCTACAAGCACCTAATTCACTCACGACAAATCCCCTTACCACCTCTATGGATGTAAAAATGCATTTTTAAATTTATTTTTCACGTAATGTTTGTTATTTTCATTTTCAATGAGATTCATTATACTGTGATTTTTTTTTTTGAAAAATTATTTACCCTGCTCTAAAATGAGACTGTTTTAGCATTACAAATGCAAAAAGAAAGCATCTCGATTACTATTTCTAGCTCTTGGTTCTAGTAATTTTATTCCTCCCTTAAACCTTTTTGTAATTACTTTAATTTACCAAATTTCCATTTCAGTCGAAATAGTAAGAAGGTTGAAAACCGCAGCAATCTCTTTGTGGTAAGAAAGTATTTTAATAATATGATACAGCTCAATTAAAAGAAATTCCAGGAAATAAATATTCGCCTAAATGCGTACAACAATTTCTTAACTGTATCGATGGACTTAAATGACTTTCGCACTTTTGTTGTTGTCTTAAATTTTTCCACACCCACAAATAAATATGACACAAACAAGTAAATATTTGCAAAACCAAAGCCACACTGTCCTTGCTCTGTAATTGCAATTATTAACTCCACTCTAAATAACCAGAAACATATGTTTAGGCGCTTGAACGAAAATTACAAACAGCAGAGAGCAAATAACAACAATTTGACAACCATTTGGCAGCTGCTGCTGCATTATGTAGGCCAAAGTCGAACAAGCATTACAAGCAACAATTTCTGTTAAACACAAAAATAAGCTTTAATGTAGGTGAATACGGAACACACACAGCTGAAACGCCCAGCTCGAACAACAATGCATTCGCTTTGGTATCGACACAATTTTAGTGTTAAATCGTTTGTTATCACACGCACAAAAGCGCACACAAATACAGAGGAGCGAGCAATAGATTAAAAAATATTTATGTTGATCGCCAACAACACCAACACTTATTTGCTACAAATTTGCCTCCAATCGCACAATCGCATGTTGCCACATGTTGTTATTGGGCCAATTATTTGCCTAGCATATAATCAGTATACTTATTACACACTTGTTGTTGTTGTTGTGCTCCTAAATCTTTCATTATATTGTAGCTTTGGCCCTTGTGCCGCTCAGTCGCCATTGTCATGTTATTACAGTGTGGATTACAAAAGCTTAACATTCCGAATTGTTGTGCCACACATTGATTGCATTGAACTGCTATTTACGAGGCGCGTTTCGCTTCGAAACAGCTGAGTGAATCCGTTACTGATGAACGTTTGTGTTGTGATTATAACAAAATTTAATCAAATTATTTTGAGGCAAGGTTGGCTGTGAGCTTAGCAGGTTTGCATATACATAGCTGGGAGGTTTGTCAAAAATTTTTGTGTAAATTTCGAAATGCCTTTTTAAACAACAGCACTTACAGGCTTGATATTCATTTCCAAGTCGCTTTAGTTGGTTAAACTTCCTGATTTGTTTTCTATTTAAATCGCTTTATGTAAAACTATAGCGCTTGATTTTCAATGTAAAAACTACGTCGGAATTGCGCTTCTCTCCCTTACGTCCTAGGTCCAGTATTATTTTATGCCGCATTAAAATAGAAGTTGACCAATCTCTGAGAAAGCCGAATTTCGCCCAAATCTATGTATCGTAATTATCTTACATAGGCTACCTTTGACATATATTTCGGCATGAGAGAACAAAAGCAAATTTTAGCCACCGAAAATCACATTATTGTTTTCAAAATATTCTCATTTAATATCTATACACTTTTGCATGCGTTTGATCCACTTTCAAAGCACTTTTGGCACTTTGACTGAGATATCTTTAAAACATGCGTTTTGAATGCATCAACCACCTTTTTATCTCTCGAAAACACTGACCTCTCAAAAATGCAGTTATTTCAGTCGATGTTGAGAGCGTTTTTTGTCGTGGTGAAGAGGCGGTTAGTTTTCCTGATTTCTTGAAAGACCAATGGAAACAACATATCCAGTTTTTCCAAAAACGCAGGCAACACTTGCTTGGAAGTACTTTGTGCGCGAACAAATTTTGCTGCATTCGGCTAAATCCACGCCTCATTACCTGCCACGTTGTCATTAACGTGTTTCGAAGTTTTCACGAAACTCGTATTGGAATGACCTCGATTGATGTTACCATATCATTGATAAAACTTTAAAATTTATAAACTTTGCGATAAATTTATGAGTTGCCCTATTAAAATATGTTATAGTAATTATATAAATAAAGTAAAAAACTAATATTATACGTAATCCAAAATTGTTTTATGGTTTCGTCAACTCCAAACGCAGGATTTCTAATTTTCCGTCCGCTATGAAATGTAAGTCTAGTATATCTAGTGACAATCACACCATTTCTAATATGTTCGCTGAATTCTTTAGGTCTAATTACTCTCCAAAAAATGTTCCGCATCAGCACAAGTTATGTCCGATTTCTGTCATTAATGCACCTACCATTTCCGAAGCAGACGTCTTATATCAGTTAAATATGTTAGAACAATCATACAATTATGGCCCAGATATGATTTCCTCATGCTTTCTTAAGAAATGTGCCAAATATATATACCAACCCCTAACAAAACTATTTAATTCATCTCTTATGCAAGGCTTATTTCCATCCATATGGAAAAAGTCATTTATAATTCCTTTGTATAAGAGTGGATTTAGGTCATCTATTGAAAACTATAGGGGAATAGCAAAGATGTCTGCAATACCTAAACTTTTTGAAATTATAACAGATGACATAACCTTCCGGATCTCTCCACTAATTTCTTGTTCTCAGCACGGTTTTCGTAAAGGGAAATCTACCATAACTAATTTGCTTGAATTTGTATCAGATGTATCAACGGGCTTTAGGGAGAATAAGAATACTGATGTTATATAGATTTATATAGATTTTAGTAAAGATTTTGATAAAGTAAACCATTCAATTCTTTTGAATAAACTTGATCTTCTTGGTTTTCAACCAATATTTCTAAAATGGGTTGCTTCTTATCTTAGTAATAGAATTCAACAAGTCATATTTAAAGATACTTTTTCTGACATAATCAATGTTCCTTCAGGCGTTCCTCAAGGTAGCCATCTTGGTCCAATTCTGTTCTTGTTATTTATTAACGATATATCATCTGTTGTTAAGTTTTCAAAAGTTTTATTATATGCTGACGATGTAAAACTTTTTAAAACATATACTTCAAACGAAAGATGTCAGTTGCAAACAGACTTAAACAGCCTAGTTTCTTGGTGTGATAGAAATGACATGCCATTGAACCTTAAAAAATGTAAAACGATGTGCTTTTCACGTAGAGCTGTAGACCCTACCTCATACGCAATACAAAACTTTAGGTTGGACCAAGTATACAGTTTTGTTGATCTGGGAGTAACTATGGACCCCAAACTCAATTTTGATCTTCACGCAACTTCCACGGTTTTTAAAGCTAAAGGCGCTCTTAGTTTTGTTAAACGTTGGTCTAAAGAATTTAGAGATCCGCTTACCACAAAAATTCTTTTTACATCTCTGGTGAGGCCTATATTGGAGTATGCTTCTGTGGTTCAACACGGCGGCGAAGAACTGATAAGGAACATGCATCAGCTTCTTTGTGAAATTTGGTCGGACGAAAGCATGCCGAACGATTGGAATTTAAGCGTGCTCTACCCAATCCACAAAAAGGGAGACCCCACAATCTGCGCCAACTACCGTGGGATAAGCCTCCTCAACATCGCGTATAAGGTTCTATCGAGCGTGTGAAAGATTAAAGCCTACCGTCAACAAACTGATTGAACCTTTTCAGTGTGGCTTTAGACCAGATATTCACCATGCGCCAAATCTTGGAAAAAACCCGAGAAAAGAGAATCGATACACACCACCTCTTCGTCTATTGCAAAGCTGCCTTTGACAGCACGAAAAGGAGCTGCCTTTATGCCGCGATGTCTGAATTCGGTATCCCCGCAAACCTAATACGGCTGTGTAAACTGACGTTGAGGAACATTTAAATCTCCGTTAGGATTGGAAAGGACTTCTCCGAGCCGTTCGATACCAAACGAGGTTTCAGACAAGGCGACTCTCTTTCGTGCGACTTCTTCAATTTGCTATTGGAGAAAATAATTCGAGCTCTAGAACTTAATCGCGCAGGTACAAACTTTTAAAAGAGTGTACTACTGCTGGCGTATGCCGATGATATTGGTATCATCGGCCTCAACACCCGCGCCGTTAGTTCTGCTTTCTCCAGACTGGACAAAGAAGCAAAGCAAATGGATCTCCGTCACTGTTGACAGAGTCCGTTGTGGTTTTACGTGAATACCTGCCTGCGAAGGCCTAACTCCACGGTGCTTTCTATTGCTAGAAGCACGTAGATCAATACAATGCGTTGATCAGCGCCCCAAAGCATAAATGCATTCAACACTCATACTTTGGAGAACCAAAGCATGAGTGTATTCTGCACTTATACCTTGGTTCCAGTTGGTTCGGGTGGATAGGGACACCCTAGCCGCCTTGGTCGGGTACGAGGCCAACCTAAAACCTCTGCCGTACTCTGGGTCCGGCAACTGGTCGCAATGCGACTCCACATTGGACTAAATGCCCTGCCTGCATTTAGGTACAAACCACAGCCACCACGAATCTCCACAAAGGACCAAACCCAATGAGCAGATTGGAGTAAATTCTAAGGGCAAACTGCTGCCCGTGGCACCAGGTTATAGTCTCCGGTGAGACTTTGTAACTATTTGCTACTACCAGTTGAGCTCCCAAAATCCCAAACTCAATGACTGGTGACTTTTGAACGCATTTGGTATTATATTAGAAATTAGTGACATATTAGAAATTAATATAAAGTCTATAATATCATTTCAAGCTAATATTATAGCACTATTTCAGACTTAGACCATGCTGACATTTAAACCAAGACCTGTAATGCCAGACGCAGTGCATGTGGATTTCGCCTCTTACGACAGGCATGCCTTACCACGAGTATATTCTATTCCCCCCGAACCCAAGGGGAAACACCACCAACAATGTCAGCCTGGAAATCCAACGCAGAATAACTCTTGCCAACAGGTGCTACTTCGGACTGAGTAGGCAATTGAGAAGTAAAGTCCTCTCTCGACGAAAAAAAACCAAACTCTATAAGTCGCTCATAATTCCCGTCCTGCTATATTTCCACGCGAGTAAAGAAGAAGAAGACCAAGTGTGAGAGATCCTTACGAAAAAAAATTGACGAATGTGGAAAATGGTGAAAAATATATACAGTGCAGTGATGATGATATCGCTTGACACCATTTCATGGATGTACATATGTTATATGTTAAAATATGTTGGATGTAAAAGGTGTCCCAAAATTAAAGCAAGGCTTAAACCTGTCCATTTATGTAGTAACATGTTGACAGCCCTAACAAGTCGACATCTAACAGCTTAAGCTTTATAAAAGTGGAGCGTTACACGACAGAACAATGTACAATATTTTACAAATAATGAATAGCGGCCTGATTTTTAGAGCAACATCATCCTAAGCGATGAATCACATTGTCACCATGAACTGTATGTTAATCGCCAAAATTTCCGCTTTTAGAGTTTTGAGAACCCACATGTGATTGCCGAAAATCAAATGCATCCACAACGTGTCACTGCTTTGTGTTGATATTGGACTGGAGATATAATTAATATTATTATTAATACTTTTTGTAAAATGAGGCTGGGTTAGCAGTGATATTGTTGAGGCCAATATGTGGTTTCAACTGGGCGGTACTACATATTATACAGCCTGTGAAACATTTCAATTAATACATGAGATATTTGTTGGTCGTGTTCTCCCTCGTTTTAGTGATAAGAAATGGTCCCCTAGATCGGGTGATTTAACAACATTAGATTTCTTTTTATTAGGCTATTTACAATCAAAGGTCTATTGCAACGAGTCCACAGAGCTTTATGAAAAATAGCCATGGAAAATGTCCTCAAACGGAGACGTGTGTGTGTAGGTCATTGAAGCTTTGCTTTGGTCTTCTTGACGGCAAAAAAGTCATGGCAGAGCGGTGTAGCGCACGCGATCATCAAAAGGCTAATAGGATTGTTCTCTCCTCTCACTGCATTATCTTAATGTATGGATATTTGTGTTAGTATATTTATTTCACCAGTGTAAACTTTTTATGGAAAATAATATTTAACTTTTCTGAAACTTGATATTATCATTCCGAATTCTTGAGAGATTTTTCTGCTAGTTAATTTTCCTTTATATAAATTATTATTAAATCCTTTGCTGATGTTCAAGAGCTGTTAAAAAATAGGTTTCTTCTACCATTTTATCAAAGATTTTGATGATGAGAGAGTTAAAGGAGGATGGAGTGATGTGTAGAAGTTCACGCAAGTGAGGAAAGTTCTCTGATAGCCATTCACATGGGAGTGGCCAGAAACGATTCTTTTACACATGGCTCAAGCAGCTCATAACTTCCGGTCTTTGACCAATTATCCTCTGGGTTGATATCGATATCATCGGCCTCAAAACCCGCGCCGTTAGTTCTGCTTTCTCCAGGCTGGACAAGGAAGCACAGAAAATGAGTCTGGCAGTGAACGAGGGCAAGACGAAATATCTCCTGTCATGAAACAAACAGTCGTCGCACTCGCGACTTGGCTCTCACGTCACTGTTGACAGTCATAACTTTGAAGTTGTAGATAATTTCGTTTATTTAGGAACCAGTATTAACCCCACCAACAATGTCAGCCTAGAAATCCAACTTCGGATTGAGTAGGCAATTGAAAAGTAAAGTCCTCTCTCGACGAACAAAAACCAAACTCTATAAGTCGCTCATAATTCCCGTCCTGTTGTATGGTGCAGAGGCTTGGACGATGACAGCAACCGATGAGTCGACGTTACGAGTTTTCGAGAGAAAAGTTCTGCGAAAGATTTATGGTCCTTTGCGCATCGGCCACGGCGAATTTCGCATTCGATGGAACGATGAGCTGTACGAGATATACGACGACATTGACATAGTTCAGCGAATTAAAAGACAGCGGCTACGCTGGCTAGGTCATGTTGTCCGAATGGACGAAAACACTCCTGCTCTGAAAGTATTCGACGCGGCACCTGCCGGGGGAAGCAGAGGAAGAGGAAGACCTCCACTCCATTGGAAGGATAGTGGATTGGCGCCACGTAGCGAAAAAAAAGAAACGACTGGCGCGCTGTTGTTAACTCGGCTATAATCACGTAAGCGGTGTCTACGCCAATTAAGAAGAAGAAGAAGAGAGTTAAATAGCATTATCAGCTAATTGTTGTGTTCACGTCTTTAACTTATTTTGCAACTGCTAACTAAAATTACCTGTGGGAATATAAAGATCCATGATCATATTGCAATCGAGAATCTTACCTTTTAAATACACTATTTTCCTTAGTTGGCACTACTCAGATCCAGTTAAAGCGTGTAGTGATCGTGCTGCAGTATAGTCACACAAAGTTGATCAGTAGTTAGCTTCTTAACATTTAGATTTGTCGTTGAGGCTGAATTTACTCATTAATCAAGTACTCAATAGAAATTTTCCGAGCACTTTTAGTTGAGTAGAGTGTAGAAAAAAAAAAACAAATGCTGCATCGAAATTATATACATATTATTATGTACATACATATGTACATATCTTCACATAAGAGCTTCTATGCGTGAATTTTGACTCGAAATCCAGGCTTATATGTATTTCCGAAACCACATTTTCACACTTGGAAAAGTAGCAGTATGGACCGTTATATGATACAAATGCGCGTCAGCGAATATGGTGATCAAATTGCGTGGAGATAATCAGTTTTAAATGAACTTTTATTATTGTTGCGAAATAAATTAAATGGAAATTATAAAAGCAACTGTATATTATCACCATAGATATTTATTGCGCAGCCTATATATTCGTAAATAAATACTCTGGTTAAATAACCTCGTAAATTCTCACTGTTATTAGCATAAATTATGGACGCCCGCATATAAAAACACGTACACGATAGCAACGTATGACCATAAATAAATTTCGTACGTAAAACACTTATTGAATGTAATAGCTTTACGCATGCACACATGCATATACACACCCACATGCAAGCCGGTACTGGGTAACACGCATTCGCGCTCAGACACACTCAGTGCTACGGGGCTTGACAGACTCATCACTCATCTTTCGGTTTTTGCATGAATAACGGCAATGAAGCCCAACGCCGTTATTTTAACGTAAGCGCACATACACGTCTATATACATATTTACACATTCATTCGTCTGCTACTGGCGCGCATATAATATGTGTGTTCGCGCGCTGCTGCACATGTGTATGTATGTGTGAAGGCGTGTGAATGCCCTTGTCGTCGGTTGACAACGACAATATCTTTATTAATTATTCAATAAATTAATTAGCTATTGCACTGTAATTTAGCGAAAATTAATTTAAATGCGGCATAACAATGTGGTGTAGCACACGCACACACGTAAACGGGCAAGAACCTAAATTTACAGGTACATACATATCTTCCTCTTATATATAAAAATGAATCGCAAAATGTGTTGTTAAGCGCATAACTCAACAACGCCTGGACCAATTTGGCCAATTCTTTTTTTTGTAATGTTCGTTGAGGTTCGTTGGGAAAAATTCGAATAATTGCTGGAAAACCCCTAAAAACAGCCCTTTCTTTTTCCCATGAATGAACGAATGAATGTTTGTTTGTTAGTAACGTTACTGCTCAAGAACGGCTAAACCAATCTTGATGAAATTTTCAGAGGTTGCTCGCTGTAGATCGGGGAAGGTTTAGAAATAAAAAAAAAACCAATGCTTTTTGTAATATTCTGCGATATCAAGATTTATTATAATTTAAATATATAACTAACAATTATAATATTCTATTAATAACTATCGGAGTTCCGTCCGGCACGGTCGGCGTCAAATATAAATCTAATATTAAATGTCGTACTTACAGGCACGTTACATCAAAGCCTTCCTTGTTGCTAAATTATGAAAGCGTATTGTCACTTTCTTTTTCCCCCTGCGGGTACGGGGGGACCCCTCCGGGTTCGAGGGGAAACCGAATATACCCGCGGTAAGGCATGCCTGTCGTAAGAGGCGACTAAGATCCTGGCCACCAGTCCAGGGCTGTATGGAAGCTCAACTGGTCGTAGCTTCGGCTACAAGGTCATACCAAAGACTTTAACCTGGTACCACGGGGAGCAGTAGCCCCTGCAGTTCACTCCAGTCTGCTCATTGGGTTTGGCCCTTTGTGGAGATTCGTGGTGGCTGTGGTTAAAACCCAAATCGCGGGAAGAACTGACTTTGTCTGTCGAATGTGAAGTTGCATTGCAACCGGATGCGGGCCCAAAGTACGGCAGAGGTTTTAGATGGGCCTCGAGCCCTACCAAGGTGGTTAGTGTGTCCATGCCACACTGCCAATTGGTACTGAAAATGTTTACCCAGTTTTCAGGGCGCTGACCGACGCGTTGTATTGATCCGTTGTGCTTTTGAGCACCGTGGAGTTAAGCTGTCGACAGCAGGATCCCACGTTAAACACAATTCCTTCTCGCTTTACTACCTTATACGTGGTAGTATCAAATGTGGGTGTCAACTTATGCGGAAATATTACATCCTTTAAGAGTACTGTATCTCCAACTTGGATGTCAACATCTCCCGCACTCCTGGCCTTGTCAGTCAACTGTTTCCCTTTATCTTTTTCCCGCATATCCTTATCTTTCTCTTCTGAGTCTGCCATTTCCCCCACAAGGTCCTGAATGCAGGGAATCTTATTACTCGGTTAAACATTAGTTCTGTCAGTGGAGCGCCCGTGGTACCATGCGGAGCAACATTGTACATCAAAACGAACTTCTGAATTTCTTTCTTGTAGTTGTCGTTGTTTGCATGAGCTTTCTTTTAACGATTCAATAGGGACCTGTTCATATTTTCTACTTCGCCGTTAGCCTGAGGCCAGTAGGGGGCCGTACTCATTAGCTGAATGCCGTTGGTACTGCAAAAACTTTTAAACTCAACGCTTACGAATTGCCTTCCATTGTCAGACGTTAGTGTCTCTGGAAATCCCAATCTTGAAAATATCTCTTCCATTTCAATAATGGTTTTAAATGTTATCGACTTAATCACTTTGAACTCCATATATCTGGAGTAGTAATCAATTAGTACCAATATATTATCCCCATTAGGTAAAGGACCCAAAATATCGGTTGCTAAGTAATTCCAGGGTCCATTCGGGGAAGGGTGCCGCTCCATCGGACCTGGTTTTGGTGGCATTGACACTATAAGGCGATCTTGACAAGTCTTGACGTATTTTCCAGTATCTTTGTCCACACAAGGCCCCCAAACTTTGGAGCGTAACCTCCGTTTCACTGCACTTATTCTTTGATGTCTCTCATGTGCGAGGCCCAGAATTATTTCTCGCAACTTTCGTGGGATTACTAATTTAGTTCCCCGTAATAGGATATCACCAACTATAGACAGCTCCAAACGAAATGGATAATATGGGCTTGACATATTTGCTTTCCACGAGTCCTGACTTAGACACGTCATTACATCTTGTATCTCTTCGTCTAATATAGACATCTCGGTAATCTGTGATATGGAGAGCGACTTCGGTATCAAAGTGGACACTACTCGAAAAATATGCTGCTCTCCGGCCCAATCATATGGATCAGCGTTGTTTTCTTGGGAAAGCCTTGATAGCGAATCCGCAATATTTTCTTTCCCTGGTTTACATATCACTCGGAAACGATATGACTGTAACCTAAGCAACCATCTTTCGATCCTCGCTGGGGGTCGTGAGCTTGGCTTAAATATAGTTTCTAGTGGCTTGTGATCGGTTATTAGATTAATATGTAGCCCTGCCAAATAATAATAAAATTTTTCCACAGCCCACACCAAGGCCAAACTTTCTTTTTCGGTTTGTGAATATCTCTTTTCCACCGGTGAGAGACTCTTACTGCCAAATGGAATGATCTGCGAAATATTTGCCTTATCAAATTGCACTAATACGGCACCCAGGGCCACCAGACTAGCATCTGCAGTTAAACACATTTTGTCCTGTGAGTTAAAGTATGAGAGTTTCGATACCGCGGCAATTTTCGCCTTTATTCCCTGAAATGCGTCGTCCTGCTCTTTGCCCCAAACAAATTTTTCCTTGCTCCTCTTTAATTTCTTTAGAGGCTCGGTGCTGTCTGCCAAGTCAATTACAAACTTACCCACATAAGTAGCTAAACCAAGAAAATTACGTACTTCTTCTTTATTTTTCGGCGCTCTGAATGCCTTTTTCGGGATCAACTTCAATCCCCTCATCCGACTCAGCCTTTGAGTTCTTATTATGCATTTCTTTTCATTCAGCAAGACATTATTTGTTTTAAAAATTGTATTAACCATTTCCAGTGCCTTATCATGTTCTTCGAGGTCGCTTCCAAAAATGATTACGTCATCAATATAGTTCAATGCATTTTGACAAGGAGATTTTAATTCCTCCATTAGTCTCTGAAATATCTATGGAGCCGAATTCACTCCAAACATTAAACATTTATAACCCCGGTGCGTAATAAATGTAGTAATTTCTCTGCAGGACTCAGCCAACTCCAACTCATGGTAAGCATTTTTTAAATCAAGTCGAGAGAAATACTTGGCTGCCCTTAGTTGGGTGATAAGGTTGTCAAAAATTGGTAAAGGGTAATTTTCTCTCTGTATTGCTTTATTTGCCCGAATATCACCATCATCTTTAAAGACAATCACCACCGGCGATATTGGGCCAGTTACTGGTTCGATAATGTCCAACTTTAAAGCCTCTTCCAGTTTCTCAGTTATTTTGCCCTCCAACGCCGTCGGCACACGTCTCATGGGTTGTTGCACGGGAACCACAGATTCGTTAATAGACAGCTTGACAGAAACATCCCGCCATTTGGCAAACGGTTCCGCTTCCTCAACTCTACGCACGTCCAAATCTACTCTTAAAACGTTGAGTTCGATAGCTGTGTCCCGTCCTAATAGAGATTGTTTACCATTTTCGGTTACATTAAATGTAGTAATCAGTTCCGGATCGTTTTGTACCGAAATTGGAGCCTCAAAAACTTGTAATACCTTGAGTAGACGATCTGAAGCATATACTCGAAAATGATTCGTTGATTCAGCACGTGAGTTAGGACGGACGGATTCAGTCCTTGCACAAGTATCATTTTGCACGTTTTCAGTTTAAGATCTCGACGTAAAATGAGCCAAGTCGTTCCATACTTCAGTCCGAGTTGCTGCGAACGGCGCCGAATCGACTCTCCACGGACGTCGTGTACCCTCTCAGCTAGAGTTGCTATATTTTCTTCACTGTGTGCTCGACGTAGTCTCTTCTTCTTCTTCTTAATTGGCGTAGACACCGCTTACGCGATTATAGCCGAGTTAACAACAGCGCGCCAGTCGTTTCTCCTTTTCGCTACGTGGCGCCAATTGGATATTCCAAGCGTAGCCAGGTCCTTCTCCACTTGGTCCTTCCAACGGAGTGGAGGTCTCCCTCTTCCTCTGCTTCCCCCGGCGGGTACAGCGTCGAATACTTTCAGAGCTGGAGTGTTTTCGTCCATTCGGACAACATGACCTAGCCAGCGTAGCCGCTGTCTTTTAATTCGCTGAACTATGTCAATGTCGTCGTATATCTCGTACAGCTCATCGTTCCATCGAATGCGATATTCGCCGTGGCCAACGCGCAAAGGACCATAAATCTTTCGCAGAACTTTTCTCTCGAAAACTCGCAACGTCGACTCATCAGTTGTTGACATCGTCCAAGCCTCTGCACCATATAGCAGGACGGGAATTATGAGCGACTTATAGAGTTTGGCTTTTGTTCGTCGAGAGAGGACTTTACTTTTCAATTGCCTACTCAGTCCGAAGTAGCACCTGTTGGCAAGAGCAATCCTGCGTTGGATTTCCAGGCTGACATTGTTGGTGGTGTTAATACTGGTTCCTAAATAGACGAAATTATCTACAACTTCAAAGTTATGACTGTCAACAGTGACGTGAGTGCCAAGTCGCGAGTGCGACGACTGCTTGTTTGATGACAGGAGATATTTCGTCTTGCCCTCGTTCACTGCCAGACCCATTTGTTTTGCTTCCTTGTCTAGTCTGGAGAAAGCAGAACTAACGGCGCGGGTGTTAAGGCCGATGATATCAATATCATCAGCATACGCCAGCAGCTGTACACTCTTATAAAAGATGGTACCTTCTCTGCTAAGTTCTGCAGCTCGAACTAGTTTCTCCAGAAGCAGGTTGAAAAAGTCACACGATAGGGAATCGCCTTGTCTGAAACCTCGTTTGGTATCGAACGGCTCGGAGAGGTCCTTCCCGATTCTGACGGAGCTCTTCGTGTTGCTCAGCGTCAGTTTACACAGCCGTATTAGTTTTGCGGGGATACCAAATTCAGACATCGCGGCATAGAGGCAGCTCCTTTTCATGCTGTCGAAAGCAGCTTTGAAATCGACGAAGAGGTGGTGTGTGTCGATTCTCCTTTCACGGGTCTTTTCCAAGATTTGGGGCATGGTGAATATCTGGTCGGTTGTTGATTTTCCAGGTCTAAAGCCACACTGATAAGGTCCAATCAGTTTGTTGACGGTGGGCTTTAATCTTTCACTCAATACGCTCGATAGAACCTTATATGCGATGTTGAGGAGGCTAATCCCACGGTAGTTGGCGCAGATTGTGGGGTCTCCTTTTTTATGGATTGGGCATAGCACACTTAAATTCCAATCGTTGGGCATGCTTTCGTCCGACCATATTTTACAAAGAAGCTGATGCATGCTCCCTATTAGTTCTTCGCCGCCGTGTTTGAATAGCTCGGCCGGTAATCCATCGGCCCCCGCCGCTTTGTTGTTCTTCAGGCGGGTAATTGCTATTCGAACTTCTTCATGGTCGGGCAATGGGACGTCTGCTCCATCGTCATCGATTGGGGAATCGGGTTCGCCTTCTCCTGGCGTTGTGCATTCACTGCCATTCAGCAGGCTTCAGAAGTGTTCCCTCCATAATTTAAGTATGCTCTGGGCATTGGTCACTAGATCACCTTTGGGGTTCTACAAGAGTATGCTCCGGTCTTGAAACCTTCTGTAAGCCGCCGCATTTTTTCGTAGAATTTTCGAGCATTACCCCTGTCGGCCAGCTTATCAAGCTCTTCGTACTCACGCATTTCGGCCTCTTTCTTTTTCTGTCTGCAGATGCGTCTCGCTTCCCTCTTCAATTCTCGGTATCTATCCCATCCCGCACGTGTTGTGGTCGATCGTAATGTTGCGAGGTAGGCAGCCTGTTTTCTCTCCGCTGCGGCGCGGCACTCCTCGTCGTACCAGTTGTTCTTTTGCACTTTCCGAAAACCAAGGGTTTCGGATGCAGCTGTACGTAAGGAGTTTGAAATGCCGTCCCACAGTTCCCTTATACCGAGTTGTTGATGAGTGCTCTCAGAGAGCAGGAGTGCAAGCCGAGTAGAAAATCGTTCGGCAGTCTGTTGTGATTGCAGCTTTTCGACGTGGAACCTTCCTTGTGTTTGTTGGCGTGCGTTTTTTGCTGCACAGAGGCGGGTGCGAATCTTGGCTGCAACAAGATAGTGGTCCGAGTCGATGTTAGGACCTCGGAGCGCACGCACATCTAAAACACTGGAGACGTGTCTTCCGTCTATCACAACATGATCGATCTGGTTGGTAGTTTTTCGATCCGGAGACAGCCAGGTAGCTTGATGAATTTTTTTGTGCTGGAATCTAGTACTACAGATAACCATATTTCGGGCCCCGGCGAAGTCGATCAGCCTCAACCCATTTGGGGATGTTTCCTCGTGGAGGCTGAATTTACCGACCATAGTGCCAAAGATACCTTCTTTGCCCACCCTGGCGTTAAAGTCGCCAAGCACGATTTTGACATCGTGCCGGGGGCATCTCTCATAAGTGCGTTCCAAGCACTCATAAAAGGCATCTTTGGTCACATCGTCCTTCTCTTCCGTCGGAGCGTGGGCGCAGATCAGCGATATGTTGAAGAACTTCGCTTTGATGCGGATTGTGGCTAGACTTTCATTCACCGGAGTGAATGATAGTACTCGGCGACGGAGTCTCTCTCCCACCACGAATCCCACACCAAACTTGCGCTCCTTTATATGGCCACTGTAGTAAATGTCACAAGGACCTACTCGTCTTTGTCCTTGTCCCGTCCATCGCATTTCTTGGACGGCGGTGATGTCAGCCTTTATTTTCACGAGGACATCAACCAGCTGGGCAGCGGCACCTTCCCAATTAAGGGACCGGACATTCCAGGTGCATGCCCTTAAATCGTAGTCCTTATTTCGTTTGCCGTGGTCGTCATCAAAAGGGGGGTCTCTCATCCGAGGCTGGTTGTTACTGTTCATTGGGGTAGGCTTTTTACGTGGCGGGTCCCAAACCCAGCGCACAACCCTATGCAGGGGATGTTTCGCCTTCTCACTTTAGCTCACCTTCGAACGGATGTTCTTAGGCTAACCAGAGGATACTTAGTCAAAGACCGGAAGTCGTGAGCTGCTTGAGTCATATGTAAAAGAATCGTTTCTGGCCACTCCCAAGTGAATGGCGATCAGAGAACTTTCCTCACTTGCGTGAACTTCTACACATGACCCCATCCTCCAAACATTAAACATCACGTAGTCTCTACGGTCGAATATTATCCAATAATGATTGCTGGGTCTCAAGATGGGTGATGGTGTTGCCAATAGTATCTTTAGTAGGCCGATAACAATGGGTCGGGACAATAAGTTGAGCGATGCGCGCAAAACACATTCTTTACAGATCGTGAAATTTCGTAATAATGTTGAACGATTTGCAAACGTTGTTCAAGAGTAAGCTTTTCCTTGATCACATATTAAAGAAGACTTAACAAAAATAACTCTACTTGGATCACCCGTTATGATCGGGATGACAATACGAGTTGAATTCGAAGCGAGTGTCTGTCTTTCCGTCCGTCCGACCGTCCGTCATCTGTGCCAAATGTCACTTCAAAATAATCATTAGTGTTTAGTATTCGCTTGTCTTCTGAATTACATAAGGTTCATTCGATGAGTGAAATTATTCAACAAAGAAGTTCCTTCGGTGATAATTGTTGGTCGCATGAAAGGGTTTTTATTGGTACAAACTATTGAGAGAGAGTGGAGAACGTGTTGAGGATGAATCACGTTCAGGACGGCCATCAACATCAACTGATGATCAACACGTCAATAAAAAAAGGAATTTGTGGTTGAGAATCGATGATTAACAGTTACAGATCTTACTGACATCGTTGGAATATCGGAAGGATCAGTAAAAATAATTTTGGAAGATTAAGAAGTGACAGCACTATTGATTTCGAAACCACTCAATTTTTAGGAAAAACGGCGTTGCGTTAACGCCTGTGAAACAATGCTTTCCCACTCTGATGACATGTATTATTGCTGGCGATGAGTCTTGAATATATACTTACGAATGGTGAATCGCTACGCGCATTGAAGGCTATTCCGGAAATTTACTTTAACAACTGTTTCGAGCATTGGAAACAAACGTTTGCACAAGTGTTTTGGCGTCAAGGGGTATTACTTTGAGAAGGAAGGCATCGATTTTGAAGAAAATATTAAGAATTTGAAAATTAAGAACAAAGTTTTCCTACTTTTTGCTCATGTCAGGTACCAGATTGAAACTTAGTTGTTTATGTTAAATATGTCTGATTTGAAAATGATTTTAAAATAGTCTTCGTTGACGGGAAGTAAATTATAGTTAAACAACTTATCTAGTCTATGACTTTCAAGTTAAGTTAATTTTAAAAAATGACTGCAATTCATTTACGATTTCGAATGTTGAATACTGTCACAACAGTTTTAAATAAAGTCTTGCCCATACTTGGACGTATTTCCACTGCCTTGATCCTGAACCCTTACAAGTGTGTGAAAAGTTACACCCGAGTTAAGCCGTTCCTTACTTGTTTGATATAAAGTTTTGCCAACACCTCTAGAAATTGCGAGATTATAAAGCATTGAATTTAGACGTGCTTGTTTATTTACATTATTTATAATATTAAGCTTTTCTATGTACCAAAGCATTATTATTATTCTAATTTGGTTGGATCAAATTGCCTGAATATGACAACTGGTTCCCTATGATAGTTTCGTTGTAATATTACATATATCAAACCTCCTTAAGGCCTGAACTCCATCTTGAAATATTTATGACTGGAAAACTGGTCTTCAACACTATGAAAGTTTGGTTTAAAAATCAATAATTTAATGAGTGACACGTTCACAGCTACGTATATAAGTAATGAAAGCATGAACTCGGTTGAAATGAGAAAATTTGGTAGCGCCAGCAAATGGATTTCTCGACTTGCTACATTATACGTTACAATGAAATGCGTTGTGCACTTTATATACGTATCATCATTTCATTAGTGATGATGATGGGCAGTTTTTACTGTGCAACTTTTGACTTTATTGCAATTGTTCTGTGCGTAAGCCGAATATAAAGGCAATGCGAGCATACAACGCAAACAATACGTGAACACAATTGCATATGGACATGTGTAAGTGCAGTCTATGAATGAATACATTAATGCTGTCATTTATATGAACATTAATAGGCATTCAATGGCAGTGACCTTTCCGAAAATTTCATTCTCAATTAATATCTTTGATTTTCATGGCAGCCTAAGCCTCTTATGCAGGTCTGTATATGTATTGTGATTATTGTGAGAATTTATATGCATATATGGATATAACAAATTTCATGCACATTATATTATATTTACAGTTAAATGCGTTACATATAATGGCAGTTGCAAATCAATTCCACTAAATATACTCTATTTAAAGTTCCAGAGATTTCCATTGATCGCTTCGTTGCTGTTTGCCGTTTCGCCAACTCACAATCGTTCAAAATAACTATTTCAATTTTAATGCTTATCAAACTGTGAAAACAATTTCATACTATTTATTTGTGCAACTCTGCGAGAATTGTAAAAACACAATATATTGTTAGTAGTTTGTTACCTTTATGTTGAAAGCTATTTTACTATTTGGTTCATTTATTATGATTCTAAACTGTAATTCGGCAGTTATGGTAAATTGTTTTATAAATCACTGTAATATTTGCAATATTTTTGAAATTTCTTCGCCCACAATTGCTCTCCCAACTTTACCTCTCAGAGAGTTCGTGCTTCAAGAAATATGCATGCAAATACCGTGTGAGTATACGCAAGTGAGGAAAGTTCTCTGACCGGCATTCCCATGCGAGTGGCCAGAAACGATTCTTTTACATATGACTCAAGCAACTCACGACTTCTGGTCTTAGATCAATTAACCTCTGGGTAACCAAGGAACGTGTTAATTTAAGGGCATGCACTTAGAATGTCCGGTCCCTTAATTGGAAAGGTGCCGCTTCCCAGCTGGTTGATGTCCTTGTAAGACTAAAGGCTGACATCATCGCTGTCCAAGAAGTGCGATGTACGGGACAAGGACTGAGGGGAAAAGGTACTTGTGGTATTTACTACAGTGGTCATATAAAGGAGCGCAAATTCGGTGTGAACAAACGCAAGAAATGTTCAAGGTCGAGAAGCTGCAATTACAACAGACAGCCGAACGATTTTCTACTCGACTTGCACTCCTGCTCTCTGAGAGCGCTCATCAGCAACTCAATATAAGGAACTGTGGGACGGCATTTCACGCCCTTTTGTCCAGCTGCAAAGAAATCATTGGCTTTCGGAAAAGGCAAAAGAACATCTGGTACGATGAGTAGTGCCGTGTCGCAGCGTTACAATCGACCACAACATGGGGGATGGGGTAGGTATTGAGAATTGAAGAGAGACGCTTTTGACAAAAAAAGAGATAGACCGAAATGCGTGAGTATGAAGAGCTTGACAGCCTGGCCGACAGGATTATTGCTCGAAAATTCTACGAAAAGATACGGCGACTAACAGAAGGTTTCAAAACCGGAGCAAACTCTTGTAGAACCCGCAGAGATGATCTAGTGATTGATGTCCAGACCATACTGAAATTATGGAGTTAACACTTCTCCAGCCTGCCGAATGGCAATGAAAGCATTACATCAGGGGATGGTGAAAGTAGGTCCGTCGATATCTGATTTCATTGAAGTCGTTATATGGGGAAGTTTAGGTGCGGGAACCCGCTCACTTCTTAGAAATTTCTCTCCAACATAATTTTTTGTTGTTTTGCAAATTTTGAATCATATGTATTTCTTGTAACATAAATTGGCTTTAAATAACGGTATCCTGACAATTTTTTTTTTAGTTTTCTATGACTTTGAAAAATTTTGGGTCTACATTGTGGACCCAATAAATAATCCTTTTGCTATTGGTTGTCTTTGTATAATAATTTTCCAACCAGCATTTTAAGATTTTCTTTTCCAATAAAGCACCGCTACTTTGTGCCGATTTACAGAATTATTTTCATCTTTAATGGATTCGAGAAATTTTAATTTCCCTTACAATTTCAATTTTACTGCTGCGCACCAACATCGCACTCGTGCTCCGGCCGCCTTCCACTTTGTACCCAGCGCCTTTATTGCCACTTAAGAGCGGCTACGATGGGTAAAGAACTGCGGCTGCAGTGAAGTGTGTCAGTTGTACGGTTCACCGGTTGTGGATAAACTCGACTGGTGCACAGCCTTGAAAGCCATTGGCTTACTTCTTGCATTGTAATACCAGTTATGTACATTAACTACAGCAACAACAACAATATTAACAACTGTTGTAGCAGCGCCTATGAAAACAAAATTGTATGGTGTATGCAAAAGGCCAAAGTAAACAAATGAACAACATGCGAGTACATGGGGCCGCACAGGTGGCAACGCCAGACGAGTGCTTACACACAAAGTCAGTGGGGTGCGCTCGCCCCCCTTTACGTGCGTACTTAACTATGTGTGCACGGTGCGCTTGCTTAAGTAGCAAGTAGCCGCGCCAACAGCAACAGCAACAATTACAACATTAATGAACGAATCGAGGGCTTCTCATCAGGGGTCGGGGCTGCTCTACATTGCTATTGTTCGTGTTTCTGCCGTTTGTTTGTGATATGACTACCACAACATTTTACATGCATTTGTAATGAAAACAGTCCACACAGCACAGAAGCAGAAGCGAGCACGAAATTGTGAACACAGGTTGCAGGCTGGAGATGCACGAGCAGAAGGAGTGTTGTCTTAGCTGGTGTTGGAAGAAGTGGTTTGGGTTTGGGTTAGCATTAAGTTTAGATATGGATTACGGCTAAAGATGAGTCTTTCGGTCAATCAACTTTCTAGCAACGACTGCTGTGAAAATGGCTTAGAATTTACTATGGTTGGTCAAAGACGAAATGTAAAAAAAATTTCAGGTAAACATTTCGAAAAACATGTTTATACAGAAAATTCTAATATCTGGTAATCAATGAGATAAGTAAAATCGAGTAAAAACTACTCCCTGTTCCCAAATAATATTTATGTTCTAAATTAAAGGGTGACCTATTTCGAGGTTTCTTACTTCTTGTTTTTAAGAAAAAACACAGAAACTTTAAAAATTGTGTTTATTAGCATCGCAAAAAACATTCTTTGGCATTTATTTTTTGAAGATTAATTTTTCAAATGTTGGCTGCGGTTGCATCTCAGATGGTCCATCCGTAGTCTTAATACAGTTTAATATCATGGTGGAAGATTTTCGAATCGATCTTCTATCACCAGATCCTACTAAATTGGAAAAACCCATTATAAATCGTAGACGTATAGTAATCAGTTCGTGTATTGAATAGAAAAGTAACTTGAATGTCATGATGCGTGTGCAGCAACGCCAGGCCGTTCAATATCTTGTAGCATGTCGAAAAAGAGCGTTCAGAGTTCGAATTCGTCACAGGAAGTGTGCAGAATATGCGAGGAAAACTATGATTTATGGGGTATAGGTCTACATCGCAGTTCTTCAACGTTTCCAATGCAGTAGTCGGTAACTTGTTGTCTTTTGACTTTTGCTTCTGCCCTCAATGGCACTGCCAGTGATCAAGCATCCAAAAGGCCTTTGAAACTATCTATCAAGCGGTCAGTAAGATTTTTTGTTTCTTTGATTTTAAAGCACATACTTTTTCTGGAAACAACAAACTCAAATCCATCCAATACTTCTCTAGAAAACCGCGTCTTCAAATCTTCGCCTATTGTATTATACAGAGGAATGTACACTGAGATCCTGTAGTATTCTTCGCAAGTTCTCGCGCTGAAATTATCGTGTTTTTCTTGTCGGCCGAGATTCGTGATTTTTTCGTCAACTTTCAGTTCTATCGTCATTTTTTTCGTGTCTGAATAAATGTAGCGTAAATTTTCCACAGCTTTTTGCCTTCGATTTCGGAACGTTACAAGCAGGGTATCTATCATATTTGATGCCTTTGCCAATCGATCGATTCTTTCTGAAGAATCACGCTGAGTGAATGAGTTAGAGATAGAATATCACATAGGCGAAAAATCCCAATTATATATGCATTTAAATAAATTTCTGGGAAATTTCTCCCCTTTCCCCCTCTTAATCCGCCTCTGCAGTGATGCGATATCCAAAGAAATTGTTTGATCGGACCACTGCTGCCATATAACCGACCGATTCTTGTAAGGAATACTATGTGTTTGTGAATATAAAAATAGCTCGTTAACATTTTTTCTTGTTTTTGCTTGACTTTTTATTAAGCTAATGGATTTTTCCCCACCTTGAAGCAGTTAAAGACGCATGTTCTGCTCAATAAAAAGAAATAATAATGGCAAAAAGAACAGTCGTGTAAAAAATTTATGTGATAACTCAAAAGTGATTAAGCGCTACGAGTGTGTGCCTGTGCCAAGACATACTACACATACATAGTACTACACTCAGGAGTGAAATGAGCTCGGCACATATTTATGAACGGTAAATGCGAAATGCATGAATTGCAGTTATAACGGGCACGTGACATAACTGCATATTATCAAATAATATACACAAATGTACAAAGGTACAAGGACCGATATCGTACACTCCTGCATTGAGTTGACTAAATATACAAACACTTGTAAACACGCATGTGGGCATGTGTGCCACCACATTAAAAACGCGCATGAAGGAAATGAGCTTTTTCCCCGCTGGATTATGACAAAATGAGGTAAAATAAATATCTTTAATGTAGTTTTCGTGTTAACGCGAACGTTAAGTGTTACCGCCTACAACTGTGCATTGCAGTGTTGAGTAATATATATATGTGTGTGTGTGAGAGTGTGTGGCCATGATCACAGCATGCGCGGCCTCTTGAAGCCGCAATCCTTTGCACTTTTAACGCATTGCTTGATGCAAAATTCATGCACGCGAATATAATGGTGTTCACGTAATGGTATTTACGCAATGAAAGAGCTTCGTAAATAGGAATACAAGCGTTGGCACAGGTGAGCGGGTCAATAGCCTGGCCACGTCTATATACCGCTTGTGTGCTCTTTTACATTCAAAGCGTCCGCTTGAATATACAGTGATTAAAACAGAATTTACTTCTAAAGACAAATATCATACAGTTAAAAAATATTTAGTTTTGAATAAATATTATAATTCCGTAGCAGAAATAAGAAGACATTTCTGAGAAGGTACACAAGATCATCATTCTCGTTTCATTTTTAAAATCTTAAGCCTTAAGGGTACTACTTTTAGAAGATAGAAATACCAATAAAAAAGGATAGAAGTTAACTTTGGTTGCATTTCCTAAATATAAAAGGTTAATTACAAGAACTTGCTGCTGATCGTTCAGCTTATATGGCAGCAGTTTGCTATAATGATCCGTAATCGGCGGTACCGACAAACGTGCTGCTTTTTGGGGAGAAAAAGACATGAGAAAAATTGCAAAATCTGATAGACGTGGTTAAATCGACTCAGCTCGTTATTCTCATCTAAATATATATAATATGTACTTCATTGAATGGGATGCCGGCCAGGCTATTCAAATTCGACGGCGAAGAGCTAATTATCTTGAGATAAGCGTTCTTAATAATGCATATAAGGTCAACAAACTGATTGGACCTTATCCGTGTGGCTTTAGACATGGAAAATCTACTATTGACCAGATTTTCACCATGGGCTAAACGTGAAAAAGACCAGCGAAAGGAAGATGGGCACACACTACCTCTTCATCGATTTTAAAGGCGTCTTCGACAGCACGAAAATGTCGATATGTCTGAAATTGGTATCTTCGCAAAGCTAATATAGCTGTTTAAACTGGAGTTGAGCAACACCAAAAGGATCTGAAAGGATCCCCCGAGTAGTTCGATACAAAGCGAAGTTTCAGACAAGGAAGTGTTACCTTTTCAATTTTTTGCTGTAGAAAATAATACAAGCTGCAGAGCTAAATAGAGGAGTTACAATCTTCTACAAGAGTTTACAGTTGCTGGCATACACCTATGATATTGATAACTGCAGTCTGATTAGGGAAGCCAAGCATATAGGTCTGGTAGTGAATGGTGGCAAAACGAAATATCTTATGTCATTAAACAAACAGTCGTCGCACGCGCAACTTGGCTCTCACGTCACTGTTGACAGTCATAACTTCGAAGTTGTAGATAATTTCTTCTTTCTTGGATCCAGTATTAACACTAAAAAAATGTCAGCATCGCAATCCAACGCAGAATCACTATTTCCAACAGGTGCTACTTCGGACTGAGTAGGCAATTTAAAAGTAGAGTCCTCTCTCGACGAGCAAAGACCAAATATTAGCGCAAAAAAATCATTTGATAACATTTTTGCATGGTTCGGCATAATACTCATATGGTTGAAAAATAGAGGAAGTTGAAGGACTGTAGCTAATGAAAAATCATAAAACCAATAAGTAAACCTTAGAACTTTAGAAAATTCGAAATATTTCAAAGAACTAAGCTAAGAAAGCTGCCACCTGCCACTCTACAAAACTCTCCAGCGTTATCTTGCAAATCTAAATATGTTCTAGAGATGTTATGTATTCATTTGAGAATAACAAATTATACATAAATGTTGCTATCCTATGACGCCCTTAACTCAACAGCACAGATTATAGGATTACGATTTTATTATTTGAACTTTTAATATTGCAATGACATTCAATCCTCTCCGCGCCACTGTCTGTACACGCACAAATAGTTAAAGATTTGTATTATTCGTATGTATAAAGTAGGTAGGTAATGGTTTTCACATATGCATATACTCTCATTTAGTCCATTTTATTTTCTCTTGACCCAAGTTTTGAGTGTTGAGCGCTTGTAAGTGATATCGTGTAAATAAACACACTTCGTTTACACCGAATGTTGCATTAACATTTAAATCGACTTTTCTGGTTGTCGAATGTCTTTCTCTTCTCTTCTCTCCATTTGATGCACATTCAACTTTTTACGGAACGATCTTTAATTTATATTCACCAGAATACCTATAACGCATTTATTAACACTGGCCTTTCAGTTAATTTTACAATTTTAACGAAAACTTGAATTAGGGAATTTTTGCTAAGCGAAGTTATTTAAATAATTTGCATACTCTTGCAACATGTTACTGCAGAGTATAAAAATTTTGTTCACCAAACGGATGTACGTATGACCTAAAACTATTCGGGATTGCTATATGTATGTATAATTATATATAACTATATATAGATGATCAGAATGACGAGTAGAAATCCGGGTGACTATTTGTTCTGTCATTCGCTCTCTAATAAGTTCAATGTGTATATATCCTAAAACCACTAAAGCTACAACAAACAAATTTGCTTAGCGTAAATATGATGATAACCCGCTCAATCTCCATATAACGGTGCTGTTAAAAAATACTAAAAGCGCTGTAAATGAATAACAGAAAATGTCAGAGACAAAAAATTTTATCCCCGAGATGTTATGAGAAGCCTTTAATGCAGCCGCGGTCAAAATTGGATGATCGTCGTGGTGAAATTTTAGGTGAAATCACAAATCTCGGGATCCGCCGGACTGATTTCAACAAAATTTGTTACGTGACATGATTCTGCTATTTTTATGTCACAGTCAGATCGGACTTGAATCACGCCTACTTCACATAAAACACAATTTTAATTTCCATTTGAAACTTTCACTTTCCAGTATACAAATCAAAAATGAATTAATATATCAGTATGAAACTTTGCGCGATGAGTGACATCCAAAAGTCGTCGCTTTTCTGCTGAGTCTGCCATTATTCATATTTATAATTTTTTAAGTAGTTATGAGGGAATGTGTGTGCAGTCATAAATGTGTGTGTGTGTGTATACCCGAGTGTTTGCAAAATAAAGTCACAGCAATTTAGCTTTTTACGATTTCTGTGTTTACATTCTGATTTACGCGCCTTGCAATAACAGGTCACACCCACAACATTACTTCTGCAAGCAGAACATGTTTGCTTGAATCCATTTGTTTGGATATAAATTAACATTTGAACAGTTATCGGCATTGAGTTTGATAAACTCTCATACTTATGTGTGTCGACAAACGCAAATAACGGTCACTCGATTTATGTGTTAGGAATGTTGTACCGCCTGGTGTGGGGAAATATTTGCTTATAAGCCTCATTACACTCATTGTACATACATATATTCGGTCAGTAATTGCTACAAAGTAAAGGTGATTTGGCTCGAGCTTCTGTGAGTAGTTGTTTAAAAATATGTTAAAAATTAGATATATTATTTCTTAAAAATATTAGATAACGTGTTCTCCTTCTTTGTCACTGTTACCGTTTGACTTAAAAAAAAAACACAAAAATAAAAAAATTAAAAAAATGGTAAAATATGTGTATGTTAACCACGGAATCCTTCAATTCAGCTTGAAGGTAATGGAGTGGTGACTTATATGTATGTAATAAGAGAGCCAATCAATTGGCCTTAATAGACAAATGTTAGTAGCTATTGTGAATTACTACAAAAAAACAATAGCCGCTTCCTCACCTTAGACCTGGTTAAAGAAATACTTCATCGATTTCAGTCAACTTGAGGTACAAAATTCTACTTGCCTTTACTCAAAATAGTCTCCTTCTGCTTCAGTACAGTTTTTTTCACGGTCCAAAAGCATGTCGAACAAGTGTTTTAGCTCGTTGGTCGGTATGGCCGCCAGTATGCCGATGCAAGCCTTTTGAATGGCCTCTACATACGTCTGCATAGCGCTTTCCTTTCATGGGAAAAAGCATTTTTCCGAAAACGAAGAAGTCGCATGGTGCCATATCAGGTGAATATGGGGGGAGGTTAATGGTTAAAATATGATTTTTGGTCAAATATTCGTGCTTCGAATGTTGGATTCTGAGCAATTTTTGGTCGTCAATCAATTTGTGCGGAACAAACCGTGCACACACCTTTCGTAAGCCTAAATGTTCTGTCAAAATGCGATAAATCGATGTTTTGGAGATATTCAATTCCATTTCCATGAATTTCAATGAAGATTTCGGCTGATTTTTGATGAAATTACGCACAGTTTCGATGGAATTTCCGGTGATCACGGATTTTGATTGGACCACATGTTGATCGTCATTTATGTCCTCACGACCACTCTGAAAACGTTGAAACCACTCGTGCACTCTGCTATGGGATAGGCAATCATCGCTATAAACTTGTTTCATCAACTTAAACGTTTCGGTAAAAGTTGTACCAATTTTAAAACAAAATTTAATGTCGGCTCTTTGTTCGAAGCTCACTTTCGCACCGATAAGACAAACATACTGACGCTTAAAAACGTAATAACTTCACTTCCAATCTATGAAATGTCATGAAATGTTCACTGGCGATCGATAAAAAGTCAGATTCTAACATATAGATGGCGCCACCAGGGGGCGCTAGATTCAAAAAGTCCTGTTTACTTTGAAAAGTTCCTTGTATAGCTATACTCGTGCGGTTTATGAAACGACGTATATACATATATTACTAAATTTGAGGTGTAAATAACAATGTTTTTTCACTCAAATTTGACGAACGTTGTGTCTGAAAAAATTTATCTTGTTGCGAGTTCTTCTTCACCGGCGCGTTGTTAAAGCATTTTTTCGCTATTTGTGGCGTTATCTGGCCTCGGTCTGAAAGCCCGGCATCCTTGAGTCTTTTCATCATAGCGCCCTGTTGCAAACGCATTTTTTAGCATTCTGATGAATTTTTTGAAGCTCTATGCTGAGTTAAGTTCTCTGCTTCAACAGTGACTTAGCCGCTGCTGTGTTCTAATGGATCTGCGAATCATATGTGGTCACAAAACACAGAAACAACTTTATCCGACCGCCTTAGTTATCTTCTATACTTTTAATTGCCGGTCTGCCAATACGACATCGGGAACTTTTAACACAGTCTAAGATAATATACTAACGGTTTTTCAATAAGAGCGCTACAAAAGTTTTTTTAAATAAAACAAAAAACGGTTTTGGATATCAATGAATTTCTTTATTCGTGTGAAAGTACATTCGATGCCATTATGTATGGAATTCGATTCTTTTGCATGACCAACACGGGTACGCTTGCAGAAGTCCAGACTCTGAACCCAATTCTCGACGGGTTTCAAGCAATCGGCCGACACTCCTATAATTTCACGTTCGATATTCTTACGAAGTTGGCATAGATCATTGACTTGACATAGCCCCACAAGAAATAGTCTAACGGCGTCAAAACACACAGCCGTGGTGGCCAATTGACTGGACCATTTCGATGCGTGGTTTGCTGTCCCTATTGGTCTACTTTTGTAGCGTAGCTGTTGAAAAACCTGTAACAAGATAATAAATTATATATTGTTTATATTATAAATTCAACCGCAATGATTTCCGAAATCATTCATACTGCATTATTTGATTTTTAAACAAACGGCATTAAATTTTTCGTTTATGTTGTTTGCTGTAAATTAACTAACTCAAATTTCACGAATACAGTATTTTTGAAATCTCTCTTATTTCCAATATCTGATTTGCCCTCTCGAGCATTGTTGAAGGCCCAGTGTTGTGTAATATGTTTTTAGGCTCGAACAATATAATGGTGGGGCTAAAAGTACTAAGTTAATGTTTTGGCGAGTGGCATTTAAGGTCTAGCATTCAGCTTTGGTTAATAGGAGAGAAGTTGTGTTCCAACAAGACAACGGCAGACTACCCCCAGCTATAGTGAACCGCCAGAAGCTCTGAGAACTTCAATGTAAGGTGTTTAAGCATCCACTTTACAGTTTGGACTTGGTAACAAGTGATCACTATTTGATCCTGTCAATGGCAAATAATTTTTCTGCTGAAAAATTCGGCTCCAGAGAAGCTTGTGAATGTCGACTGTCCCAGTTCTTTGAGAGTGGGAACGAAGGTTTCTATGGGAACGACATTATGAAGTTATCTTCAAAATGACGACTGGTTATTGTATGGTGCATGTTTGATCTAATTTGGAGGATTCTTACTGCGTTAAATAAAACCTTTAATTTAATGTAAAACAACAGATTTAATTCTATTAAACCTATATTTATATATTCTCGTCTCGCTACTGGACCAACAAATGCCAATGGGTCTATACATTACCGTCTGAGCTGTTAATAGGAGATGGCCAGGAACTGGAAAGGTCCAAGTTCCAGCTGCTAAGCATGATGCGATCGGATGAATACATGGCAATGATTGGAATATGCAGTAGTTATGCCGTATCCACAGAAGAGAGATCCCGTATTCTACGCTAATTATCGAGGGATCAGCCTTCTTAACATTGCATATAAAGCAATTTCGATAGTATTGTGTGAAAGACTTAAGCTCATTTCAAATAAACTGATAAATACCACACCAGATCAGATTTTCACAATACTTTACATCCTGGCAAAGATTCTTGACAAGCAGATCGATACTCATCACTTTTTCCTCGATTTCACAACCGCTTTCGACAGCATTAACTAAAGTTTGGTATCGCTGCGAAACTCATACGGTTATGCAGAATGACGATGAGCATAATACGCATTACTCGCGTCTTGTGAACTACATCACTGTTGGCAGCTATTAACTTGAAAAAGTTGGGGACTTTGTATATCTCGGCCAGCGTAATTTCTATCAATAATCTAAGGATGGAATCAAGCGCTAAACATATCTTGCATACATGTGCTACTTTGAGACTGGGAGGCAATTGAGAAGCAGTTTCCTCTCTCGACGAACAAAAATTACGCTCCATAAATCTCTCATTATTCCCGACTTATTATGCGACGAAAAAATATGAACGAAGACGAACCGACGTAAAATGCACTTTGAGGACTCGAAAAAACTGTTCTCTGGACGGTTTTTGGAGCCGTCCACATGAGCGAAGAATATTGAAGAAGATGGAACCACAAACTGTATGAGCTCTACGGCGACATATACATATATGTAGTAAAGCGCATAAAAATCCAATGAATGCGCTGTTTAGGACATGTCATTCGTTTGGAAGATGATGCTACAGCGAAAGGTGCTTCGATTCGGGACCCATGGCTGGACGAAACAAAGACCGCTCACGCATCCAATGGAATGAACAATTGCAAAGTGACCTCGCAAATTGTAGAAGAAACTGGCGATATTTTGTGTTCTCGGCTCAGACCGATCCACGGTTGTAGTGCCAAAGAAGAAGAAGAATATCTACATAGGTATACTACAGCTGCGAGCGTATATAACTCATAGAAAGAAATACCTTAACGGCCACAATATTTCTCTTTCAATTGAGAATGACAAGGATTACTACCGAAATTCGGTAGCCGCCTAATTTACTGCCATTGATAGACTGAAATGATAAGACGGCGAATTAAGCCAGCGACGGAGAAGAAGAAGAATGTGCTGCGCAGGAATGCCGAAGCAGTGTTTACCTTTAAATCACGTGAAGACAGTAACATAATTTGATTGTCTGCTGAAAAGGCGGACTACTTGTATAAGGAATCTATGTAACTTGTCTGTTGAAAACTACCAACCATCCGTTTGCTATTCGGTTGAGCTGTGTTAATTTATGTACGAGCATATATTTGCAGAGAGCATGCATATGTGTGTGTGTGCCAGTGCTCTAACTAATTGCTAGACAAACAAGTCAAGGTGAAACACTGCGAAAGCTAAGGAAAACTGAATTGTGAACAAAGAGGCACTAACAATGGCTCAAACATATAGGTTCTATGTGTGTGTGTGGTGCTTATGGCTTTACAATAGTTTGTAACTAAGGTGTGTGTATGCATGCTCCACCGAAATAGGCCAGCGCTAGCGCGACAGTCGAGCATGTCGTTGGCGTTGTTGAATATAGTTACACATTTTTATGTGCCACAACGCCAACGTCTGTGCTTTCATCTGCGAGAGGATGTGCGCCAATGCCAAACATCTGCATGCCTCCAATACACATACATACATACATATTATGTGGTAGTAGTGCGGAGTGCTGTGTGCACAACTGTACACGTTTCACCATTTAGACATATTTAATTCGCTTCCGCTCATTGTCGCACATATCCATAAGCACGGTACAATTCTAACTGACGTTATGTTGTGAGTATATTTTTAATTAAATAAAAAAGTCGCCGGAGAAGTGTGTGTACGTAAGTCTTAAGTGAATAATTAGATGAGCTGTGCACGAAACTCATTGTTGGCGTACCGTTGTTATTTAATTAAGATGCAGACTTTCGCGTTTTTCACTGGGACACACACAAACGTACATGCACGTCATCTGCTAGTGGGCTCACAAGTATCCAGCGTGAGTTTCAAACAGGTGCGCCTGTAGAGAAATAATGTTGCACGATAAAAATTTCTTCAATGTCGGTAAAAATATAAGTAAAGTCGATCATAGACAGAATTCCTTTTAAACACAATTTTGGTGGATATTTTAGGTATGAAACGCGTTCATGTTCGACTCGTCCCGATTAGGCTAAACTAGCCGAAACCACAAAAAACACGTCAAAGCCGGTAAAAATTAAAGTTGTAATCATTGTTTTTATCGATATTCGTGATTTGGTGCATCACGAATTTAGGCGGGAGTGACAGACGGTTAATAAGGAGTTCTATTTGACAATACTGAGGCGTTTATGTGAGAACATTCGTCGAAAACTGCCGGAATTGTGAACGAACAATTCATTGATTTTACACGATGATAATACAACATCGCATCGCGCCACGGTTCCGACCGAATTTAAAGCGAAAACATAAGTCGATCGAAGAGATGAAACAAAATTCCTTGAAGCAGCTGAAGTCCATCCCAAAAAGTGCATATGAAAAGTGTTTCGACTGGAAAAATTGTTGACATAAGTGTATTACATCTGGTGGGGATTACTTTGAAGGCTAGAAAATATATATTGATAAAGTATTATATGTTTTGAGTTTTTTTCAATTTCCGGGTACTTTTTTGTCACAATGTGCGATCGGAAAAATACGTTATATATTTATTAGATGTTTTTTAAGAGTTCTTCTTTTATGTTTTTCTGGTTAGCAATATCTTTTTAAGGATCGGCAGTATTCCGCCAAAATGGAACGATCTCTTCAACCTTAATACCTTTCTTCCATCGCTTTTAGATTCTATTGGAACGGCTTTCTCTGATTCTCACCATAGTTATCTAAATTATTCGAAAATTTATCAAAGTGATTGCGAAAATAATCTAACTTGATACTGATATTTGCTCTTAGAATATTTGAGTTTGTCGGCATATTTTGAAAAATTTCTTCATAATTTGGTGCTTTATGATTTAATTTGAGGAAAAACTAAGAACTTCGAACTTTCAGCTTTTCCACACTAATTCGGAGATTTTCTATAAATATCACTAAATTAATATCCTTTCCCATACAACGAGTTAATAAATTGCTTTATTACCAACTTGATCACGTTGTAAGTCACCTGAGTTCATTTTGAGAAAATATCTTTGTTGCAGATGTTTCTCCCTCTCATTCACATCTAATAGTAGACTGTAGAAATACTGAGTAGTTAGTTTAATCAGCCGGGAGTTCCGTCAGCCTTTACATATACATAGGTAGGAGTGGATAACATTGGCGACTGTCTTTTAAATTCGAACTTGGGAACTTAGGGGCAAATTACTTTTAAAACGATAGCGAAATTTCCATTGAGTAAAATAGGATATTTTGTAGACTGTAATTCTTGATATCTCCTGGTTTGGTTTTGGTAAAACTTTAAAACGTTCCGCCCGAAAAATTCAAATATTTTTGGTAAGGAGTCTGAAGATAAGGATCATTTAACGTTTACATACATGCGCGATAAAGGTACGCAGAACCCTAATGTTGGCTGGAAAACTAAATTTTTGCAACTAAAAAGTCGATATTTATCAAAATATTAGATATACCATTATAATGGGTTGTCAAAAAAGTCTTGCGGTATTTGTATTGAATTTTTTTTTTTTTATTGAAATTGAAATGAATTTTTGATGACTCATGCCCAGCTCTTGACCGATGCTACGGCTGCTGCTATGCCGGTCTCCTTCGACCAATTCAGCGATTTTATCGCAATTTTCGACGACAGGCCTTCCTGCGCCTGCGTGGCGCATCTTCGACCACCTCTACAGCAGAACGAAAACGTTGAAACCATCGTTGTGCGGTGGAAATGGAAACTGTATCGGATCCATAAACTGCACAAATTTTATTGGCGGCTTGGGATGCATTTTTGCCTTTATCGTAGTAGTACTGTAAAATATGCCGTATTTTCTCTTTATTTTGCTCCATGTTTGCGACGCTATAACTCACGAACGACTTAAAAGAAACGACAATCAATCAAACACGTGTTAGCGCGTGAAAGGTATAGCATGACCCGACGCGACGAATACTTTTTTGACAAACCAATATTAAAAGAGAGCACATCCAAAATTTTTATAAATAAAGTGGTAATATAGACATTTGAAAACAATAAAACTTGATAAGGTATTCAAGCAAAAAAAAAGTTTGTTTTTGTAGAGCTAAGAAATTTTCAATTTAAATCCACAGTAATATTGATCGAAAAATGCTTGTATTATTGTGAGAAAAGTGTGAAATGTTTGCTTGTTCCATATTTTTCGTATATAAAATTATGAGCTCTTTTTTGAGAGCGGGGCATTATTTAGGTGTTTTTTATTCATGCTAGAATTTCTCTAATTTATTATATGAGATATTTAAATCTCATCTCCGCCTTAAAGTCACTGATTTGGTTCTCGAATCAACTTTCTAACGACATAAAGTAGTAAACAGTAATTTATTATCAAAAATGGCATACCAAAAAAAAAATTATTTACAGTTAACAAGATTTCCTAATCCGAACGGGTCAGCAACTCAGACCTGCTGGCATTGTAGGCCTTGCTGAATGAAAATGGTTTATGTTTAATTTAGATTTTGGAAAAAAAAATATTTTTTTTAGGACAAAATGCAATAAATACGAAAATTATTCTGCAACAATTTTTAAACCACTTTTTGCAAAACTCAGATGATAAAATATTTTGATTAAATTTTTTCAAGTTAACAACAACTTAACTTAAAATGCAAACAAATAAAGGATCGCTCCACTTGTTCCCAACTATATCAATAAATTTCAATGATATTCTACAAGTTTCAAGTTCAACAGTTTGAGTGTTTTCTGTTTCCAACTGTGTTGAATCGGTATTGAAATACTTATCTTAAAAATACTAATACAATATTTATAACTCCCTGTAGATTATTATTATTCATCACCTGCATAACTCGAGACCTAATACTTAGTCGACATGTAATTTATAGGATTTCGAAGAAAACTTTTCCTAGTGGGAAGCTCGTATTTGTGGTAACTGTAGATTACGATCACTTGTTATAGTATATATACTTAGTGTATATATAGTACATGTTAATAAATATATTGGTATCCGTAGTAAAAGTAAGGAGGGTCCCAGTTCATATACAATCGAGTATGTATCTATGACAAATGATATATTTAAATAATTCATTCATAATGTGAACATAATAACTCATCTTGAGTCGTTCCGACATTGAGTACTTGTTCTGCCGAATGAAGAAAGAGAGATAATGTGATGTTAAGGAAGAGATTGGTGCAAGTTAAAATTTCGAACTTAATTAAAAATGTGAAAAATTAAAGTTACCCGAACAGGTCCATTTAATATATCATGCTTGTTAACATCCGTTATCTAATAACTTAGACACAAAAATTTTCATTCTTCACTTCAAATGTATTTCTCTTGGGTATAATCACAGTTTCTGCAAGTATATCAAGTTGCTAGATTTTTCCAGCAAATTAAAGTGTCACTGCTTAATAAGTAGAGCACACACCTTGTAGCACAGACATTGTAGCACACATTTGCGGCGACATCCACATTCGCTCTTGAGTCATTGTTTTGTACCCATACAAATGCGCCGAGATGTGAAGGCTTTTCGTAAAACATATGTGCTCTGTAGCCATGAAATTTCTTCATTGTTCTGCGCTAATTTATACACCATTTATTGCTGTCCTCCCACCTGTTTTCCGCATTCTTTACGCTTCAGTGCCCTCAAAAGTATGCTACACTTTGTGTTCATTGTTTCGTGCCTGCTTTGTACGTGTGCATGTTCGAGCTTAAATAATTTGCAACAATTGTACTAATTTTTCAATGGGGTAAAAATGGCAAAACACAACCATGTGAACCGTATAAATATCATCGCCACTTCTCTTCATTAGTTTCCTACGCCCTTTTCTTGGCGCATGTGGAGAGATTTTCACATGCCTTTAAGATTTTATCTATTCAATGTTGCGTTTCGTGCGCTTAATTAACATTGTTTGGCTTGCTTGTTTCTTGTTGCCTTTGTATTTGTCTTTGCTGCTGATTTTCATTGTGTAGCTAATAATACAAGGGTGTATGTCGAGCTGTACAATTGAGTATATTATTGTGGCATGTAATTTTTACCGTTGCTTACATCGCTTTCTTCATTATTAACTTGAAGATTCTAATAAACAGATTTTGGCATGGTTGCATGCTGATTATGCTTATATTTCTCAGACAGGTATAAGTATATAATGCAAGTAAGGACTCCTGACAAATCGAAAGGCCTAAATGTGTTGTCTTGTTATAAAATATACATAAATCATTTAGGAAACATAACTCATAAGAAATAGATACGTCTCAAGTATTGTAATATCAATTTTCTACACAGTTCATATATATATTTAGGTTATCAACATACATATATTCGTGATTGGAACTGCGCTTTCGCTTAAGACTTGGGAGCAATCCAAACCCTTTATATACGATGATGTAATGTGCAACCTCTGAAACATCATCAAGAAACCCTCGAACGTTAGTTTCGATTCTTTCCATTCGCATAGAATATGTTTTCTCCTCTTCTTTTATCTCCGAACAGTTTCTACAATAAGCATTAAATGATGATCCAAGTCTGCTGGCATGTCTACCAATTAGACAATGACCTGTTGCACTCCTACTAGAGTTCTCATAACATTCCTTTTGAATTTTAATAGTCGGCATGTGCGGCCCATATTCCATTGATGCCATGTTTGACTGCTTGTTAGGGCTTTATTTCACCGGGATGTTATACTCGTAAATATTATCGATTAAATATCCTAAAGTAGCCAAGGCATATAAATTCCCTCTTTTGCAGAGTCTAATTTTCGGGTGGTGTTTGCTCTGGCTAGTTCATCAGCTTCGCAGTTAACATGAATATTAATTTGTCTTGGAACCCATTAAAGGTTTATCGTGAAATAGGATTTTAGATCTACTCAGAGATGAATAATGCCTTCATTCGCTGTCCTTAATAAAATCCTAACAGACTTTAGTGCTCGAACATTTAGGAATGAACACGGAACTTAGTGCTGTTTCTCTGGATTTTCCTTTAGAATAGGCACGCTGCAAAACTGCCAGTTTGTTGGCAATAGTTCTGACTAATTTGCTTCTTATGTGAATTTTTCTTAAACCTTCCATCGTTTTTTTATCCATAAAAGTGTACAAAAAGATCCTTATCTAGGTTTTTATCAGTCAGTTTGAAGGCATGAACAGCTACATATATACTATATCGCCTGATATACGGGTATGAAAAATACGCTTGCTTTCAGATCGAATTCTTAATAACTGAAAGAAGATGGACAGACCGACACACGGATAGAGCTAAATCAATAAATAATCAATTTACTTCATAGAGTCTCAGGCGTTTTCTTCTGTGAGTAACAAACTTCGTTGCAAACGTATAACGTCCTCTTCAGTTCACTTGCTTCAAATCAAGTGTGCTATTAAAATTGGAGACAATACTGTTTCGTTATTACTAGAAATGTGCCTAATGGTTATTTCTTAATAGATGCTTTTCATAATGATTACGTTCATAATTGTTTTCCTTATTTCTTTACGGACCCTGCTTGTCAGTGGGCTCTCTATACATACATAATAAGGTCTTGGATAATTGAAATAACATATTCTTAAAGGGTTCTACTACTTTTTTATGCTCATGCGAATTTTAATCTCCACAAGTCGTGAGTGTTTGAAAGCAGTTTGTTTTGGGTATAACAATCTAGGAAAAACTGTTTCAATGATTTGGAACGACTGATAGTGATTTGTGTGAGGTTTTTATGGAATATGAGTATGTGAATTATCTTAATTTATTTAAGTGATCATATTCTCCTAATGAAGCAGCAAAATGGTTAAAATAAGGGAAAACCCGTCTGTTCCTCCGGAACACTTTATGATGCACCAAACCACGAATATTGAATAAAATAATTAGCGTTACCTTGATTTTTGAGCGGTTTTGGCGTGGTTGTTATAATTTCCGCCTTTCTTTCCTGCGGGTTCGGAACTTTCACGATTAATCATGTCCCAGGAGACCTTTTTACTGTACTCTATCAGGAGGTGTCGATCAAGAAAGGATTCGCGAGAGATGTTGAGCTCTCTTGCCATCTCTCTAACACTTGCCTGACAATTTTCAAGCACCATATTTTGCACTTTTTAATATTTTCATCAGTTGAAGAGTTCGAAGGTTGTCCAGAACGATCTCTCGACCGTCTTTTTACTGCGACTCAAAGTACCCAAAAATGTCCATATCATTATGTATGCAGACGACATTGCTGTTGTGGTGCTAGCTAAGCACATAGAGGATATTATTTCAATAATCAATCAAAGAACAATTTTACTAATTAGTGATTGGCTTAAGACTAATGGACTTACTCTAGCAAAGAGTATCACTGAAGCCCAGTTTATGACGTATTATGGAAATAGAAAAACCCACGAGACTTCTACTTCTTCTTCTTAATTGGCGTAGACTCCGCTTACGTGATTGTGGCCGAGTTAACAACAGCGCGCCAGTCGTTTCTTCTTTTCGTTACGTGGCGCCAATTGGATATTCCAAGCGTTGCCAGGTCCTTCTCTACCTGGTCCTACAACGGAGTGGAGGTCTTCCTTTTCCTCTGCTTCCCCCGGCGGGTACTGCGTCGAATACTTTCAGAGCTGGAGTGTTTCGTCCATTCGGACAACATGACCTAGCCAGCGTATCCGCTGTCTTTTAATTCGCTGAACTAGTATGTCAATGTTGTCATATATCTCATACAGGAAGATGAAGTCATGTGTAGAAGTTCACGCAAGTGAGGAAAGTTCTCTGATCGCCAATCACTTGGGAGTGGCCAGAAATGATTATTTTACATATGGCACAAGCATCTCACGACTTCCGGTCTTTGACCAGGTATATTCTGGGTAGCCTAAGAACATCCGTTTGAAGGCGAGCTAAAGTGAGAAGGCGAAGCATCCCCTACATAGGGTTGAGCGTTGGGTTTGGGACCCGCCACGTAAAAAAACTCCCCCAATGAAAAGAAACAACAAGCTTCAGATGAGTGACGACTGCTACATTCAGCATAAAAAACAGTTAGTATCAGCACACACGAGCGCTTAAATATCTAAGAATTGTTCTTGATATAAGAATGTCCTTTTAAAACACTTAACCTCCACCTGCAAAAAGACTTCAATCTCTTAGTCAAAGCGAGTAAAACGCCTTTAACGGACTTACTATCCAGAACCGTAAAGGAAGAGGCTCGAGTAGAGAGGGTGAAAAGTTGGCAAAGATGATGGTAAGGCAGTCTAAATGGACACTGGACTACATGGCAAAAGAGACCACACGGCGAGGTAGATTTTTATTTAACTCAAATCACACAGCATCACAAAGCATATTTGAAACGCTTCAAACATTTCAATGATGACATACACTATAATTGCGGTCGTGAGACAATTGGGAACGTAGAGCATACGTTCTTCCATTGTGTTCAAAACGAGCAAGAGAGGCATTACCTCAAGAGTTGAATCAAAAGACTAGTGGAATGCGGTGTGCAAAATAGCCGCCAAAATCATAAAAACCCAAAGAGCCCGAGAACAGCAGCGGAGAAGAGAACTCCATATCAAAGTTGACCACTAGAATGTGGACCAAACAAACGCGAACCAAAACAACAAAATCAAAAGGAAAGGGTTTGGCGACAAACGTTGCACAGGGCGGAATCAAAGACCAACAAATGAAGGGTCAATTAAATGCAAGTTGTAACTGAATGCATTAGACTAATACAAACGTATGCGCATTGCACAAGCATCCTCCCGATGTAATACCTGACGGTGGTACCAGGGGATCGGTACATGACGAAAAAAAAAAACTAAAGAGCATGCTCTTTACAATAATACTCGTAGTAAGACTTTAATTTAAATTTTCGTCAAAATATTCCTTTCTTGGTAGGTATGATTATCGGTGATATCTGCGCCAAATGTCACAACAAAACAGTTATTGTTTTTTAGTATACGCTCGACGATTTACAGCCATCGTTGGAACATCGTAAGGCTCAATGAAAAATATTTTGAAAGATCATTTGGGCCTAAGAAAATAGAAAGCACGATTCGTTCCAAAATCACTAAATTTTTTTCAAAAAACAGCGTCAAGTTAACGTCTGTGCAAAAATGCTTTTCGACTACTAGGATACCATGAAATGTATTATAACTGGCGATGAGTCTTGGATCTATGCTCACGATCCGGAAACTGACGATCAAACGGCCGAATATTTTTGGGGTTAGGTGAGTCGAAGCCGAAAAACCACGTTAAAGCAGTTCAGAATTAAGGTTAAGTGACAGTTTTCTTCGATTATCAAGGTGTCGTGCATTCCGAATTCCTTCAGATAGCCAAGAAGAAATACTATATGAGTGTTACGCGTCGTTCGTCTGCTGGTTTTAACACCACGATAATGCACAGTCGCATACTGCATAGATTCGTCGTGAGGTTTTCGCTAAATTTTCAAGCAATATCGTGCCGCTACCACGTATTCTCCTGATTTAGCTCCGTGTGACTTCTGGTTATTCAGCAAACTCAAACGACCGCTCCGGGAAAATCATTTTGAGCCAATCGGAAACATAAAACGTGAATCGTTATTCCGGCAATTAACTTTAACAACTGTTTTCAGGTTTGGAAAAAACTTTGGTATAAGTGTGCTAGGGCCAAGGGGCATTACTTTGAGGATGCGCAAAGTCTTACTAATTTTTGCTCATAGTAGTATGTAGTATGTAATGATAATCACAAAATATTGCTCCTTTTTATGTATGCTGCGCGGTTTCTATAGATGGGTGGACAATCTTCATCTATCTTCTGATATCCATCACACTGTAAGTATATCTTAACAAGCTGCTCGGAATCCTTGTGCTTACCACTACAGCTGTTGCGTTTGTTGTTGCTACTACATTAATAGTCAGTTTGACGTTACGTTGACAACTGCAAAGCCGGTACGCCCCTCAGTCGTACTGTTCCGCTATTCCACACACATGCACGCAGAAGCGCGCTTAGTACTATATACATATATGCATATATGTATGGATGTGGTGTGCACGTGCTTGTTGCAGCTATCTAGTACTTGTACTTGTACGTTTCTGTTGTTGTTGGAATTGCAGATTTCATGTATGCGGTGTTGGCGTGTTGATTTCTTGTTTTCACTTAAAATTGCATCTTTTGTAGTTCGCCGTTGTCGGCAATGTCTGGCATGCCTAAATGTATGCTACCATTTTGTACGCACACACGTACGCATGTATGGGCTTATACATAGTAGGGCTTTGGTAGGTGTTGAAGCAGCAATTGTACAACAGCTGTTGGCTTTGTCGTCTAACACTCACCGCCCGGATGTCATTCAAATATGCCCCCCGGCGCTACCCCTTGCCTAGCGCCATATACCCCATTCGGCGCAACGACTTGAACAGTCGTTCGTTTACTAAGTTGCCAGCTTGTTTGTTTATTTGCTTGCTTGTTTGTTTGTTTACTAAAACTTTAACAAGTAGTTAGTTTGATTGTTGTTTACACAGCGACAATATTTACGCGATTTGATGCTGCAACAGCATCGAAAGGCAGCCGAAGTTGGCTGCAGAAGTGAAGGCTTCCTTGGATGCCCGCACACGCCCGTTCATTTGCGTAAAGTTACTCGCTTGAGGCTGCGGCATTTCTCTAAATTTCAACGACGCGTTCGCTAATTTTGCCTTTCGCATTTCAAATTTTGCAATTGTTTAACATTTTGTGGAAATTTAAATTTCTTATTTGATATTTGGTTACATTTAGCAGTGAAACTTTTACTAAACACCAGCGTGTGTGTGTTGGTGTGTGTGCGCTCACAAAGGAAAACTCACATGTGCAAGTGCTTTGATTGCTGCTCCATTCTTTCCTCGTATCCCCGCAGACGTCGTGAAGTGCTGCGGAATGTGAACACCTGCGAAAATGCAGTCTTGTTGTCTCTTATAACAATTATGTGCGTGCGCATATGCAGTTGTTATTGTAATATGGTTTTGGTTTCAGTTTTGAAGAACTCTTAGAGGGAATTCTTTGCAATTTAGAAGTTCTTTACTCCATGTTTTAAAAAATACCAAAATGTTTCAAAGATTAACGCATTCTAAAGCGTAGTAGGCGTTGATTGGTATCGCAAAGAAATGTGAATAATTATGTAACCATTGTGATAATAAGCCAGCCATGTTTATCGGCATTGATCGAGAGTTATATGAATACAGTTCAGTTTGTGCTACGCTATACTCGTAAGTATAATCCACGTCTACTTGCGCTAGATTCCTATGCTACCCTCCTAAATACCTTAACCAGTATTCCTGAGCATTTCGAAATCGAAATTTGAAGCAAGCAAAACTCCCTTTGGAAACCCCAAAAGTCCTTCAAACCACCAGTAGATTCCAACATGCCTCTAAAACAGTTGAATGGTAATTGGGCACGTAGTGATGAGGATAAGGCAAATTGCTTTGCAAATCACCTAGAAAAGGTATTTCAACACGATTGCCCAAAGAACAACTTTGAGTTGCTAACCTTGCCTAACACCGCAAACGAGTCGCATGTGTCTATTAGGACTTCTACTTCTGAAGTTACTAGAATAATAAATGAACTTAACCCAAAATGAACTTAACCCAGTATATGATAATATCACCCCAAAAATGCTAATTGAGTTACCAATTATGCTGTAGAGGTGCTCTCTTTGCTCTTCAATGCAATTCTTAGTTTCGCATACTATCCAATTTCATGGAAAAAGTCACAGATTATCTTGATAGATAAACCTGGGAAAGACTTAACACAGCCGTCTTCATACAGACCAATCAGTCTTCTACCCTGCCTTTCTAAAATATTTGAAAAAGTGTTACTATCGAAGATGTCTCCTTTCCTCCACGAAAATAATATAATACCAACGCACCAATTCGGCTTTCGTGCGAAACATGGCATAATAGAGCAAGTAAATAGAATTACTAACGAAATAAGGGAAGCTTTTGAGCACAGGGAGTACTGTTCAGCAAGATTTCTAAATGTAGCTCAGGCGTTTGAAAAGGTGTGGCATAAAGGCCTTTTATATAGGATTACAAAAAGTCTACCTTTAGAATTGTATAAATCATTGGAGTCTTATTTAAATAATAGACAATTTGTGGTGAAAGTAGGAGATTTCATATCTGTTGAAAGACAGATAAGGGCTGGTGTACCCCAGGGCAGTGTTTTAGGCCCAACACTTTACATCACATATACAGCAGATCTTCCAACAGCTAACAATGTATTAACTTCAACTTTTGCGGACGACACAGCTATAGTGAGCCGTAACAAATGCAACATAATAGCATCAAGAATATTAGCCGAGCACTTAAGGTTTATCGAAGAACGGCTAGCCAACTGGCGTATAAATGTGAATGAACAAAAGTGTAAGCATGTTATGTTTTCGCTTAGACCAAAAATGTGTCCGACAGTAAAAATTAATAATATTTTAGTACCCCAAGCGAACGAAGTAACATATCTTGGTATTCACCTAGATAGAAGACTTACGTGGAGAAAACATATATCTAGTAAAATAACTTGCATGAAGATAAGAGCTGCAAATTTAAATTAGTCTAGACAACAAAGTGCTTTTATATAAAGCGGTTATAAGCGATTTGTCTTGTTCTTCAAAATAGGCCTCAGTTTCGGCGATCACATTCATTCGACGAAAATTTCTTCTCAGAGAGCATTCTTTTGAGATCTAAAGACAGGTAATAGTCGCTGGAGTTAAGCAACACTTTCTTTTTCTTGAAACGCGGCCATTTTCGTAATAGTCCGTGTCGATGGACATTATGATTTCAAGGTAGTCAATAAAAAAAATTTCCATACCTGCCAGCCAGCTTTTGATTTTTTCACGCTTTGGAGCGGGTCCATCGTATGTAGTCCACACGGATGACTGTAGTCTGGACTTCGGAGTGAAATGATAGAGCAATGTTTCACCCATTGTCACATATCGGTGCATTTTCTATTTTCATTTCTATATAACATATCCAAACACTGCTTCGAATCATCAACTCGTGGTTGCTTTTGTTCAAAAGTCTCACTCGCTGGCACCCACTTTGCACAGAGATTTCTCATATCCAATTATTCGCAAATGATTTTCAAACATCCGTCTGACTTAGCACCTTATATCTTTGTAATGGTATGTGAGGCAGCTTAATAAAATTAAGAAAGCATCTTTTTCTGTTAATAACAATAAAATAGATAAAAATAGATCAAATCGTGTGAATACTACCCCTATCTCTCATATACCTGATAGAAGATCTGAATATTTTCTGTGGGCTTTATATATATCGGCAAAAATAGCCGAACGTATAATCTTATAACTACATAAAATAAAATTGCTGCAACATACATACATACATATGTCCTCAAGTATATCTAAGCAATGTCTAAATTAATGCAATCAATGAGCTATAACTTTCTTCCGGACTTTTACCCGTTTATGTTAGTCAAAATGTGCAAAATTTTCATGAAATTAAGTGGACAAATTTTTTGTATTATAAAATTGGCGCTGAATGGAGTTTGTCCATATCTTGATTCAAACCCTATATACCCTATATAGGTAGGTTTGGTTAGGTTGTTAGGTTGCCTTTTATACTTCGGTATTCGAGAAGAAAAACAAAAGTTTATCATCGAATATACAATTTTGCATGCGTTTGCACCAAATGGCGAAACAATTTTACGTCTCTGATTGAGGAACACTAAAAATATTTGAATGCATCAACCGCCTCGTCAAGCGTCGAAAAACGTTGATCTTTAATTTATTTTTTACAAACGTGAATAAAAAGAAGTCATTCCGTCCCAAGTCAGGACTATGCAGAGGATGACTCATCAAATCCATGTTTTGAGTGCTCAAAAATGCAGTTCTCTCAGTTGATGTATGAGAGCTCGCATTGGCGTGGTGAAGAGTAATCCGCCTTCGGCGATTGTTTTTCCTGATTTCTTGAAAGATCATTGACAAAAAAATGGTTGTGAGCCACTAAAAATTTACCGTATTACGTTGTTCTAGTGAAATGATTTCGAAATGGTCAGTTCTTCCAAAAACACAGGCAACCATTTGCTTGGAAGTGCGTCGTAATCGAACAACTTGTATTTAATTCGGCTCATCTTGAAAAACCCATACATTGACTCTTCTCTGCACTCTTTATGAGTTAATCCACGTCCAAAGTTGTAAAAAATAATCGCTCGAAAATGTTCGAGGTTTTATTCTATTTTTTAGCCGGTATGCATATTTTAATTACTGTAAGCAACACAATTAGCGATCGTCCGTCAAAACGTTCTGAGTATGAATAACATCAAAAATATCAAACTTCACGATAAACTTGTGAGTTTTAAGATTACAACACTTATGTCGCCAAATACCTCCATTGGTTAACATCTTCTCAGTATATTAAATTTAGCTTTTTCTTTTTTCAGATTTAGTTAAAATTAAGGTATGAGACATAGAATATATACATCATTAGGTTCACTATATTTTAAAAGCATTAATGGTCCTTGTCCTGACAACCAATTTGTGAGACAAGTCAAAAAAGAAAAAAAATAATAATCAAAGTGTAAATATTATGGAGCTTGTCTAAGATTGTACAGCTAAGCGATGCTTTGTGTTACCGTCTGCGGTCGTCTCATTAAATTTACTCTTTTTTGCCGTTCTGCATTTGTCAATCATCGCAAAATAAACATTCATTACACCCCTCCCCTCGCTGATTCTGAAAGAAATATGTACATATAAACAGCAGCCAAGGCGGGTGTGTCCTTTCAATTCAAGTGTTGTTGTTGTTGTTTGAAGTCAAGTGGCGTAATGTAATGAGTTCCGTTTTCACTTTCGCGTTGCATTCAATCTCTTTATGAATGGCGTCGTTACTTGCTGCCACCGCTTTTATTTATGTAATCACATGCACAGCTTGCCATTCACACTGCACTTTGAGTCTGTTGGCGAACAAACTGGTGAATGCGGACACTTTATGTTGTTGCTGTTGTTGTCGTTTGGCATTTTTAAAGTGGCCAATTCAACGATTATAGCGCTGCCATTTTAAATGTCAAAGTGCCATAATGAATAAGTTTATTTATTCATTCATATTTGTAGGCGCGCTTTTGTGTCAGCATGCGCTGGATGGATGCGATGTGGGCGGATGGGTGTGTGAAAGAACCCTTTCAGAGCGCTGACGGCGTTCGCATGCGGGTTGAGGCTGGAGAATGCCAGGGAGTTACTTGACTTTGCGGCCTCGTGGGAAATTCGCCAAATAAACAAACACACAATCCCACACACATTGCGACACATTTGCCTAGCAAGCAGCCCACGCGAGCGTGCGTGTGCGTGTGTGCGCTAACCTACGTTTAGCAGCAGTAAAAGCGCAGGAATTTTACACCTTTTGGCTTTCTAGCGGCGTGTCGTCTGGCATTTGCTTTTCGCCGTTTGCCCCAGATTTTTTGTACGCTGTTTTTTGTTGGTCGCTTCGATGGCTCCTGTACCATATTGTACACCGCACCCGTTGCTGTTGTTGTTGTTGCAGATTCGCCCATGCAAAGGGTTCGCTGTGGCGGCCAGTGGTGGGTGGCTACCGTGGACGCCTAACCATCGGCGAGGGCGTTCCTTCATCGCTCCGTTGAGCTTGGTTGGCCTCACGTGAGTGGAATTCTAAATATGCCACTGCCACGTGTGCGAACGCATGGCGGTGTGTTGTTGGCTTTGCTTTTGCAATTTACTTGTTCGTTTCTGCTAGGTGTCGCAAGTAATGTGCGCTATTGTTATTGTTGTTTTTACTTGCTGTTTTGTCGCTATTTGTACGCATTGTTAACGAGGCTGAAAATTAGTATTTGTTCGCAACTTCCACCTCACGCACTCCTGAAGACTTTCAATGAACTTGGACTTTGCAGCGATTTCGCAGGGCAATTTTAGTGTAGTTTTAGTTTTAATTCCCAGTAATTGGTTTGTTGCAGGGGTGTTTAGTGGTACACAGAGGTGGCGTTTTGGCGCCAAAAATCTTAATAGGGGCGATAGACATTACAAACTGCCTCTTTCCATATTATAGATTTCTGAAATTAAAAGACATGAGCCCTAATATGTGTTTGATAATCTATCAAACTTTTAACCCGTTGTCACATTTATTGTAATCAAACAATTTTAAGCAATATACTTGTAGGTTGTCTATAACAACATTTCCTTGCTGTTTTAAAAAATATTCAGAGTCAACTGATTAATTTATTACCTAACCTTTGTTCGTTTTTTTCCAAAGGTATGGGGTGTTTAGACGATCCTTGACATCCAAGAAGGTTGTAGCGCTGTCTTGGACAATAATTCCAGTACGCGTATATTCAAATGGAAGTATATAAATCGTTCAGTTTCTTTTATGATTATTTGTATACACTTTTTTACAGTCTACGACGTTTCTTTTCGAGTCAAAGATCAGTGCAGTGAAAGGGAAAATGCTAAAGAGATGATAATTTTTAACGAGAACACGTGAATTATTTACATACCTTCGTCAATTTTCAATGCGTTGAGCGATGAAGAGCAAATTAATTAAGAGAATATCGCTGACGACATTGATTCTACTATCGAAGTCGCTGGTGAGATTGAAGAATCGACTATACACAACATAACATAATACAATACTTTACTGGTCCATCGAAGAAAGACTTCAGACTTGAGACGATCTAGTTCAGTATTTATATTATTTATTGTTTGTTTTAAAAATAATCCTATGGACAATAAAAGTATTGCACTATTTCCTACTGTACATTTATACGAAACTACGATATCTAGAGGTTGTCCACAGGGTGGAGTTATATCCCCTCTACCATAGAGCGTAATAGCACATGAGCTTCTCGAGTTGCTCATAAACAATCACATTTGGTGCCAGAGGTACGCCGATGGTTATAATGGCACGAGGTAAACTTGAGAACAGTTTCTGTGATATAGTCCAAAGGGGCTTAAGTCTAGTAAAGGGATGGTGCAATATGGTAGGGTTAATTATCAACCCGTCAAAACCAACCGACGTCTCTTTTATAAATCGAAAGTCTCTTCCGGGCTTGATGTAACACTTGGTGACAGGGAGTTGGAGATGTTTAAGAGTAAAGGGTAAAATTCCTAGACCTCATATTGGGTAGTCCAAAAGTCTATTCGCATTTTGCCAATAGATGTCGTTGCAGTCGTATATCTCCAGTGCTACCAATCACGTTGTGTCATTCCATATAGTGTTGGAAAGTTGAGATTAAACTTCATTTAACCAAAAAAAAATTAAATTCGGGAAAGTTGAAAAAAGTTACAAAATTCGCTATATTTTAAAACTTTTGCATAAAAAGAGAATAATGCCACGCAAGCCACCAACGAAATTTGTGAAGTTTACGGAGACGATGCTGTATCAGTTCGTATAGCACAACAATGGTTCGCTCGCTTCCGTTCTGGAAATGTCGAAATCCGATTTACACTGATGAAAGTTTTATACTGATGGAATAATATCTCTTGCGGAAAAATGGCAAAAAGTGGTCGACCAAAATGGTACATATTTGGTTATTTATTTATTAGTACAAATATAAAAAAAAAATAAGTTCAAATTTGATGAGAAATACGAAAAGACTTTTTCGACTACCCAATATTATACTCAACCCTACGTTAGAATATGCACGTGGAATTAACTCTGCCCAGAGCCACCAATGCACTCATGATATACACACGCTTAGCTGGTAGATCTTGGGGCAACAAGCCAGATATCAACTTGGCAACGCAGTATATCGAAGTTGAAAAAACTCGCCTGCGTCTGCGCTTCAGAAGCAATGCGCACTTGCCTAACAACAGGACTTGAAGTCATGCTGGAGCTCACACCACAGCATCTAGTGATCAGACATGCTGCTCATGGCAGCAGAGCACTCGCCCTTCTACCAAGAGACGTCGTTACAAAGAGGGTATACTTCACTTAGAATTTTACAGTTACTCTCGGCAGTAAGACGAAGTGGAGTGATTCCATGCTGTACCTACTACTGACGAGCAGCATTATACAGAAGCACACTGACGGCACGAAAATACCGGAAGGCATTGTGGCACCGCATACCAAACTATCCATACAAAAAAGATGTTCTTCAAATATCTTTCAAGCAGAAGTTTTTGCTATACGTTTGTGTGAAGAAATCAATCTCCATCAAAATTATCGTAACCAGCGTATCGTTATACTTAGCGATAGTCAAGCGGCACTAAAAGCGATCTCAGCTTATGAAGTCAAATAGCTATTAATGGAGAAGTATGTAGCAGCAGGCTTAAGGTCCTAGGATCCATCTACGTGGACAGGAATCACATCACCTCAATCGCGATCAGCAAGCTCCTGGAGTTATTCAGAGAGCTGGATCTTTGTGACCATATCTGATGTAGGCGAGGGCACAATAGACCATAGGTCACAGTGCAAAACTTTAATCATTTTCTATCTATCTAGTGCTTTTAACAAAGTTTAAATATTGTATACGTTACATTACAATTAATAATTAATTAATATAATTACTACAACAGAGTTCCACCAACTGTTCGAAAACTTCATATGATGTAGAGGAATATTTTTAAAAGTTTCTACAATAAAATATATTCCCTGATCCCCTACGACTTCAATACATTTCGCCGGAAATAATTATATTTATGGAAATAATAACTCAAATAAACAAAAGTGAAAATCTTAACAGAAATAAATTTATTTCCGGTGTAATACAATCTTCAAGACGTTTATAGTGAAACATATGTGGTACACAGACACATATCTCTTACCAATATGAGGGTAACACGCATATCCTCATATGCCCCGTGCCATCGGGGCACCGAACGGCATGCAATCGCAGCAGCACTCTGTGTCTCGCAAAAAAGGAAGAAGTTGTTGTGCGTGTTGCCCTAAAGCATGGCAGGTGCTATTTTAGTTTAAATTATGCAAATTGAATTTTTCTCTCGAACAAAATGTGCGAGTATGTGCCATCACTCAGACCAAACACAGACCGACATACAAATGTGCCGAGCTGCTTTGAAGTGAGCAAATGCGGGTGAGAGACTATTCGTATACAAATATATTCACAAATATTCAATGGCACTTTCACTGTTGCTGCAAACGAACGTAAGATAAAAGAAGTGCTGCGAAGTATAGCATAATAAATAGAATGTGACAGCAGCAACTCTCGGGGAAAGTTGGGTTCTTTCTGCTCGCGCATCTCCTTTACGCTTTTTTATGATACAAAGTGACTTTGGGAATATTATTCAAAAAGCACGAACGCATTTCGCCAAAAGATAATGCGTAGTGTGGAAGTCTCAGTTACATATACGTGGGGGTTCTTCTGGCAATGAGGTGCAGTTGGAGGTGACTGAACCCAATGTACTTGTAGTTCCTTCCAATCTTAGATTAGATTAATTCAGTAGTTCGTTTGCTGCTATCAAAGATGCTGATGTTGGGTGAAAAATCGCCGCATCTATGTCTTCCACTGCTGCATTGGCTGGGTATTTGTAAAAGCAACGCTGCGCTTAAAAAATAGTTCTATTTAAAGATATGCGACAAATCCTGCGCGACTTGTTTCATTACACTTGCTGCAGCAAGAGCAAAAAGTTCTTGTCTGAAGAGTACCGAAGAGTCATGGTAGGGAATATGCAGATTTTTGGATGTCATTCGAGATTTGCAGTTTTTGGTCACTTTCTGTTGTATTCATAACTAAATGGGAAAAAGATGTGAAAGTGTTGAAAGCTGTGGCTTGTGCAAATTGTTAATAAAATATAATTTAAATATGCAAATTTTCGAATAGAAATAGTCTGTATCCGCGGGTGATAGTTGCAGACTATTCTAATATTATGTTTTTAAGAAATTAATGTAAAGTTTTACCTTATGTGTCTTGCAACTAATTTAAACATTCCAGTTCTTAACCAATAATTTAAACATGTATGTAAAATTAAACCTTTCAAAATTGTCTAATCACAACACTTTAAATATCAATTACTCATTACTTCCACATTTTTTAAATCAAATAATAATGAGATATTATCTACATTAAGGCGCGACCTATGTTCGGAGAAAGTTTCGTTAATTTCTCTAGTACAAGCTAAATACTAATGTCCCACAGATCAATTTATCATCCGCCTGTAGAGATTTACTTCACATACAAAGATGCTAGATTTTCTTCGTCTTTGTTCTAGAAATCTGTTGATGTTCACGTTATACATACTATTTCGAAGAACTTTTATTGTGTATGACCGAACATGCTGTTATCACTTAACACATCTTCGAAATACCTTTTGCAGGATCATCTGTTATCTCCACATCTCTAGATCTTAACAATAAGTAAAGTGTTATTAGATCTAGAAAATAAGGAAAATGCCAACGCTGATGACGGGGCGGTTCGCTTAGTGTTAAATTGCCAAATACCTTTGTCAACCTTAAGCAAACAATATTAAAGGACAGGAGTTGATGAACCGTATCTAGTATTGTTCAATGAAAAAATAAATAGAATTCCAGACTTTGGGACCAACGCCTTGCGTAACTCATAGCCTCTACACAACAGTTGTAATTATGACATACGCTTTATTGGTATGGTGACCAGCAATAAAACAAAACAAGAAAAACCTTAACTTCGGCTGCACTGAATTACCTTAAGCAATAATCCATGCCAAATTTCATGACGATACCACATCAAATGAAGAAGTTTCCAATGCAAGCATTTGATTCCGATCATTCAGTTTGTATGGCAGCTATATGCTATAGTTAACCGATCTTAACAATTTCTTCGGAGATTATATTGTTGCCTTAGAAAATAATCAACACCAAATTTCGAAAAGATATACCGTCAAATGTGAAAGTTTTCTGTACTAGAACTTGATTCCGATCATTCAGTTTGTATGGCAGCAATATGTTATAGTGATCCGATATCAGCAGTTCCGACAAATGAGCAGCTTCTTGAAGAGAAAATGACGTTTGCAAAATTTCAAAACGATATCTTAAGAACTGAGGGACTAGTTCGTATATATACAGACGGACAGACCGACAGACGGACATGACTAAATAAATAATTGCATTGAAGTTGTTGTTTTTTTTAGAAAAATAGCATGCCTGAATTACATGACACCAGACTACTGTAGTGTCTTCACAGCGGTCAAAGAAAGCCTACTTGATCTGACAAAGAGTGTTCTCACAACAAGAAATATATTCACATATACAGATAGCCAGTCGGCTTTGAAATCACTGAAGTATCTTAGGGTTTAATCAAAGATGGTGAAAAAATGCCTTGATCTAATATTCTATTTCACGATAAACATGCAATAGTTTCGGAGACATAGTGATATCCCTATTAAATGTGAAGCAGATGAACTTGCCATCCTAAAACTGGAAATCGAATAAGAGGGAATTTATATGCCTAAGGCTACTTGTGGATATTTAATCCATAATATTTATAACATCTCGGTGGAATCAATCCCTTACTTACTCAACAAGCAGACAAACGCCGATAGTTAAAATTTAAAAGAAATTATATAAAAACTCAAGTAGGTGTGCTTATAAGTCACTGAATAATTGGCAGACTGGGAACCTCATACAATGACTATTGTAGAAACTGTCAGGAGCTAGAAGAAGAGGAGGCTATAGAACATCTTCTATGGGAATGCATAGTTTAGTTTAGGAAAAGAATCGCAACTCTTGACAAACTCTCTGACGATAAAGGTTGCACAAATAAAATTGTGTACAGATGAACTTCATTTATATAATGGTTCAGAGGGTATATAACAGAGCGAAGAGATTTTAGTTCCTGTGGTTTCACAATAGACCTCCTAGGGGAATAGGTGCATCAAAGTGCATCATTAGATTTGCACACTACCTATGTACCTTTCAAGGTAAACACTAAAACTGAAATATAACACAAAGTGGCGCATAGAGGCACAAATGACATGGAGAAGAGTTTTGAAAAGTAAACGTGGTTTTGTAATCTAATAGGTTTAATATACATATCTGCTAAAATTCTAAAAATAATGTGAACGTGATGAAATACGATCCACAACCACTTTTTATAGGATGCAATTTTAAATACTGAAATAGCTTTATTAACCCACACATTCCCAATAAAATCTCATTAAAATCAAGTGAGCATATCATCATCATTTTTAGCGCTACAGCTAGACATCTCGATCATTTGCGGCTTCATTTCAATTGGCATCCAAGCTTCGTCAAGTTTGGAATTTGTCAATCCATCTTCATCTCGGTCTTTTCCTTTTTTTAGTGGTGAATACTGGCTACTACAATTTTCGTCTGTGCTCTCTTATTGTCCATATTCGACACATGACCGAGTCATCATAATCGGTGCGCTTTAATCAATCTTATGACATATTCACAATATTCATGTTTTATATGTTGGTCTAGCTCTTGGTTCTACTTTATACGTTTTTCGTCATTATGCTTTATTGTTTCAAACATCTTTGCTATGATAAAAATATCGAACAAAGAATCTGCTTCAAATTTTCGTATTCCGTGAGCGGAATCATGCCGAATGTTGGTAAAGGCTTACGGTGATTCAGTTAAAGGGGGTATTCTTGTCTAGGATTTTGAAAAAATCGATTTTTTTTTGCATATCTTGAAAGTTCAGACTTTTAAAAATATGACCTTGGAAGGATTTTTCAAAATTCGACTTATTTTCGGAGATACAGCCGATTTTGTGACGCGGCGTCCGTGTTCACTAGAATTGACTCCTAAACTTTAAACGCGTTTTTCTCAAAACTTACTTTTTCGGAACGATACCCACGATTTCTCAGGTTCTACTGGACCGATTTACTTGCAATTTTTATAGAGTCTTCTTTATAGGCTTGTCTATGGTTGGAACTAGCCCCATCCCCAAGTTTTTATTTTTATTATTTTTAAAAAAATCGAAATAGTCAGAAAACGTGATCCAAAAAAACTTTTTTCAGGCAGTCGCCATTTTGTGAAACAAATTTTTTCCCACTTTTTCGTAGTCCCGGTCATTGCGACATTATTCTAGATTAATAATCTTTTTGTTTTTTGGTTTCAGATAACTAGGATGGTTGAAATCATGGGTATGGTCATGTGGAAATTTTTAGAGACCCCCCACTTGGTCAGCTCATAATTTTTGAAATTTTTTACCTTTTTTAGTTTTTAATTTTTTTCTGTACTCTTCTAAAATTAACAAATAACTAATAAAAAAATGGATAGTAAAAATATTAATTGCCTTTTTTACGACACTTTAAAATTACCTGAAATTCATGCTTCTAGACCAGAATAGCCCCTTTGTCAAAAATACAAACTTATGAGTGGTACAAAGACTTCAAAGACGGTCAAAAGATCGTTGAAGACAAGCCTCGTTCTGGACGACCTTTGACCCTTTCAATTGATAAGAATATTTAAAAGTGAAGGATAAGATGCTTGAACATCGTCAGGCAAGTATTAGAGAGATGGCTCATCATCTCTCACAAGTCTCTTCGAGTGATTTTGGTGGATATTTTGGGTATGAAACGCGTTCTTGCTCTTGCTCCTCCCGATAAAGTTTAAATTTTGTTTCAAAAAGACTACCGAACACGCAAGGAATACGGTATTCACCATTTGGAACACGTTTGGAACAAATTCGCTGAAGGAGTTGAAGGCCATCCCAAAAAGTGTTATGAGGACTGGAAAAATTATTGGCATAGGTGGATTTCTTCTGGTAGGCATTACTTTGATGGCGACAAAAAAAATTTTGAAGAATAATTAAATATTTTTCGTTTTATTTACAATTACGAGGTAAGTTTGTTCACAATCTATGATATTGGTCCTAAAGTCGTATGGTATTTTAATGCTAGTTCGTGAATTGTTGGTTTGTCTAGCATTGAATGTTTAATGTATTGGCGAATTCATAGAGTATAAAATATTCGGCTGCTCGTTAACGTAAGCGCATTACTTGTTCTTAATAGCTTTTCGCTTGAATGATTTCGAACTATTAATATTAAGTCAATCAGTCTAACTTACTTCGAATCCAATTTCTGCCAACGAATTCTCTGAAATTTGCGAACCGACACCATATAAATCATAAAATCAAAAGCACCTTTACAGGCAGACTACTACTATACCACTTATTACGTAAGTGAACATTTGAGACAATAATGTGGCAGCTGAGGCAAACCAAATTACCATACAGATTTACTAGAAAATGTGCCAGCGCACATTAATATCTAAACTTACAAAACATTTACATGCGCACGCATAAATAATGCTCAGCAAACATTTGCCAGTTGTCTAAATTTGAGTTTATGTCAAGCTCTGACTATTACCGGCACGCACACACACACTCGGCACGCAACTGGATAAATATGTGCGTGTGTATGTGTGTGTGGCAAGTAAAAGCAGCTTAAATGTACCAATAATTTGCATAAATTCTCTTGACATGTTATCAAAATCACACTCCAAATGATTAAGGTGTGATTTCGAGTGATCTTGTGTGATTTGGCTACGTGAAACGGCCATGGCAGCCGCTGGCTGTGAGCTTGCCATGAATGGCACCCGCAAGCTTATTCCATTACACTATTTGTATTTGTGGAATTCACTATTTTCCAGCAATGCGGCAGATACGACAGCTGAGATGTGTGTGTGTGAGTATGTGTGGCGTTGTGACTTACAGTCAAGCACATTACAACAAATATATGCAGTATATATATTAATACCGTCCGCTTATTTGCGTGCGTTCCCGGCGATGTGGGAGTCTCGGTGTATGTGTGTATGCGTGTGCGTCTGTCATAGTACGCATATTTTGTGCGCTCGCTTTCGCTTATGTAATGGCAAGCGTTCTCAATCATATTCACTCATACATACAAATAGAAGCGTGTAAATTCACATGCGTTGCGTTCGCTATAAGCGTCTGTCTGCTCACATTAGTTTTTGCGGATGTGCATACGTGTGTGTGTGCGTGCCTATTTAGGTTCTTACACACACACATGTGCATATTACTCACGCATGCAAATTTGTAAATCTGTATTTGCATTTCAATTTAAATCTTTATTTGTCACAACAATGACAAATTATGTGTCAGCATTTTAGTGGGGAAACTAAACTGTCAGTTGATATTTTGAATTTGTTGCCACAAGTTAATTTATATGTTAATACGTGCCGCATTCCTCCCCACGCTTACCCCTTTTGTGGTTGCTGTTCCAATTCCTATCTGTCTATTCAGTACCTCACACACACACGTACGTACCTTCATACAGTTACAGTACATAATTCTACGTGTGTGTTGTTGTTACTATTGCACGCATAGTAATATTTTGAGCTGTGACAAGTTTTTAATACACTTGTTCATATATATCACAGTTTTTATCCATAGTTGGGTGGAAATTATGAAATCAACTCTTTTTACGTAGTCGAAACGACAAATGTAAATATATAAATGCTTTACTTTTTTTATACATCGTAGATGGAAGTATCGAAAGCTGGAGTGCGGAACTTTAATCCACTCAACCCAACTTACTCCCAACTCATATCTCTCCCACGGTACCACTGGACTAAGTGTTACTTCGTGGGAGAGAATATGACATTTTAGTTTCCCCTATTGTAGCGGCTGACTGACGTCGCTTCTGTTGTAAATATCTCAATCTTGTCATAACTATAGCTATAAGGTAGCTTCTAAAGCACCCATGACCACTGAGTATTTGGATCAGGTGGAATCGAGGTCCTTATGTTGCCTATTTAGCCATCTCTATGGATATTTGGTGTCACTCTGTGGGTCAACCGTTCTTGGAATGAAGTTTCCTTCTGGATTTATGCACTCTTTTTGCTGCCGTAGACGTCTCTGATAACTTACATATTTGCGCGAATTCGTTTCCTTGGACATAAGTGGGCGCTATACTGGCTAAATGGGCGCTACTTCAGCAGAATTACTTGATATAATCCCAAAAGTACTCATCTGGCATATTGCAGGCAGTCTATCCACTGTGTTTATTAGTTTAGCATATGATTTTATGTCTAGCACCAGGTTCCATGTTGGAACCGTATACAATACAACTGATCTTATTAGCTTAGCTATTAAAAATCATTGGCTGGCACGCACATAGCCTCTATTTGCTTTCATTCTGCTTTATTTTAGAATTATATGTCGTGCTTTCCAAGTGATCGCTTAATTTTAGTCTTGAGTTCATATTATACCAAGTTACTTCGGTTGTGGCGTTAAGCATCCTCACATTCTCCTATGACGAGCAATATTTTTCTTGAAATTTCCTGGAGCTTATGAACAAGACTTGCGTTAGATTTTGCTTTTCTGGCTAAGAATATGGCAATTGGTTTATTTTAATGGAAATACTGTGCTTATTCTTTTGTTAAAATAAATATTATGCCAGTAGGAACATTAAGAGTCTTTAACATTTATTCCATCATGTGCATTCTATTGATACTTCCTTCATCGAAATAAATTCCTGGTATAATTGCTTAACCATTTTTCAAAAATGTCCCGATTTTGAGCACGCGAGGCATTCTCTTAGCACAGAGCTTCAGCCTGTTCAAATATTCATGGATGAAATATTTCGTACAGTTTTTGATGGCGCTAATTACATTGAATTACTAAGGAAGGTATGATCTTCATCATTCTACTCATTTTTAGCGTTCTTAAATAATTGCGATTACAAGGTGCGTTTCAAAGTACAGTAGAATCCCGATTATCCGGATCAAATAAAACCAGGGGTATTCCGTATAAACGAAAATCCGGATAATCAATTTCAAAGCAAATCATACAATATTTAAATTATAATAAAGTTTTATTATGTAATAAGTTTTACAAGTGTAGTTTAGATAATATGTACGATATATAAAAACCGAGCCATAACGATAAATAACGTAATACATAATGCCTATGTAATTTAAAATTTTGGTTGGAAATTTTGATATTTGTCTTTAAAGAATTCGTTTCATTGACCAAGTCCCTGATGCGTTTCAGTTGTAACAACTTATATTCCTGAAACCACTTACTATCAAGAGCTTCATTCAGATATGATACATCCCCAGTTTCAGTCTCTTCTTCATCTTCTCTCTCATTATTTATTATCGGACGCGAAAATAAATTTGTCGTAATATGTATCATTGCGCCGTCAAAACATTTTTAAATTGACAATTAGAGCCGAGACGAATGAGTCCGAATAATCGGATAATCGGGATTCTACTGTAAACTGGTCTTTAAAAACAAAACGGAACAAATGGTTTTTTCGGCTAAATCAATTTATTTAATTCAAAATAGCATCCTTCTGCTTCAATATAGTTTTTTGCACGGTTTAAAAGCATGTCGAAGCAGTGTTTTAGCTCGTTGGTCGGTATGGCCGCCAATATGCCGGTTAAAGCCTTTTGAATTGCCTCTACGTCTGCATAACGCTTTTCTTTCATGGGCAAATGCATTTTTCCGAAAAGGAAGAAGTCGCACGGTGCCATATCAGGTGAATCCGGGGAGTGGTTAATGGTTAAATTTGATTTTTTGTCAAATAATCGTTCTTCGAATGTTGGATTCTGAGTAATTTTTGGTCGTCAATCAATTTGTGTGGAACAAACGGTGCACACACCTTTCGTAAGCCCAAATGTACGGTCAAAATGCGATGAATTGATGTTTTAGAGATGTTCAATTCCATTTCCATGAATTTCAATGATGGTTTTGGCTGATTTTTGATGAATTCACGTACAGTTTCGATGGAATTTCCCGTGATCACGGATTTTAATTAGCCCACATGTTGATCGTCATTTATGTCCTCACGACCACTTTGAAAACGTTAAAACCACTCGTGAACTCTGCTACGGAATAGGAAATCATCGCAGATTCTAACGCACCAGTCGACATATAGATGGGCCACTAGGGCCCACCAGGGGCCTGTTTACTATGGAACGCACCTTGTAGATTGTGAAAAAATAAAATAATAGCAATCTCTTCTTGTTTCTTCGCCAATAGAAAGAAAACTGAGAAAATTGAATATGTTGTTGGTAAGCACTCCTCCTAAAAGTGTAAAGTAAAGTAGTCTATTTCTGGCATTCCAAAATATTTGGTTGTTACACCGTACAGACGCACAAATTGACAGCCCTATCAGCTCAATTAATTAAAAAAAAAATGTTTACATATTTGAACAATTTATACTTTAAAGTATTATATGACATCAGTTTATTTTTCTCCTACCATTCTCAAAGACAAGAAAAAATGCAAAAAATTCGACTACATGCATCTTAATTTTTAAATCAGGTTCTTTCGCACTTCTTACTTATTATACTCTCGCCGCGAATTCCAGCCCACACGTTGGTATGTTTGTATGAGACTGAGGGCAAAAACAAGTTTTTTTTACATGTAAACACACACATACATACATAGTATGGCTCATACGAGCATGGCTTGCGGCGTTGCGGTGCCACACTGCGTATGCGGTTTCGCCCATTCCATTCCATTTCAGTCCATTTCATGCATTCCATATAACATAGTCGTTTCGTTTGTGACGTGATTGCGGCTAGACGTCCCGCGCATTGCGGTTCCTGCACAAAAAACGGCATACCCATGCATATGTATGTATATAAGATATTTCCTATACAAATAGGGAAACATGTGTGCGTTTGCTCGCATTTAATGGAATTATTTGCTGCGTACGCAGAATTAATTCACATTTTAGTCCTGGGGCTGATATAAATAGTTGGTGGGCAAAAACATTGCAGTCAAATTAAATATGAATAGAGCTTAAGCTGTGGAATCCACCAGTTCCCAAGCTGCTTGCGTGCCGTTACATCGTATGTGTGAATGTATATATATGTGAGTTTTTTATTCCAATTTGTATTTCTGGCATTCCAAAATATTTAGTTGTTACACCATACAGACGCACAAATTGACAGCTCTATGAGCTCAATTAATTTGGTTGGTCGCTCTTCTCCCTTTTGTATATCATTTCAGGGGAGTGATGATGAAATTGGTGAAAGTTAAACTGTTAAAATTTTAAGCAGAGATTTGTTGGTTTTGCATAAAGTTTCAGAGTTGGTAACAATTGCTACCTTCAGTAATGGTACTGTCTTACTATTATATTCGAAAAATTTAGGTTTTAAAGTGCTCCGTATATGGGGAGTGTGAACATTTTTCCGAAAACCGTTGTTTTGTATTGTGGCCCGGCAATACATTTTTCAAATATTTTTCCAAAAGCACGCCCCAGCTTGAATCTCTTTATTTTGATAACCATACATTATTATTACTATTCGTTTATCTTTTTTTACTACGTGGCAACTCTCCTTCATGAAAACATTGTAAGCCCTAAGTTTAGTTAGTGTATTTCGGCTCAAATTACTTTTCTATCTTCCGTAATGATAGAGATTCCGAAAAAAGCGTTTGTCTTAGAAGTAGAGGTGTCCTCCTAGCAGGTCATCGCAAATTTCGTCCTTTGCTTGATAATGATGAATCTATTCTGGACCAACTACATATGTATTCCAATTGTTGTTTCCTAAATCCCTCCTAATAGTCCTCTAGGGTTGTATTCGACTATTATAGTTAAATAAGGCGAAACAGAAAAATATTTGTGTTCTTCTTTCTATAGTCCTACCTTATTCTCTCCAATATTTCACCTTTTCACGAGTTATATCTCATTGCTAGCCTGCTTAGTCTCAATTTGATTCAAATTACCTTTTATTCAAAGAGTCTTAGTCGATTTCTTGACTTAGTATTTCTCAGCGATAATTTAAGCTTTAGGTTACTTGATGTTTTTTCTTCCATTACTCCAGCTACCATTCATCATTCTCCTTTAAGGTTAGAGCTTCATACTTAAGTCTTTTTGGAACTCTAGACAGCCATGTTTGGCCACTCCTTTCGTTTTACTCTAGGGCGATAAGTCGGCATGCACTTCGGGTGAAATTTCTAACTTTATTGCGAAATTCTTCCAATCAAATTATTTACATGATGAGCTTGGAATTACTTTTATTTCTTTGCTAATAATTTTCCATCTGTAAATTTTGGCACACTGTGTCTTTCGCAGAATGATATTGGCAAGGCTATTTGTGATATCAAGCCTTCATTAAAAAAACGTCACACAGTATTCTAATTTAAAAAATATGCTTTTTAGGTTTTCACTCTGTAGTGGATCAAGTCATATGACACAATAGATGTTGCGTTGTTGTGGTGTCATCCGATTCTGTCATTGCGTCATAGGGAGTTTCACAAGGAAGCGTTTTAGGTCTTTTTCTCTTTGTGCTGTTTATCAACGGCATCAACGGACTACCGGCCGAGCTATTCAAACACGGCGGCGAAGAACTAATAGGGAGCATGCATTAGCTTCTTTGTAAAATATGGTCGGACGAAAGCATGCCCAACGATTGGAGTTTAAGTGTGCTATGCCCAATCCATAAAAAAGGAGACCCCACAATCTGCGCCAACTATCGTGGGATTAGCCTCCTCAACATCGCATATAAGGTTCTATCGAGCGTATTGTGTGAAAGATTAAAGCCCACCGTCAACAAACTGATTGGACCTTATCAGTGTGGCTTCAGACCTGGCAAATCAACAACCGACCAGATATTCACCATGCGCCAAATCTTGGAAAAGACCCGTGAAAGGAGAATCGACACACACCACCTCTTCGTCGATTTCAAAGCTGCTTTCGACAGCACGAAAAGGGAGTGACTTTTTGCCGCGATGTCTGAATTTGGTATCCCCGCAAAACTAATACGGCTGTGTAAACTGACGTTGAGTAACACCAAAAGCTCCGTCAGGATCGGGAAGGACCTCTCCGAGCCGTTCGATACCAAACGAGGTTTCAGACAAGGCGATCCCTATCGTGCGACTTTTTCAACCTGCTTTTGGAGAAAATAGTTCGAGCCGCAGAACTAAACAGAGAAGGTACCATCTTCTATAAGAGTGTACAGCTGCTGGCGTATGCCGACGATATTGATATCATCGGCCTCAACACCCGCGCCGTTAGTTCTGCTTTCTCCAGGCTGGACAAGGAAGCACAGAAAATGGGTCTGGTAGTGAACGAGGGCAAAACGAAATATCTCCTGTCATCAAACAAACAGTCGTCGCATTCGCGACTTGGCACTCACGTCACTGTTGACAGTCATAACTTTGAAGTTGTAGATAATTTCGTAGATTAACACCACCAATAATGTCAGCCTGGAAATCCAACGCAGGATTGCTCTTGCCAACAGGTGCTACTACGAACTGAACAGACAATTGGGCAGTAAAGTCCTCTCTCGACGAACAAAAGCTAAACTCTATAAGTCGCTCATAATTCCCGTCCTGCTATATGGTGCAGAGGCTTGGGCGATGGCAGCAACCGATGAGTCGACGTTGCGAGTTTTTGAGAGAAAAGTTCTGCGAAAGATTTATGGTCCTTTGCGCATTGGCAACGGTGAATATCGCATTCGATGGAACGATGAGCTGTACGAGATATACGACGACATCGACATAAGTAGTTCAGCGAATTAAAAGACAGCGGCTACGATGGCTAGGTCATGTTGTCCGAATGGACGAAAACACTCCAGCCGTGAAAGTATATGACACAGTACCCGCCGGGGAAGCAGAGGAAGAGGAAGACCTCCACTCCGTTGGAAGGACCAAGTGGAGAAGGACCTGGCTTCGCTTGGAATATCCAAATGGCGCCACGTAGCGAAAAGAAGAAACGACTGGCGCGCTATTGTTCACTCGGCTATAATCGCGTAAGCGGTGTCTACGCCAATTAAGAAGAAGAAGAAGTTGTCTTAATAATATTCACAATAATCAAAAACTCCGAAGATGCAATACTATAGAGTAGTAAAAATTCAAAGTGATATTGATAGCTTTTATGACTGGTGTCTGAAATCACAGCTTTCTTTAAATTTGGATATTTGCTCTCAAATTTCGTATGCGAAGGAACATAGCATCTTACCTTCCAGTTACAATATTTCAAATTGCATCCCAAAATGTTTAACCGAAATTAAAGATCTTGGGGCAATCTTTGACAATAGATTTTGGTTCAATAATCACATCAATTACATCACTTCCAAATCGTTTTCTGGGCTTAGCTTTGTCCGTTGAAATGGTTCCGAATTTTTCGAAACCTATACGTTAAAATTACTGTATGTTTGGTTGATCCTAGCTTTGAAAAACCGTGCCTTTTAGTAAGCTAAATTAATGTTAAACCCAACGGCTAATGTGAGCTTGGTAATGAGTAATATTTTGGATCTAGGTTTTCATACAATATATACGTTTTTAAGTTTCTATAAATTAAAAAGTTTCATTTGGTAATAGTCTGGTTCTATGCCCTAACCGAGATATACTGTCGATCTTGGAAATTTTCTAGCATGAATCTCATAAAACGTTTTCCCAAGGAATAACTTATTCTTTTATGGGTTCATGCTTAACTTAGACAGCATTTTACCCATACCTTTATTTCGATTCTCTCAAGAAAGTTATAATACCTCATAGAGTAGATCACCCTCGGGTTTAGTGAAAAATAGTTTTATTTCCGCTTTTATATGCAAAATATTTGCCACAATGCGACTTTTAACTAACAGCTTATTGCAGGCGGTGCACCGTCGCCGCCGAGCGCTCGTTCTCGTTCTGACTTTTAATTAGTTATGACACAGAAAATCTTGTTCCCCAAAAAGTTGTGACTTCTGTTGATTTCCAAACAGCAAAGCCAAACGAAAGCTGTGTTGATTAAATTTTGCATGAAAACGACTTGCAGATAGAGCGAGATAGAGATAGAGAGATAGGCACATAGCCGAAAGCAGGAAATGCACTCCAACTAAAAATGGAGTGCCAAGCGTGCGGCGAAGAGCCGACTCTTGCCCTTTCAACGAAATAAAGCAAATTTAAATGAACTCAAACGAAGCAACGGAAGTGTTGAGCGACTTGAAAGTTGCAATTTACCAGAATATTTATATGTGTACATACATACTCAAATATCATCCAAATATATAAACAAACAAAACTCAGTTTGCTGCGTTTATTGGCGAAACATTTTAGTGTTTGCTGGCAAAAGTTGGGTTAAAGACAAGCAAAACTGCTGCCCAACTAAGCGTTGAGTGATTGTGAGCGAAACTTTGCTGCGCCGAAGTCCGAAAAATTAACACTAGGCTTTTTACCAACAAACGCACTTGCTTTTAAATAAAGTTAAATATTCTTCATGCTTACTGTTGCAAGTAAAGTGGCATCGCAAAGCAGTATTTAATTTCGGAAGAAATATTTAAACTTCTACTCTTTCCTTCTACTATTTTGATTTCTACGTTTGAAGCACTGAATTATCAGAATGAGTAGAAGCGAGGTTGTGACCAAAAATATGACCACAAATCTTCGTTGGGTATTATAATGGGTGACCCATTTCGAGGCTCCCTATTTCTTAAGAAACAGAACCTTCAAGTCTAATGGGGAGTGTTTATCATCATTTCAAAGAACATTCTTTGGCATTCATTCTTTCATGTCTATTTCAAGTGTTGGCCGCGACTACGTCTCAGATGTTTCATCCAATTTTCGATGGCTCGTTTGAGCACTTCGACTGGTAACTGGCGATTGATATGCGTGAGGTTTTGCTCCAATGCCAGAATCGAAGCGGGATTGCCCGCATAAACTTTAGACTTTACATATCCCCATAAGAAAAAGTGTAACGGGGCGATAACCATTGATTGATGCAAAGTGTGGTAAGTTGCCCCAACTTGTTGAAACCAAATCTCACCGAGATCACGAGTTTCAATATCAGGCATCAAATAGTCGGTTATCATGGCGCATTAACGACCGCCATTGACGGTTGCTATCTCACCGGCATTATTTTTGAAAATATATGGACCAATGATTCACAAATCACAACAAACCGTTGTTTTTTCTGGACGACATGGCATCTCTTGAATCTCTTCAGGTTGCTTTTCGTCCCAAATGTGGTAATTTTGCTTGTTGGCATACTCATTGAGCCAGAAGTGAGTCTAATCGCTATACAAAATTTAGCGGATCCTCTTGGAACATTTCTAGAGCCCATAGAGCGAAGCAATGTCGCTTGGAATGGTCGAGCGGCTTTAGTTCTTGCACAAGCTGTATTTTATATGCTTTTCATTTAAGATCTTGACGTAAAATACGTCAAGTAATTCCACCTGTCAGTCTGAGTCCATGGTCTTCGTGTACTCTCTCAGCTACGGCTGCTATATCTTCTTCACTGCGTGTTAAACGTGGTCCATTCGGTCGAATATTATCCTATAATGAATGCTGGGTCTCAAGATGGGTGATGGAGTTACGAATAGTACGCTCAGAAAAGTGAATCCAATTATGTTAATCATAAGTTGAGCGAAGCGTACGAAACACAATCTTTACAGAACGTGAAATTTCGTAATAAATTTAAACGATTTATAGACGTTGTTCAGCTGTAAGTCTCTCCATGATAAAATATCAAACAATACCGAACAAAAATAACATGGCAGCTTGACGCGACTCACGTTAGCTGTCAAAAGAACCTCTACTTGGATCCCCGTTAGCTTCGATGTTCGAACTTTAAATTTTTTTTTGTTTTTGACATTTTTTCTTGTTTTATTTTTTACAAAAAATAGCTGTTGACGGATTTATTAGGCTGACTATTTGTTATTATAACACACTTTTCTCTAAAAAAAAATACTCGAAGTAAAAAGTATCCGTGTGGATTTGGTTTGAATATTTTGAAAATAATTATGTAAATACTTAACGAAAAATCTATTTTTTTACACCTTCTTTGATAACTAAGTCTGATATGTGACGCTGAAAGCAAAGTATGTCACGAGCCCTGCCAACCATATGTTATTTAATGTCTGTATCCATTAGAAGAGCTTCGAGTTAAATCTGCGGTTTTTGCGGTCCAATCTAAATAGGGTATACCATATAGGATGATTAGTCGAGGGTTTCAGTACATGTTAAGCAAAAAATGAATGATAGTATAGATTTTCAGTTCACTCAAAACGGCAAACTGAATTTTATGATAATCACTTTCAGAACAGAAGTAAGCCCGATAACTAATTTTGCTAATGTTTGAGAAAAGTCATTTTATAATATCTACAAATAATTATAAACAAAATAAAAAAATAAAAATTTACTAGGTACAAAAAGAAAATTCATAGTTTTGGATTATCTCCTAAAACAAGTTGTGTTAACTGCACTCTGGGTAAGACAATAATTATTTATCAAATTACAAACATAACTAAAATGGCAGAAGGATATTGAAAGCTGTCATTATGCTGATCGAAGGATCAAACTACGTTGAGCGTTGCAGGTTGGAGGTCACCTGAGTATTCATTCTTTGGTGCGTGCGGTTCATTCAGTTCTCTTTGCTTCAATTAGGAAGAAGCGAAGACGTCTGCTGCAACTTAGTTGCATCTATGGGAGGTCTTGCAAATGAGCTGGCCTACAAATCTGCTATTAGTAATTTGGTAGTGGTTAACTGCCGTTTTACAAAGTCATCGCGAAATACGAAAGCGTATGCAAATTTCGTGGCGGAGTATATATTTCTTACTAGAAGCTACCTCGTCACACTAACGATGCGCGCACTTAGCCATAGAAATACGAGTGGTGTTCGCTCTTCGCTTCGCTACTTCATATTCAATTTTCGCCTCGCACTGCTTCACCATCACTCACTGCCCAGCGCTGTCGCAGATAGCGTGTTGCGCTATTTTCCACAGCAACTTGAAGATTATGCAAATTCAGTTTAGTCAAACACACGCTAAATTGTAGCGGTGAAAAAGCACCAACAACAACCACATGAAAGCATTTCAATTGCAAGCGTGACTTTGCTGTTGTTGCTGTTGCAATACTTGAAAACACCGTTAAGTTTTGCACAACTTTCCATTGCCTAACGAATGCAGAGAAGTGCCGAGTGGCATTGCCATAGACAAAGCAGCAGCTAAGGGAAGCACTGCGCGATTTGGTCTGCTGCAATGTTTCGAGTCCCGTTGAATGAAATTGCGCTGAGTATTTTCCCTCGCATAAATGCTGCATTTGCAATTTGCATTCACTTTTCAAGGAGCAGCCGCAGCAGCAACAGCAGCAGCTTCGGTGGGAATGCAAATTTTACTGCTAAACAAAAACAATCTCAACATAAATGCATAGAAACAGGCATAACAAGTGGATTAACAAATAGTGCCTGCAATAAGGATAAAAGTATAAGCGAGAATAAGTAAATACGAAACCGGTGGCGAAAGTGGCGAAAGCGGAGGTGAAATACTTTTGTCCGTTGTTACTATTTAGGTTAGGAAATAAATCGCGGAAAATGCTTCATTCTTCCTTCAGGCAAAATTGTTATTTAATGAAACTTCCTGCTTGAAAATAATTATTGATCGAAGCTTTTTGACCAAACATTTTTGGAGTGAATTGGAGAATCGAAGAGATCGTGCTCTTTAAATGTATACTCACTTTTTGTATTTTCAATAATTCACTCTCAAAAAATACAAGCATAATTTATGTTTAAAATGTATATAATTAACAAGTAAAGAAGGACTAAGTTCGGGTTGAACCGAGCATTTTATTCTCTTGCAACTTGCAAGAATTAAAGCCAGAGAAATACTCTATGATATAAAACGTCAACCAGAGGATCGGAATCTAAGAAGTTTTATATATACATATACTCCATATGACTCGTACACTGGCCGACAAATTTAGCATAAGATTTGTTAGAAAAATGAAAGTCATGATATGTAGTATATGGGAGGTGGGTTAGTTTCGACCCGATATTATCCATTAACTATTATCATTAAGGTACCTTGTTTACAATCACCAACCATATGCAGCAAAGCCAGCTGGATGTTCGAAAATCCTGGTAATGGTTATAAGGGGCTAGGTCAAGTTTTCGTTCAAATTTATTAATTTTTAGCACAAAGATACATCGTTATGATTAAAACACGCTCTGCCAATTTCATTGAGATAACTCAAATGTTGGCTGATATATCTAGCATAAAGTCACCTAGAAGTTCGAAAATCTTTATATTAGGTGAGACTCAGGGAAGTATTGGCACGATTCGACCAATTTTAACAAACATAACATACATTCTCAGAATAGGATTATACTTGAATTTCAATTATATAGTATCTCAGACAATGATCGATATTTTCGGTCAAAAGTCAACTATAGATACTGGTCCACATATCCGGTACATAGGGTCTTGAACAGTTTTGGTTGGATTTGAACAATTTTTGTTCAACGGATGTCCTATTTTAAGAGAATTATTACTGCAAAGTAGTGTTCGATTATATTAATTGCTTCTAGATTTGTGTAATGGAAAGTGAAAGCATCAAATGATATTTTAAATTTTCTATATGGGAAGTAGGCTTGGTTGTTGTCCGATTTTTCCTATTTTCACACTGTAACATAGGATTGTTAGAAAAATGATACGTGCTAAATTTAGTCGAAATCGGTTGGTCGAGTTCCGAGATATGAGATTTCAACAAAAAGTTGGTGGTGCCACGTCCATTGTCCAATTTACACCAGCTCTCATAAAGCCTACTCATTCCATCTCGGAGGTAAAATTTAATGTCTCTGGCGTAATTAGTTATGGATTTATTGAGCTTTTAGTAGTTTTGAACAGTACCGTTATATGGGGAGTGAACCGGATTTTCATCCGATTTCATCCATTTTCACACTATCGATAGAAGTTCTTGTAATATTCATGCTGACAGAATTAGGTTGTTGGAGCTCTAGCGGTTTAGGAGATATATACATTAAACTTATTAGAGGGCGGGGCCACGCCCACATTTTTTAAATTTCCTCCCACAGGTCCCCTGGCTGCTGCGATTTCCTGCGCCAAATATGAGTTTTATTTTACATCTTAATTTAGTGCTTAGTTATGGGCGTTCATAGTTTTCGGTTAATGGTGACTATGAACTCGAACTTTTTTTTGTACCAAGAAACCTTAATGCCAAGTTTCATCAAGATATCTCAATTTTTACTCAAGTTACAGCTTGAATGGACGGACGACAGACAGATAGTCAACCAGATTTTAAAATTTTTTGTCACCCTGATCTTTTATATATAATATAATATCTCGATTAGTTTTAGGTGATACGTACAACCGTTAGGTAAATATATATAAATATCCTTGGTTGCAGTATAAATATTTTTTGTTTACAATATATACGAATGCCAAATGAGCGTTTTTCACACTTTTAATTGTGCTTATCGAAAAAAGAATTGGGCATTTAAATTTTAATTGCACTTTCCACACTACCTAGGAGGTATGCAAATCGGCGCGTTACCGAAGATAGTTTTGGATGCTGGTTCCTCTTAAGAGATACATATAACAAAAAAAAATAAACAATAACAATTCATGTAACAAAAATATAAAAAAAAAATCCCAGTATAAAGGTTTACATAACAAAAATGCCTAATTTTATTCTTAATTTTGCTTAAAAAACGGCTTTAATTTTAGGTCTTTTAAAAATTTAGTTAAAAACAAGAAAAAACGTTAACTTCGGTTGCACCGAAGCTAATATACCCTTCACAGGTGCATTTCTTTTAGTAACTATGTGTTCAGTTTGTATGGAAGCTATATGCTATAGTTAACCGATCTGATCAATTTTTTCGGAGATTACATTGTTGCCTTAGAAAATAATCTATACCAAATTTGGTGAAGATACATTGTCAAATGTGAAGGTTTTCCATACAAGAACTTGATTCCGATCGTTCAGTTTATATGGCAGCTATATGTTATAGTGGTCCGATATCGGCCGTTCCGACAAATGAGCAGCTTCTTGAAGGGAAAATGACGTTTGCAAAATTTCAAAGCGATATCTTAAAAACTGAGGGACTAGTTCGTATACATACAGACAGACGGGACATGGTTAAATCGACTCAGCTCAACATACTGATCATTTATATATATACTTTATAGGGTCTGCGACGATTCCTTCTGGGTGTTACAAAAATCGTGACAAACTTAATATACCCCGTTCAGGGTATAAATATATCCTTATTATATTAAAAAAGGCTATAACTAGTTTTGGGTCACAATTATCACAACACAAAAAGGGCTTAACATCTTTCATTTTATTAAAAAGAATATTTATTATTTTTATTTTTTGACAATTACTGTCGAATTCCTCTAAAAATCTTGTTTGCAAAATTTTTACAAATGCAATAACATTTTTAGGCGGCTTCACTAAGTTGCATTTGTCTATTTGATTTTGATACATGAAGATGAATTCGTCCGAAGGAGTTTCATCTCCTAAATATGGTAAAGGCAGGGAGCATGTGTGTTTTAAATAAAAATAGCCGGAAAATAGCTAAACACATTTTCTTTCAAAAAACTAATTTCTAAACTACTACCTAAAGTAATTGATCTAACGAGGGAGTGTTCAGGCCGTGGTAAACCTTGAAAATCCTACCAAGAAAGGTCATTCAATAGTGAGTCATTGCACACATTAAGTAGAACATTATTACTATGTTCCGAAATTATTGTAGCATCAGGTTCTAAAGGCAGCTCACAGCTTCCTTTTGTTACGATTTTTACGTAACGTAAGCCCCACGATTTCCTGAACAAACTAGAGAACATATATGGCGATACTCTAGTACCTCCTCTGCTTCGAATCTGCCCAAAAAAATGTTCTAAACTGTACTGACATAGTCGTCTCGTCTTCAGGTACGGAAAACCTGAGTGTGACAAAAATCGCCACAATCGTCTTCAACTCTTAATCTTTAACACCCATCCCTTTATAAAACTAAAATTGTTGGTTCTGTTGCTTTCTAAATCGTCTATGATCCGAATATTTTTTAAAATTTGTTCAGCCTCATCTAAAAACTCTAACTGATCAGGGGAACCTACAAACACTATTTTAGTGGGTACAACAGCCTCAACGAAACTTCTATTTAAAATATCAAATAATTTATTAAAAAACGAAACGAATTCCGCGGTATTAATAAAGCTCCTACTATTCTAGCTTAAGGCTCCCGAGCTTTATAGGGACAACATACCAGAAGCGAGCGTATTACTCAATACTTGAGACGCGAATTTAACCTTCATTTTTTGGAAGGTATTTTGATAATTATTAGGATCGGTTAATTTATGCGCACACCGATAACTCGACTTAGAGTCGGTTTCAAAAAAGTGAACAATATCCGACCAACTTACACGACAATTTTTAAATAATACCGTATTTTTAATTTTTGTAAACAGTTACCACTATTTGGTTTTCAAATGGCGGCTATCGTAAAAAAAAATGTATTTCCTTGCCAATAACATTAAAAAAAGGCCGTGACGCTGAAACACCTAACAAATTAGCGAAATTCTGAAAATTGGCGTCTTGGTCGCAAACAAAATGGCAAGGAATTAGTCCTATATTTTGCAGTTGGGTAATGGCTTCAAAAATGTATTTCCTAAGGACATCCCCTTCGCAGGAATCTTTAACGAAAAAAATCAAAAATATGAATTATGGTCATTGCATTGTTGCTAATTTTGAAATGCGATTTTCATCGCCATAATCGTAAAAAAAATATCAAACCGAATTTCCTATCATTTTTTCAGTGACGGTGATTTCATCACAACCGACACGAACTTTTGTTTTAAGTTAATCCCCTTGAATATCTAACGATTTTATGCTGCTTTGGGTGCAACCTGGGAAACAGGGCCAGTTCGTAAAAAAATTTTTCTTAAGTACTTTCGGGAGCCCAGTCATGTGTAGAAGTTTTTCCGCAAGTGAGGAAAGTTCTCTGATCGCCATTCACTTGGGAGTGGCCAGAAACGATTTTTTACACATGGCTCAAGCAGCTCACTACTTCCGGTCTTTGACCATTGTATCCTATGGAAAGCCTAAGAACATCCGTTTGAAGGCGATAATAGAAGGCGATTTATTTTACATAGATTGTCTAGACCCGCCACGTAAATATTAATACCAATGAAAATGAATCGTGCTTGGCGACTTTAACGCCAGGGTGGGCAAGAAGGTATATTTGGCACTACGGTCGGTAAATTCAGCCTCCACGACGACACCTCCCCAAATGGGTTGAGGCTGATTGACTTCGCCAGGGCCCGTAATATGGTATCTGTAGTACTAGATTCCAGCATAAGAAGATTCATCAAGCTACCTGGCTGTCTCCGGATCGCAAAACTACCAACCAGATCGATCATGTTGTGATAGATGGAAGACACGTCTCCAGTGTTTTAGATGTGCGTGCGCTCAGAGGTCCTAACATCGACTCGGACCACTATCTTGTTGCAGCTAAGATTCGCACTTCCTCTGTGCAGCAAAACGCACGCCAACAAACACAAGGAAGGTTCGACGTCGAGAAGCTGCAATCACAACAGACAGCCGAACGATTTTCTACTCGGCTTGCACTCCTGCTCTCTGAGAGCACTAGTCAACAACTCGGTATAAGGGAACTGTGGGACGGCATTTCAAATTCCTTACGTACAGCTGCAACCGAAACCATTGGTTTTCGAAAAGAGCAAAAGAACAGCTGGTACGACGAGGAGTGCCGTGTCGCAGCGGAGAGAAAACAGGCTGCCTACCTGCAACGTTACGATCGACCACTACACGTGCGGGATGGGATAGATACCGAGAGTTGAAGAGGGAAGCGAGACGCATTTGCAGACAGAAGAAGAAAGAGGCCGAAATGCGTGAGTACGAAGAGCTTGATAAGCTGGCCGACAGGGGTAATGCTCGAAAATTCTACGAAAAAATGCGGCGGCTTACAGAAGGTTTCAAGACCGGAGCATACTCTTGTAGAACCCCCAAAGGTGATCTAGTCACTGATGCCCAGAGCATAGTTAAATTATGGAGGGAACATTTCTCCAGCCTGCTGAATGGCAGTGAACGCACAATACCAGGAGAAGGAGAACCCGATTCCCCAATCGATGACGATGGAGCAGACGTACCATTACCCGACCATGAAGAAGTTCGAATAGTAATTGCCCGCCTCAAAAACAACAAAGCGGCAGGGGCCGACGGACTACCGGCCGAGCTATTCAAACACGGCGGCGAAGAACTAATAGGGAGCATGCATCAGCTTCTTTGCCCAACGATTGGAATTTAAGTGTGCTATGCCCAATCCATAAAAAAGGAGACTCCACAATCTGCGCCAACTACCGTGGGATTAGCCTCCTCAACATCGCATATAAGGTTCTATCGAGCGTATTGTGTGAAAGATTAAAGCCCACCGTCAACAAACTGATTGGACCTTATCAGTGTGGCTTCAGACCTGGAAAATCAACAACCGACCATATATTCACCATGCGCCAAATCTTGGAAAAGACCCGTGAAAAGAGAATCGACACACACCACCTCTTCGTCGATTTCAAAGCTGCTTTCGACAGCACGAAAAGGAGCTGCCTTTATGCCGCGATGTCTGAATTTGGTATCCCCGCAAAACTAATACGGCTGTGTAAACTGACGTTGAACAACACGAAAAGCTCCGTCAGGATCGGGAAGGACCTCTCCGAGCCGTTCGATACCAAACGAGGTTTCAGACAAGGCGACTCCCTATCGTGCGACTTCTTCAACCTGCTCCTGGAGAAAATAGTTCGAGCTGCAGAACTAAACAGAGAAGGTACCATCTTCTATAAGAGTGTACAGCTGCTGGCGTATGCCGACGATATTGATATCATCGGCCTTAACACCCGCGCCGTTAGTTCTGCTTTCTCCAGACTGGACAAGGAAGCACAGAAAATGGGTCTGGCAGTGAACGAGGGCAAAACGAAATATCTCCTGTCATCAAACAAACAGTCGTCGCACTCGCGACTTGGCTCTCACGTCACTGTTGACAGTCATAACTTTGAAGTTGTAGATAATTTCGTCTATTTAGGAACCAGCATTAACACCACTAATAATGTCAGCCTGGAAATCCAACGCAGGATTGCTCTTGCCAACAGGTGCTACTTCGGACTGAGTAGGCAATTGAGAAGCAAAGTCCTCTCTCGACGAACAAAAACCAAACTCTATAAGTCGCTCATAATTCCCGTCCTGCTATATGGTGCAGAGGCTTGGGCGATGACAGCAACCGATGAGTCGACGTTACGAGTTTTCGAGGGAAAAATTATGCGAAAGATTTATGGACCTTAGCGCATTGGCCACGGCGAATATCGCATCCGATGGAACGATGAGCTGTACGAGATATATGACGACATTGACATAGTTCAGCGAATTAAAAGACAGCGGCTACGCTGACTAGGTCATGTTGTCCGAATGGACGAAAACACTCCAGCTCTGAAAGTATTCGACGCAGTACCCGCCGGGGAAGCAGAGGAAGAGGAAGACCTCGACTCCGTTGGAAGGACCAAGTGAAGAAGGACCTGGCTTCGCTTGGAATATCCAATTGGCGCCACGCAGCGAAAAGAAGAAACGACTGGCGCGCTGTTGTTAACTCGGCTATAATCGCGTAAGCGGTGTCTACGCCAATTAAGAAGAAGAAGAAGTACTTTCGGATGGAAAAATCTAATTGATGCTTTAAGTGCCGTTTTTTTGCTTAATAGGGAGGAATTCCGTCGTGTGGTGACATCTTGCTGAGAGCGGTAGTGTTCTCAGGGCTGGTATAATGTACGAATGGGCGTAAGTTTTTCCCTAGTAGAGTGGTGTAGGAGGGGGTAGTAGTTTACTGTCCGTATTCATTATGCTACTTTTCATCTTTTTTTATACCCTGAACAGGAATATCAAATTTGGAAAAAAGTTTGTTAAATCCAAAAGGAAACATCGGAGACGCCATAGAGTATATACAAACAAGTAAGGAAGGGCTAAGTTCGGGTGTGGTTACACATTTTATATTCTTGCAACCTGCAAGGATCCTTAATAATAATATCATGAATGTATTATAATCAAAATGAGAAGTGTACTAAATCATCCTTATTCGAATTTATCTATTTTAGCCAATACCAAAAAGGTACCTCACATACCATCACCAATCTACATATATGGGGAAATGTCAGCCAGATCTATTATTGGTTATATAGGGACAAAGTCACGTTTCAATTCGATTTTCTTTAATTTTAGGAACTATAATATAAAAGACACCCCTTTATTTCACTGAGATATTCCAAGTTTCACACAGGCGCCCATAAAGCTCTCTCATCCCAACTCGGGTGTAAAGTTTAGTATCTCTGGTGTATTCAGTTATTGATTAATAACACTTTTAATAGTTTTTAACCAAACTATTGTAAGGGGTATATACGGGGTTATCATCCATTTTTACCTATTTTCAAACTGTCAAAGAAGAGTTAAAAAAATTTGATATATGTGATTTTGGTGATATAAGATTATTGGAAGATATATCATTAAAACTCAGTAGGGGCGAGGTGACTTTTAAAAAATGTTATTCGTTGTGCCAAAAGCCTGTGTCTTAATTTACGGTTTAGTTATGGTACTTTATACTTCCTCGATTTAGGGCGTTTTGTGATCAAGGCAGGGGTCCGATTACGCCCATCTACAATACCTAACTTCTTATGGTGCCAAGGAATATGTGTACCAAGTCTCTCAAGTCACAGCTTGACGGATGGAGGGACAGACATTCACCCAGAATTCATATTATAGCTTCGGTGCAGCCGAAATTAACTACTTTTCTTGATTTTATTTCAGTTCTTTGTTCAAGTTGAACCTCTGGCTTTGGTAAATCGAAGGCTTAGGTAAACAACAAACTTATTGGAGTCAAAGATTAAAATTTTATAAGGAACTATATAAGTAGTTCTCCTCCAATCTAGAATAATACTTGTATAGTATCCGTATACCCCAAGCAAGTGCCCCTCACTTCTTTAACTCACCCTCTACTTATAGTACATAGTTTCAAAAATTTCAAGGTTCCTAACGATACTTTAACACTTTCGACTAAAAGTGGAAGATTGACGTGCCAAATACGTGCCATCATTTTGATATTCATGACTATGTGCCACATTTTATAAATTCTGAATGTGAGTGCGTGTGCGTATGCATTACAGATGTGTTTCTTCGTGCGCACGTGAGCATGTATTTTCTGCAAACTTAACAAACTTTATGACCTTAAGACAATAACTATGTAAGTTTATTTTTTCGAACGAGTTAAGGATGCCGGGCTCAGCGATAACAATAAAGCTACGGCAATAGCCGAATTGAAAACAACAACAACAAATCGCATCGGACATAACTTATGTGTATCCGAAGGAAAATTTTACCATTCCGCTGCTGACACGCAAACTACATATCTATACTCATACAGCTTAAGCTTTCAATGCCACTACCACCGCCCCCACCAAAGACGGCAAAATTACTGCCGCTGCCCGTGCTTCACATACATATGTATACGACTGTGTACGTGTGCTAGTGTTGACGGCATCCATCGCCATCATCGATGCTATCTTCAATTTGAATTGCCTTCTTGTGCTTGTCCTTTGTTCCGTTTTGCATATAAATATCCTTTTTATGGCTCCTATTTTTACGCCGCTCAACACTTTAAATATTTAATGCATCATTTCGGAATTTAGTGCGCCAGCGAATCCACTTTTGCAAAGCCGCCCAACAACACTTTAACGCTCTTGTCTTCATGGCTTTCTTACTATTATTTTTCGCGCTGCATTTGTTTTAGGACCGAGCCGATTGCCACTCCTGCATACATGCCATTTTGACACGTTACAATTTTTATTCGCTATTGTCATTCGTTTTTTAGTTTCATCTCCGCTGATTTTGGTTTGCTGTGCTCGTTTTTTGCCAAGTATACGAGCGATTCGCACATAAAATCGGACAGTAAAACATAAGTTGCTCAGTGATCTGTTGGCATGAAAGTGTTGAACACCACTTTGTAGATGGTTAAAGTACTTGTTTATTGTTGCTGTTGCTGTTGTTGTTTTATGTTTTATTTTGTTTTTTAAATAGTTGCAGTCAGTCATTGCTTGGCTCTATCGTTGTTAGCGATTTAGTCGACAATGAACGCTATCCGGTAATGACAATAAAGTCCGGTACTCACTGGCTGGTTTACAGTAATTGCTTATTGTTTCCATCATTTTAGTACCTACTGTTTATGCCAAAGTATTGCCGTTTCCACTGTCGCTCGACTTTTATACCCCGCAATTTGATGCACTGTCGCTTATGTTGTTTTTTATGACGAGGGAAATTCACCTCTTTTACGATGGTGGAATTTTATTTTGAAGTAAACAAGCTATATTGAGAACAAAGTGCTGAAGGTAGGACCTTTTATTAAGTATTTAGGTGTTAAACACAATAGAGTTGATTTGGGGTGAAATTTAACAAGAAGCATTTCGATTAAAACGTCATTGTTACCCACGGGCTGGATCTTATATTTTTGGGGTAGTTCTAGGTTAGGCTATGTAAATTGGCTGATTTTTCGTGAATTCACGCATAATGCCGCTTGCACAGCTAGCGATGCCTTTCCGTTGTGATGTTCAAAACTCCTAGGCATGGCTCAATAGGACCGTCGCATATCGACAAAGTAGGTAGAGCTCGCCACAAATTTAATGAGTCTGCTAATATCGATTCCAGCTAACTCGTAGAAAGTATATCAACCAAGATGCTTCAACCTTAGTCTGCCAAAAGCTGGTCGGTGGAGGAGAAAGCTGCTAGATGTTAACATCATGGTCCACAAAAATGCTTCGTCCATCTGTGTGAGTACTTATGATGCAGTTTCAAGTTAGAACACCTACCATTGCGGCGATGAGAACTTTGCTAGTAAAAGGTGAACCATTTCGAAATTTTCTACTTTTTTAAAGAAAAAACACAAACAAATTTAATGAGGAATGTATCATTGGAAGAACATTCTTTAGCATAAATTTTTTTAATATCATCTCTTTCAAATGCTGGCCGCGGCTACCTCCAGATGGTCCACCCGTCGAGTCCAATTTTCTATGACTCGTTCGAGTACAGGTCTAACGGTGTGATATCACATAATCTTCGTGGCCAATCGATAGGCTCAAACCGTGAAATTATCTGCTCACCAAAGTGTTCTCTCAATAAATTCATTCATTGATGCGATGTGTGGGAAGTGGCGCCGTCTTGTTGAAACAAAATGTCACGGAGACCACGAGCTTCAATTTCAGGCATCAAATGGTCAGTTATTATGGCGCCATAACGGTCACCATGGACGGTTATGTTCTCACCGGCATCACTTTTGAAGATATATGGAGCAATGATTCCACCGGCCCACAAACCACACCAAACCATTGTTTTTTCTGAATGAAATGATAACGTTTGTATCTCTTCAGGCTGCTCTTCGTCACAATGAGGTCGCTTGGAAAGGTCGAGCGGTTTCAGTTCTTGCACAAGTATCACTTTATACGCTTTCAATTTAAGATCTCGACGAAAATGCGCCAAGTCGTTCCATACGTCAGTCCAAATTGCTGCGAACGGCACTGAATCATCTCCGAACGGTCTCCGTGTACACTTTCAGCTACGATTGCTATATTTTATTCACTGCGTGTTGGAAGTCGTCAGTAGGCCGAGGCCGATTATATTGACCATAAGTTGAGCGAAGTGCGCGAAACACGTTCTTTACAAAACGATTTGTAAACGTTGTTAAGGCGTAAGTCTATCTATTATGATGTGTCAAACAATACTGAAAAATAATACCATTACAGCTTGACACAACTTAAGCGAGATCCGTCAAAAAGGTCTTTTGAAAAAAGAATCTCTACTTGGATAACCCGTTCACTCGAAAGATGGTTTACGTCAGCCAGCTCAAGACCCGTCTAACAGTTTTGCTAACGGAGCCGTACTTCGGAGAAGTACATTTGTTGCTACCTTGGTAGCTGTCACTTCTGCTTGAAAAGACAAGAATCAAGAATTTATTGAGAGCTCTCAATAGACTATTCCGCCTTCAACTTACCCTTGAGCTTCGATCTGTGTGTGAAAATGCTCACTGCGCCTCTTTTCTGGAACTCTGAGTCAGTACCACTCTAATATTGGAAGAGAATGGTTTTAACAACAGCTGTTGTACTGCCATAGCTAGGTAAAATTCATATCCGCATGGCAACAATTGCGACAATTTAAGATGTTTCGAATGTGGGTCGTTTTCGTTCATCTTAAATGTGAATACTCCAAATTAGTATGCAAATCGTAAGCTTATACTATTTACTGTTTTTTCTTCAGTGAAATTTTATAGTGACAATACTAACGGCTTTTTACTCATCTGCAGTCACTTCTCTATTTGTTCACCCCTGGCAGTTGTCGACGGCACACGTAAATTTAGTTTAAGCGCAAGTGGATTTATTGCTGGTATTCTAATGCCAATGTTCATGTGTGGAGAGATGCTTTTTAGCATTTTTTTAATAACCAAAATAAATACAATTTTTGTGTCCAAAGAAGTATAGAAAGGGGAGTATACTCTCTTAGCAGTCATACTTATGTACTCAGTAGGATCATTGGACTACCCAACTAAGTACCACTTAAAAACTTGATAGATTTGATAGCCTTCTAAAGCTTGTTCAGCGTCCACAAATATTTTGCTGGAGAATGACTTTATCGTGTCTTTCCTCGTACTGTGGCCGTTGTTCTTTTAGTGCTCAGCTCAAACGCATCAATTGCGTTCGGTATCGATCTCCTGTGATGGTTTCACTTGGCTTTAGCAGCTCATAATATATTACCCCCAGCTGGTCTCACCAAATGCAGAGCACGACCTTGGCGCCGTGAATGTTCGCTTTTGCCGTCGACGTGGAGACATGTCCAGGCTTTCCCCATGACTTTTTTCACTTAGGATTATAGTAGTGGATCCATTTTTCGTCGCCAGTTACAATGCGATGTAAAAATCCCTTTCGGTTGTGCCTTTCAAGCAGTTGTTCACATGCAAAGAAGCGCCGTTCGACATCTCTTGGCTTCAAGTCGTAAGGAACCCAGTTTCCTTGTTTCTGAATCATCCCCATGGCTTTGAAGAGTTTTGATAGGGCTTGCGGTGTCACTTGCAACGATTCGGCCAATTCTTCTTGGGTTTGAAACGCATCTTGGTCGAGTAATGCTTCCAATTCAGCATCTTCGAATATCTTCTCCCTTCCACCACCATGCCGGTATTCGACTTCATAATCACCATTCTTAAAACGTTGAAACCATTCGCGACATGTTCTTTCACTTAGGACAGCCTCACCATATGTATCCGAAAGCATTCGATGAGCCTCAGCCGCACTTTACTTGGAATTAAAAAAGAAAAGCAAAATTACCCGCAAATGTCGAGAATTCGGCTGAAAACGTGACATTTTCAGTTGAGAATAAATTTTTGATGCAAACAGATCTCTACAAATATTTTGTTGGGTTAATGTTGACACAAATGTCCAAGATCGATATAAAAAGATTTAATTGATTTAATCGACCAGTGCTTGACCCTAGAGACATCTATTGGAAAACGGCGGAAGCAAATATATAATATATCTGACCACCCTATATGCACCCGATATATATTTTATGTATATATTTCATACTTGACTCACATGCTTGTGTTCCTTCAACATTACAGCGTGAGCTGCTAAACATCACATCCATATATTCCCACACTTTTCCACCACTCCTTCAGCGCTCACTGGCTGTTAGCGTGTCAGACACGAAGCGCATAAATGAAATTGCGACATTTATGGGTAGTTTCTGTAAATGGAATCCGGCCATTTTTGCGCATTTATTTAAATTGCGAACGCTCCCCATCCGCATCACTCAGCTGTATATCTTCGCTTCTCAACCATTCCCTAGCTCTTTTGTCTGGCCTTGGCTTTCACGCTGACTACGTTTTGGTTTTAACCTCTTCAATAGCGGCTCCACTGCTTGGTTGTTTGTTTTGCTTTCCTCTTTTTTTATATACCCAACATTTTATGCTTTTATCTTATTTCGTTGTCTCGCGTTTGTGCTTAACGAATTTCCAAATTTGTCTCCACCACTTAGGCGGCTCTCAAGCGCCAGTTATCCTATCAGATGCCAGTGAAAGGTGCTATGAACTGGTGCCACACTCACGCACTCTTAGCCAAAAAGCGCTGGAAACCCATTTAACTTGGCATTTACATAGTTTAAGAGCAAAACCACTCGATTCTAGGATTTTATGTCTTTCTTTTAGTTTGCTTTTGTGCTTATTTGTTGTTTGTGTTTTATTCACTTGCAGTTCTAAATAGTTTAAATATTGAATGTAAGTGCTGATGCCTTGTGTAAGTCTAACATTTTCCTCGGCGTAATTTTGCTTTGAAAAGATACGTGTTTTCAATTTTACTAAGCATTTAAGTATGCACAACGGTAACCATTTTTAATTGTTGCCCTTTCTTAGTGTTGCACTCGTTAAAATGGGTAACGAATGAGTTTTCTTCTTGAAGTTGTGAATTCCTTTGCAATTGTATTTGTATTATCTGACTTTTATAGATAATCTATGATGTGTAACACCCTTGGAAGTAAAATTTAATAATGCAATTTTGAGAACTTGTTGTATTGGGATTATTAAGTTTGACGCGCTGTTTGTAACACCCACTTTTTTTTAAGAAAAACAAGAAAAAACGTTAACTTCGGCTGCAACGAAGCTAATATACCCTTCACAGGTGCATTTCTTTTAGTAATTATGTGTTCAGTTTGTATGGAAGCTATATGCTATAGTAATTCGATCTGAACAATTTTTTCGGGGATTATATTATTACCTTAAGCAGTAATCCATGTCAAATTTCGTGAAGATACCACGTCAAGTTTTCCATACCAGCACTAGATTCCGATCGTTCAGTTTGTATAGCAGCTATATGCTACAGTGAGCCGATCTGAACAAATTCTTCGTATATTACATTATTACCTTAGAAAATAACTTGTGTCAACTTTTGTGAAGATACATTGTCAAATGTGAAAGTTTTCCTTACAAGAACTTAATTCCGATCGTTGAGTTTGTATGGCAGCTAAATGTTATAGTGGTCCATTATCGGCAGTTTCGACAAATGAGCATCTTCTTGAAGAGAAAATTACGTTTGCAAAATTTTAAAACGATATCTTAAAAACTGAGGGACTAGTTTGTATAAATACAGACGGACAGGCAGACGTACAGACAGACAGACGGACATGGCTAAATCGACTCAACTCAACATACTGATCATTTATGTACTATATAGTATATACTTTGTAGGGTCTCCGACGCTTCCTTCTTGGTGTTACAAACTTCATGGCACAATAGTAGTAGGCACAATAGTCTACAATAGTAGACCGATTATGTTAACCATAAATTGAGCGAAACACATTCTTTACAGAACATGAGTTCTCGTTATAATGTTGAACCACTTGGAAGTTTCTCCAAAATGAAATGTGTTAATCAACACATTTTAGGTGCTTGAATATTTCAAGCAAATATTTGAATATTATATGCGAATATGATGGAACTGGCATCCCGTGAAGCCCCATCATAATTGGCGTGGGTCAAACAGAATCAAATTAATTGCCAATTATTTGTATTCTCTCCGGATTTTAAAGTGGGATTAGTTCAGCTTGATTTAACTTTTTGCTGGTATTGCTTTATGTGTTTTTGATGGTTAAAATGAAAACCTTTGTTGGATTTAATATATGAAGATTGAGCGAAGCTATATCAAATAAGTATGGTGGGCCTAAGTTCAGGTGTACCCTAACATTTTATACTTTCGTAGTTTCATTACTATATTTTGATTGGTGTCTGAGATGTTTATATTAACGTAATGAGCTTAAATGATATATAAGTCCAATTAACCCTGCCTATAGATCCCGTCTTACGATTTTTTCGAAAATTTATGGGGAAGTTTATATAAGTCATAAGTTGCTCTGCGAAATGTCAAGTTTGTAAATTTCAGCATAACTGAGATATACGATGGGTTATAAAATACCCAATGTGCTAATAAGGGTTCTAAGTGCATCTGAAATTTAATATATGTGACAACCTGTTAATCGGCTGTCCGTCAAGTGTCGATCAAAATCAACTGTGTTACGAACTAGATGCAAATAAAATTGCAATTGTGAATTAGTTCGGGTGCTGATATTGTATACTAAATATAAATATATATAAAAGACGTATCAAATATATAGACAATGAAAGTTTTTAAGATGCAAGGAACTGCAGTTGGAAGTAGACAGCTGGAGCGGCAACGATGAACCTGGACGGCATGCAAGAAAAATAAATAATAATCGAAATGGCGTCGTAATAAAAATTACAAATTTGAGAATCAACCCTACTATCAAAGTAGAAGCATCGAAACACCATAACGTCAGATTCGAAAACTTTTTTACGATCCACAATTTGTTGTGTCATACCTGGATATTTGGCAACTGCCACTGTGAGTGACATTAGTATCAATCGTGTTTCTTCATTAGGCATGAAAGAAATGAAGAAGAAACCACGGAGAACTTCCGTCTTTGTAATCGACAAAACTAATAATATACAAGTATAAACAAAGCGCTGGAATGACAATTCAGTAATAACCAGATTTTCAAACAGATCCATTCTATGACTCCTTTTTGATTGCTTTTTTTAATTGGTGAGTAACTTTTTGGTACATACGCCAATGTGACAAGTTAAAAGATACCATCGGAAATGCCGATTATTGACCAACTGAGCAGATGTGCTCGCTGCCACCAATGTGAAGAATAAACTCAGCAGCAGAAAATGTGATGTAATACTTCATTCAAAACAATGCTGTTTTGACTTCCATAATGGGTTACCACAACATGAAGGGAAAATAAAAAATATTCAATAAACTTATAAAGAAAGCTTTGGTTAGTTTTAAGATGAATTAGCATTGAAGCGATTAAAACAAACTATGTGTTTAAACAAAATTGAAATTTTTATTTCACTAATGGGTAGTTCAATACCCAAGTAAGTATATCCAGCTCCAGGATCTTAGCGGGTTAAGAACATTTTTTTCTTAGTTTTTGTTTATTAAGAAAATCCTTTGCAAAAACCGGTTATGATTAATATTACACGTATTTCTTATTTTCTAGTGTGCTGGAAAGCTTTGAAAATACGTCCTCTGATTTTAAAAATGTCTCAACTTTGACCTTGAAAATGGGCACATATTAATCAAAATTATTCCTGTCTTATAAAGAGTGTATATTGTTTTACATTTTCTCTATGAACTAGAAAAAAAAATAAAATTGACATCTCCAAAAACTTGCCAGATATGATTCTTCGCGTGAACACTGTTGCGTGGGTATTTAAATACCCATCAGGCAGAAATGGGTTAAAGAGGCTAAATTTAATATATGAGTTATATGAGTAAAACATCAACCTGAGGAAGAAATCACTATATTAGCGAATGTAGTTTTACCAAAGGTCTTGAACAATTTGATTTATATTCAGCGCTTAACAGCACGGTAGATTGAAATTTTTATATCAAGTATATACTTACTATATAGGCAAGGCGAAGTATTTACCAGATTTTATGCATTCTTAGCATCACGACGTTCCTACCAGACAAAGAAGCTTTTAGAGTTTTAATAATATAACTCACAATTGATCAATATAAATGTAAGGTGTAACGTTAACAGTGTGTCCAGAATCTTTATATTAGGTATATAGGAGCTAGGCACCCAATTTCAACAATTTTGGGCGAAAGGTTGATAAAAAAAAGTTTCTGCATGAATTTTATCAATAATACTCATAAATCTGCCAATGTATGTGGCGTATGGTAATTATGGAGATTAAAAATTCATAATACAATTTTGAAAATTTTTAGCATGAAGTAGCAAACCTTAAAGATATCATTTGAGCACATTTTTATCCAATAATGTCAATGGATCACTATTTATATTCTGCAAAATGAAAAAATAATGAAAATAAAGGTTACTATGTATAGAAGCAAGCGCGGTTTTAGCCCTATTGCTCCCATTAAAGAGGCGGACGAGAATTGTTCTGAACAAGTCTGCTTGTTATAGCTAGGCCCACGTCAACTTTGTATACATTTTCAGACCGCAGGTGATCGTTTTTATAGGCTTTCGGTTGATGGCATTTTGTGAACGTGGCAATTGTTCTTTTGCCGCCATTTACTTTTTATAGTGCCTAGCTACACGTCTACCAAGTTTCAACATACTGATCATTCATACAATATATGTGGGTTTTACTCTATATATAGTATGTCTCGGCTATTTTTGCATGACACAAAAAACCCTTAAGTGAGCAATAGTTTAGTTCTTTAGGAACTTGTTTCCAGATTATAAATGATTACCTTCTTCCTTAGATATTCTTTCTCAACTTTTCTTAAAACTAAATGTTGTCTTTGCGTACGAAACTCTTTTAAATATTTTAAATGATTGAAATGAGAACCTCAAATACATAAAGAAATCTGCAAATATCCGCGGCTATTAGCAACTTCGTTGAGACTTTTTATCTTCGTCAACTACGCAAATTCAATCACTTTGCATTTTAATTAAATTGATAACTACTTTCTAATTGACTCAAAACGATAACAAAAGTTCAGCGAAAAACTTTGTCGATGCCTGCAGCAAATTACAGTATTAGAGAATTTCCCGGAAGAAATACAGATAAAGCAGTAGAAACAAGAAGAGACGAATCTGCATAACAAATCACTTGTTGAAATTGAAAAGATAACAAGAAAAATTCAGTTCAGTCGTAGCGCCGAGAAGAAGAACTGGATAAAAAAATAGCATGAAAAGATTTTCACTTAAAAATAAATTTAAAACTACAACACCGAGACAAATGGAATGACAACGAATTTGCGAAATAATCCCAATTGGAACGAGCATACGCTTGAGGAGGGTAAAGCAGCGAATGCGTTGGGGTCTCGGAGTGCATTTGAAATTTGATTACTGCGCCGGACACTACGCGCACATAGTTCGTCGACACACTCATTTATAATAAACTATACCGAGGTTTTATATAAACTTAGCAGCTGTTGTTGTAAGCATGATTTTTTTTTTTCTTTTTTCCTCTCTTAAACTTTAGTGTCTTCTCGTAGATATGTAAGTATGTACTTTTGCGGATGCTCGTAGCGCTTAAATTTCTGGGTTTACAACTAGCTTGGATTTGAATAAAAAGTTGTAGGGCGTACGAGAGAGACACGCAAAACGACAGATATGGCAGCAAGAATGAAGAAAATACAAACAAAATAGCGCCCAACTCCTTTAGCCATTGTCCAAGAATTGCTAACTACTTGCGCTTTTTCCCAAGGGCATTCTTAGCTTTAGTTCTTATTTTTGCAGTTTTCGGTTTGCTATTTATTCCTTTATGACAACGCGTTTTGTTGTGGGATAAACTTAAATTGCTAACTGAAATGTGCAGGAATGCTCAAATCTCACTGCAATTCGCTGGCCAAATAAAACTAATTCTCTTAATGCAACAGTTTGGGAAAAACAGAGCGCTGTGTTGCCATAACAGCGCGTAGGTCAAATCTGTTGCAAATTTCGCATAGTCTCTGTTAGACAAAGACAGCAGTATAATTCTATATGGAAGCCGGAAAACTAAAACTCAAATGTACTATGTATAGTATATAACAGGTCGTTTGAAAAGTCCTCGGCTTGACAATTGATTTCTTACTGGAACTAAATCCGTATGATTAGTTAGCCCCAATTTTCAAAAAACATGTGTATAAATTTTGATAACTTTTGTTATTATGAAAAAAGTGGATAAAAAGGAATTTCGATTATTAATAAAATTTTGCCTTTTAAAGGAAAAATGCAGTTGAAGCGAAAACTTGGCTTGATGACGAGTTTCCGGACAATGCTCCCGGAAAATCAATTATCAAGAATTTGTATGCTAAGTTTAGACGTTGTGAAATGAGCACTGAAGACGGTGGACGCCATCCATCAACAGCGACTATTACATGGCATTATACCGTTTGAAGAACGAAATCGCTGAAAAATGAAGTGCGGTTTCATCAAGACAATGCGCCGTGTCAAAGTCGAATTGCTCCCGGATCCATCGTTTTCTCCAGATCTGAATTCAAACGACTATTTCCTGTTCTCAGACCTCAAAAATAAATATTCTTCGTCGAATAAAATAGATGACCGCCGAAACTGAGGTCTATTTTGAAGCAAAGGACAAATCGTACTACATAAATGGTATCGAAAAGATGGAGGATGAAAGGAACTAAAGGACCCAGAGTAATCTATATTCAGCGGGCGCTAACCAAGGCCGTCAAGAGTGCGTGACTCAGTTTTGAAATATCCAAAAATCATATAGCTAGACGAAGATTAACTCTAAAGGTACAGCAAAATTGCCGCAATGTCAAAAAACTGAACATAGTCATCTGAGCATCGCTTTGTAAGGCCAGTAATTGAACAAATTTCATAACTGTTGGATATTCTATATGTAGCGCCTTAAAAGATAGCTACTAGGAATGCAATCGAACAATAATTAGGACGCTTAAGCAAACTTCAAGTAAAGAGGTGTTTAGAGGTTACCAGTGAGGCTATACTTTTTTAAGAGTAGGTCTTTTTTACAGCTGTTACCTAAATTACAAACAGTTTAAGATGTCAATACATGACACTTGAAAAGATTTATTTCGGAGCAAAGTTTGCAACTAGTGAAAGCGACCCTGCGTCTTATATTCGGTAGACATAATCGCCCAGCGGAGACGGTACAACCGTCAATCGACTTGACTCTACTTTTAATCTAGTGGATAATGTGCATTGTCAAAGACCGTACCCTATGCACTGAAGAGGCTATTGCTGCTGTGAAGTAGAATATCAAAGAAGACCCGAATAAATTCCTTCGCTATCGTGCAAAAATCAAAGCTGTGCACATCCATTTTATAGCGGATTTTGTGGAGGTATCTCAGCTTGTGGGCTCACAAAATCCAACTGGCACAATAATTGAAACGCGTAACACGTTCGCGTGAATGGGACCAAAACGAGATGGCTACCGATCCCAATTTTCACAAGAATATTTTGTTCAACGTTGAACCCCTGTCTTGGTTAAATAGGTAATCCACAAGCCATTGTTGCGAGGTCAAATTGTCAATAATTCAGTGATTGGTGTGCTCTATGAGGAAATCATTGCTTCGTATTTCTATAATGCAGCCGGTTTCATTATTAACTCGAATCGTCATTCTTTGGAATTGTATTTCAGTATTCTCTGTTTGATTCATTATTATCATAAAACATTGAACAACTATTGCTCTTAAAGTTTTTTAAGTTGGTAATCGCACACCACCTCTTCGTCGATTTCAAAGCTGCTTTCGACAGCACGAAAAGGAGCTGCCTTTATGCCACGATGTCTTGATGAATTTGGTATCCCCGCAAAACTAATACGGCTGTGTAAGCTGACGTTGAGCAACACGAAAAGCTTCGTTGAGCCGTTCGATACCAAACGAGGTTTCAGACAAGGCGATTCCCTATCGTGTGATTTTTTCAACCTGCTTCTGGAGAAAATAGTTCGGGCTGCAGAACTAAATAGAGAAACAGCTGCTGGCGTATGCCGATGATATTGATATCATCGGCCTCAACACCCGCGCCGTTAGTTATGCTTTCTCCAGGCTGGACAAGGAAGCGAAAAAATGGGTCTGGCAGTGAACGAGGGCAAGACGAAATATCTCCTGTCATCAAACAAACAGTCGTCGCACTCGCGACTTGGCACTCACGTCACTGTTGACAGTCATAACTTTGAAGTTGTAGATAGTTTCGTATATTTGGGAACCAGCATAAACACCACCAACAATGTCAGCCTGGAAATCCAACGCAGGATAACTTTTGCCAACAGGTGCTACTTCGGACTGAGTAGGCAATTGAAAAGTAAAGTCCTCGAACATAAACCAAACTGCTATATGGTGCAGAGGCTTGGACGATGTCAACAACGGATGAGTCGACGTTGCGAGTTTTCGAGAGAAAAGTTCTGCGAAAGATTTATTGTCCTTTGCGCATTGGCCACGGCGAATATCGCATTCGATGGAACGATAAGCTGTACGAGATATACGACGACATCGACATAGTTCAGCGAATTAAAAGACAGCCGCTACGCTGGCTAGGTTATGTCGTCCGGATGGACGAAAACACTCCAGCTCTGAAAGTATTCGACGCAGTACCCGCCGGGGGAAGCAGAGGAAGAGGAAGATCTCCACTCCGTTGGAAGGACCAAGTGGAGAAGGACCTGGCTACGCTTGGAATATCCAATTGGCGCCACATAGCGAAAAGAAGAAACGACTGGCGCGCGGTTGTTAACTCGGCTATAATCGCGTAAGCGGTGTCTACGCCAATTAAGAAGAAGAAGAATCGTTCCTTTAATGGAGGCGATGCAATGTTGTTTTTTGAGCGGAATTTTTCTTAAATCGTTTTAATATAAGACAACTCTTGAATTACACCTGCTCTGGCCTATACATTAAAATCAGGCTAAATGCACTTTGAATACGTTATTGCACAGAACCTGAACAATATGGGCAACACATTGAGACGCCGAACTGGACATACACCAGCTTGGGATAGTCATATGAAAAAAATAATTGAAATGATATGATATGTTTTGAATTTAGACTTAACTTTCAAATGTTATGTAAATACATTACTTAGCCATCAGATAAATGATATTGAACCATCTGTTGCGAGAGAAGTGCTGTTAGATTCAGCTCTAGACGAAACCATCAATCTCAGAGTTATCGCATTCATAAAAACCATATGATATCCCGAGCACAGTGGATGTACAAAAGAAGAGATATTTGGGTAATGTTTAGGTTAGCCATTTTTATACCCTGAACAGGGTATATCAAGTTTGCCACGAAGTTTGTAACTACCAGAAGGAAGCGTCGGAGACCCTATCAAGTATATATATAAATGATCAGTATGATGAGCTGAGTCAATTTAGCCATGTCCATCTGTCCGTCTGTCGGTCTGTCTGTCTGTCCGTCTGTCTGTTTGTCTGTCCTTCTGTATATATACGAACTAGTCTCTCAGTTTTTAAGATATCGTTTTGAAATTTTGCAAATATCATTTTCCCTTCAAGAAGCGGCTCATTTATCGGAACTGCCGATATCGGACAACTATAACATGTAGCTGCCATACAAACTGAACGATCGGAAAAAGTTCTTGTATGGAAAACTTCTGCATTTGATAAGATATATTCACAAAATTTGGTACATATTATTTTCTAGGAAAACAATGTAATATCTGAAGAAATTGTTCAGATCGGTTTACTATAGCATATAGCTGCCATACAAACTGAATGATCGGAATCAAGGGCTTGTATGGAAAACTTTCGCATTTCACGTGGTATCTTCACGAAATTTGACATAGATTACTGCTTACGGTAATAACATAATCTCCAAAAAAAATTTTCAGATCGGTTTACTTTAGCATATAGGTTCCATACAAACAATGAACCTAGCTTTTTTTATTGGATTCATTAAACCAAATAGCAAAACCTGAATTTCCGTGAAATACATGGAACTTGCTTTCGCAGCTGATTAGTATTTGATTTCGGTCAATGGCAATTTCTCTTTGTTTGCCAACTGTTATGCGCTCTTTTAAACTTGCCACTCACATTACCACCAACACGTGCCCACAGCCTTTGGCAAGCCCTTTTGTTGGGTACACATTGCAGCGCTGGTGCTGCATGTCCGTTGTTGCCGCCGTTGCATTCATGTTGCCATTTTTGCCGTTATTGTACTTCAGCTCAAACTTTGTTCGCCGCTTTTGTTCTCAAAATGCAATTTTCTTATTGCTTTACTCGCCTGCTCGCAGTGTGATAATGTACACTCTACATTTGTTGTTGCGCCCATGTAGTTGTTTGCATTTTGCAACAATTGGCTTTCACCGCTCAACAAAGGTGAAGGCATGGGCAGAAATACGGTGAAGCGAAAATTGCAAATGCAAATGCATTAACAAAAGGAGAGTCAAAACTTGCAACATATTTCTGCTTATTGGTAGCTCAAGGATGGGTGCATCCAGTTGAGACCACTCACCTGTCGCTTGCATTTCGCTGCCACAGACAATAATTGGTATCTGCAAGACTCACCAGCCACCGTGGGTTGCTATAAGGCTTATTTTGTGAATGGCTGTGTAATTCGGTGCAAGAGGAGCAATAACAAAATAACAAACGATGTGCGATCGAATCATTTCATAAACATGTATGGTATGTGCAACACTTAAAAACAGGCTCATGTCATTGCATTTACTTAATAACTGTATATTCGAAACTCTGTCTTTCTCTTGTTCAAAATCCACGACTTACTAATGTGGTTGCTGTTATTGCATTTATAATTTTTATACTCTCGCAACAATGTTGCTAAGGAGAGTATTATAGTTTTGTTCACATAACGGTTGTTTGTAAGTCCTAAAACTAAAAGAGTCAGATATAGGGTTATATATACCAAAGTGATCAGGGTGACGAGTAGAGTTGAAATCCGGATGTCTGTCTGTCCGTCCGTCCGTGCAAGCTGTAACTTGAGTAAAAATTGAGATATCGTGATGAAACTTGGTACACGTATTCTTTGGCTCCATAAGAAGATTAAGTTCGAAGATGGGCAAAATCGGCCCGCTGCCACGCCCACAAAATGGCGAAAACCGAAAACCTATAAAGTGTCATAACTAAGCCATAAATAAAGATATTAAAGTGAAATTTGGCACAAAGAATCGCATTAGGGAGGGGCATATTTGGACGTAATTTTTTTGGAAAAGTGGGCGTGGCCCCGCCTCCTACTAAGTTTTTTGTACATATCTCGGAAACTACTATAGCTATGTCAACCAAACTCTATAGAGTCGTTTTCTTCAGGCATTTCCATATACAGTTCAAAAATCGAAGAAATCGGATAATAACCTCGCCCACCTCCCATACAAAGGTTATGTTGAAAATCACTAAAAGTGCGTTAACCGACTAACAAAAAACGTTAGAAACACTAAGTTTTACGGAAGAAATGGCAGAAGAAAGCTGCACCCAGGCTTTTTTTAAAAATTGAAAATGGGTGTGGCGTCGCCCACTTATGGACCAAAAACCATATCTCGGGAACTACTTCACCGATTTCAATGAAATTGAAATTTTCTTAACATCCTGATGACATGTACGAAATACCCACGCCTTCTTCCAATATAACGCTATTTTGAATTCCATCTGATGCCTTCTCTGTATAATATATAGTACATTAGGAACCAATGATGATAGCGGAATAAAACTTTACACAAATACGGTATTTGAAAAATATGTAAATGACGTATAATGAAATCTCGATTATTACTTTATCATGCGAGAGTATAAAATGTTCGGTGACACCCGAACTTAGCCCTTCACTTACTTGTTTTTTTTTTTATTTTATCGCCACTTTTTTTATATACAATATATAGATACGAGTAAGCCCTTTGTTAGGTTAGATATATGAAAACTCCTTTAGTTACATCAGCATGGCGTGGGATCATCACGTTATTATAATACGCTATTTCGCCTGACCCCGCAGTCGTATATTTGTCCTTGCGTTGAAAATATGTGTTTAGAAATGAAAAAGTTGAATTTATCATTTTATTTTTTTCAATATATGCAGCTGATCGGTAACATGTTCAGTGTTATCGCATGAGTTCGATCGAGCAATGCCCAGCTGGATTTATGTACAACCGTTTAAAGGTGTACCTTGTTCGACCCTTTTCGATGACTCGAACAAACCACAGTTTCCAGCAAAAGAGAACATCATCTTTTAATGTCGTTAAAATAGTTAGTTTCTAAGTAATATCAAAGATTGACAAGAATGAATTTAGCTTGAAAAGGTATAAATACAAAGAAATAAATAATCTTTCGAGAAAAGTGATTGGCAAACCAAACGAGACCCTTTTAATAAAATACATCATTTTGAGTTGTTTGTAAAATCGAAAAATATATAAAAAGTTCGACATTTCTGTCGCGATACTTAAATCAGAACGTTTCAAGGCATTATGTCAAATTGAATATTCAGAATTAGAATTAGTGTTTCCAGACATTCAAAAAAAATTCAGTACCGTGGTTAAATGTAACCTTAGGTTTTTCCACCAAGTTTAGGAAACAGCATTTAGTTACAAAGAAAGAAATTTGCTGAGCAGGTTTCTCAACAGAAATTTGAGCTACATAACTCTATAGGACAGTGCGAACCAGTGTTTTTTAAATGCAATCTTCCTTCTCTCAATTCAGTTCACATTTATATGTTAATATTGAGCTTTTGCTACTCGATGGTTCTCAAGAAAAACAACAGCTTTCACAAGATAAAGGGGAACGATTAGCGTTTATAAGAGGACTGAATTATTTCTTGTGTTTCATCGATATTTATTAAATATAAATTGATGAAAGACTTGCACAGATTTTTTTGCCGAATATACCAGTCAATGATTTCCATGTTTTCTTTGAATTCTATTATCAATACCACCAAAACCACTTAAAGTTGCATAATTCAGTTAAGAAATTTTATCCTGTCCAGAAAAGCTGATCGGAGAAACATATTTCTCGTAACATGTTACCACAGAGTTTAATAGTTTTATGAACCTAACGATGGTTTGTTAATCTACTAAAATGAAATCCATTTTTCCAATAGATAGATTTAGTAATCTATATTGTATTTTGCATTGTAAAAGTGCATTTTCTCAGACAGTTTTGTAATGCGCTTAGTATTTACGGCCCTGATACTGTAACAGCCAATCAACCATAGACTCATAATGAAGATCAATGAATGGGTCTTACACATTACACAATTTACACAAGAAAACTTTGTGTGTGAATCGCTGCTGAATCGCCCAAAATCGATCAATTTCTGAAACGGATAGTTACTGGTGATAAAAATTGATTTACTTACGCCAACTTCAAGCGAAGAGAGCAAGGACGAATTACGGTGAACTGGAGCAAAAAATGGCTAAGCCAGAACTAACGGTCAGGATGGTGTTGATAAGAATTTGACGAGATTCACAAGGAATCATCTGTTGAGAGCTGCTTCTTTATGGAAATACTTTTAATTTTAGCACATCCAAACTTGGACAATAAGAGAAGGAACCTCCAGCAGCTTGGTTTGGATGTTCTTAGTTATGCATCTTATAGTTCGTACCTAGTGAGTTCTACTTGTACATGTTTACTGCGAATAATTTTTCTGGTTAAAACTTCGCTTCAAGAGAAACAGTGAAAATCAGGCGCATAAGAGTTTTAGGAACTGTTAAACATTTATCGAACAGACTGGGGTATATTTGACCTGAATTGAATTTTTCTAACTAAGCTAATTCATTTCTTTTTAATAGACTCTATTTATACAAATGCTCAACAAAATGCGAAACAAGTTTCCAGGCGAATTTTTTCCGTCTGTCTGTTCGTGCCGGTGAAAGCTTTAGTAAAAACTATGTTATCTCGACGAAACTCAAATCTCATATGCATATACACAGCCTATTTGGTTCAGTTTATATCACACATATATTTCATTTGAATGGACAAGGTTGATTTTAAGGGGGTATTCCAGACTAAAGACCCAAGTTTTAAGCGGTTTTTGACAACTGATAAAAAAGTATTTGTTATTACAGATTATAATAGTTTTGTTCACCTAACGGTATAAGCTTATATACATTTATATTATGTTGTCAAACATCCCTTCCTCCTTCGTGTATTTTGAATTTCACGGCTATGTATAAGGCGCTACAGAGCTCGTATATGGCAATACCATATGAAATTTCTCAAGCTTTTTTGAGACACGAAAAGTTACTTTAAATTGTGATGCGCGATTAGAAATCAAAAACCACCAATTGCCTGTCTCAAGAGAAGTAAAATTAAAATAGCCGATAAACTGAGACACGTGCATACGGTTTCACGGCTCAATTCAAAGAGAAATCATTATTTCGTTTTATGGAATCGCTTAGCCTTAATCTTAAACTAACGGCTTAAACTAGTGGTAATGTAAATATGTGTTAAAGAAGAAGTAAGTAATTATCTTTCGTTAAACATTGTATTAGCTTAAGTTAAGATAAGTATTAAGGTAAGTAATAGATTAGTATTATGAATGCTTTATTAAGGTAAGTATTTTATATCATAGAGTTTCTTAATTTAATTTTTAATAATTAAATATTCAATATTTTACAATTCATTTAATTATTCTTGTTTTAGGTATAAATATGTCGCTTAACGCAACACTATATATCTTTAAAGGTGTTGTCATAACCTACAAAACGACGTTATGCATGATTAGTTTATCGTTAAACAGTTACAGATGTGTAAACACGGAGTTCACTACCGCCGAAATTCGCGCTATTTTAAAGTTTTCCTTCGTTAAAGGCAAATTCGCTAGAGAAACGTTCCGTGAGATTAATGGTGTTTAGGGAGATGGTTCTCTATTACTTCGAACTGCGGATGAACGCTCTCGACGATTCAGATCGGGTGAAAACGACACCACGGATAAGCCAGCCGGCGGAAGATGAATACCGATCAAATCATGTAAAATATCGAGTTAGACCGGCATGTGGCATCTCGTGACATCGCCCAGAAGATGGCGAAGGAGTTAGTCATCAAACTATTTTAAACCATCTGCAGAATGTGATTGTGCTGGATACACAAAAAAGTTTGATGTTTCAGTGGCGCATGATTTGACGTAAAAAAACCTTCTGGACCGAATCAACGCCGGCGATATGCTGCTGAAACGGAACGAACTCGACCCATTTTTGAAGCGGATGGTGACTGGCGACGAAAACTGGATCACATAAGTACGAGAATATCATTGACGGCCAGGAAGGTTTTGTTGTGTGTTTGGTGGGATTGAAGTGGAATCATACACTATGAGTTGCTCCCATATGGCCAGACGCTTAATTCTACCATCTACTGCGAAAAACTGGACCGCTTGAAGCAGGCGATCGACCAGAAGCGTCCAGAATTGGCCAACAGGAAGGGTGTAGTGTTCCACCAGGATAACGCCAGACCACACACTTCGTTGATGACTCGTCAGAAGCTACGGGAGCTCGGATGGGAGGTTTTATCGCATCCACCATATAGCGCGGACATAGCGCCAAGTGATTACCACCTGTTCCTGTCCATGGCGAACGCCCTTGTTGGTGTAAAGTTGAACTCAAAAGAGGCTTGTGAAAAGTGAATCGCAAATAAGGAGGGGAGCTTCTCGAAGGGGGTATTATGAAATTACCGTCTAGATAGAAACAGATTATCGAACGAAACGGCGCATATTTGAACTAAATCCGATCACTGTAACACTTTTTATAAAGCATTGAATAAAGAGCAAAAAAGCGGAGGGGAGATGTTTGGAAAGTAGAAATCTGGGTCCGTCCGTCCGTATGTGCAAGCTAAAGATTGAAAAATAATTAAGATATATTAATGATACACATGTTCCTTGGTAAAAAAGTAAGGCAGAGTTCCTAGATGGCTGTAATCGGCCATATGATTTTTGATGTTATGTTATGTACCTTGATGAATCTTCAATGAATCTAAAAACCTTACGTCCAATATGTCGGTCAGTGTATGAGTTATATATATTTTTATAATTAGATTACATAGGGTATTTCCCCGTCTTTGATTCTTGCAAGTGAGTAATGAAAGTTAATAAGAACCAAATATGATTGTGTAATTTTATCGAATTATGTATGTACATGCGTCAACTAACAATCAATAAAAATATTCCTATGTGATATCAACGACAAAAACTATAAAGAAATATAATTTTAGATGGTCATGCATCAGAGTGCATTTTTATTCAACAGACGTGTGAAAGTGTGCGTAAAGTTAATGAAACTAAAATTTTCAGTAGCGCTGTACATATAAAATTTAAAATTCTAATTGTTACTGTAAACATGAAAGTTTCAATTCAAATTTAAATTGATTTTATTTTTGGTACATGTAATTTGATATTTTTGTTTTTGTGGGCGAAGAAGCAATAAAGTTTAAGAAGTTTTGAAAGGTGAATTTCGAAAATTCTGCTCCACGTAAATATATATGTATTCTTTAAATCACGCGACTTTTTTACCTATAGTAAAAAAACATCTTTTCAAATAAATAACCAAATGTATTCAGTTGAAAATCATACTAATATTATAAATGCGAAAATGAAGTTTCAACAATGAATACTGTAATACCGTCCCACTATATTACAATTATTCCCACTGACCTTCCATTCCTGTCTAGCTTTTGCTGGTACTATAAACGAGGCACAAGGACAAACATTACAGGTAGCAGGAGTGCATTTAGAAAACCCATGCTCCTCTCATGGTCAACTTTATGTAGCTTGTTCACGTTTATCTAATGCCCAGACTTACACCTATTTACACCCGACGGGAAAACTTATAACTTTGTCTACAAAAATATCCTAGATTAATAATTTGTATATAATTTTTTTAATTGTTAGAAATCAGAATTATTTATTTTTGTTAAGGTGAAATATACTTTAACATTTGTTGTTGCATTTCAATACGCATATTTTAAGGTGTTGAAACTCCATTGTCTGTAGTAATTTTTAAAAATTGTTGATCTCAGCCAAGCAATAAAGCGGGTAAAAAGCTAATATTTATATATGTATATGTGTATGCGAAAGCCTTTGAAAATAATAAAAAAAAACACGTCATAGCTGGAGGAAATCCATCAGAAACGAAATATAAAATTACAGTTAATTAAGGGAAAAATAATTTATGAGCGATGGTCGTGTGTTGAATTTTTAAGGGTTAATAATGGTACAAGTATATCTCGATTTCTGGCAAAACTGCGAGTCCTAAAAAAAGGTCTATAACTTTTATATTCAGACTTTTTTTACATAACCTCAAAACTTATGAGAAGCATTCAAATCACCTAATTGTTACGGCAGGTTTTTATTTTTATCTTGTAAAACAATACTTTTTCTTTCAAGTAAGTTGGTGAAAACTTGCATTCTTATGTCCGAAATACCTGCATTTTTTTAAATGTTTGTTTATTCTTATTAGTATTTTCAAACAAGAAATCTTAAGTTAAAATATTTATATCTTTTAAGTCAATAGGCTTCAAGTTTTCTCAGAATACATACATATTATTCGGCTCTACCCAGAGGCTTACCGGAGCTACAATTTTCTACTCTATGACAGTAGCTCTAAAGTGGCCACCATTAATTTTTCAAGGCATAAAACTTATAATCGCTCTATAATTTCAATGCACTTGTAACTTGTTTTTGAACTAAGTACGCAATTGAAATAGAATTTAAAAACTTCTAACATCATTTACTTTACCTTCAAGTTGAAAAGAGAAAGCTATTATTTTCCAATACTCGCAAACTTTGTTCTTCGATCATTCAACAAAATATAGGAAAAATTTATTGATAAACATCATTTAAACTTTTCGTTCGTGAAGAAGATACTAGAAGAAAACCATAAAAAATTAATGTTAGGTTAGGTTAGTTTGGTAGGCTAATGAGTCATCCATAGATAGTTTTTGGTCATTTGCGATAGCAAACGAAGTCCGTGAGAAAAAATCATCCTTTAAGATGCACGCGCTTGACTTGAATTTCAACAATTTGATGCGTTATCTTGACAATGTGGGACAAGCGCATAAGGTATGCTCCGTTGTTACCCTGGTGCTTTCTGTTCAGATTCCTGCAGTCATCTCGATCTCTCCGCCACCAGACCGTGATCAGAGAGTATTCCAATCATTTTCCTACAACCGCTTCTATCGAGAGACTGTAGGAACTTTGTATATTTTCGATCAACTATTTGGTACATGTTTGTTACAGTTTTGTACCCAGGTAGATAATTCCTTCGTGTTTTGATTGGCTTGCGTCTCATGACATTTGTGGCCGTTATGCAAAACGAGGTTAAAGGCTTGATAACTGCTTGGCTATAAACCTGTATGTTAACTCTGAAGTTGACTGATGATAACTTAGAGGTTTTCCCAAAATAACAAAGGTCTTTGATGCAGTGCTCCAGCATCTCAAAAGCTCATATTTTTTTAAATATTTAAGGTATTGTGTGCAGCTATTATACTTCTACGTCAACCATATTTTTCATATTTACATTGAACCTTCTTTTCTAATTGAAAAGTTGGATTATGTAGTCTGCGCTTGTCATTATCCACCGAGCGATGCGCGAATGTTTTGTGCGTAAATTATCCTACAGCCATTAGTCGTCTGGCGATTTTTGCGTGCAGTTTTCCCAGGTTCTGCCCACATGCTTATAAGACATTGCCGGCCTTTACTCTAATTCTTCCACATTGTGCCTTCACGGTAGTTTACTGTGGCATACTACCTCAAGGTATTTGTTGCGGTCATTCAGACAGGGAGTTGCGTTCCATATATAAAACGGAGTCTCCATGTAGATATTTTTTATATCTTACATACATACATGTATATTTTTCTTTTCTTTCTCCTAATGAAAACATTGTAAATGTATTTCTTTTCTTGGAAACTATTCGCTAATTAACGCTTAATCATATATAGAACGCATAATAAAATGAATTAGAATAAATTTTTGATTGCAAATGGAAGACATAGACGCTAGTCGAAACCCAAGCCTGGATAGATTAAACTAAACTGAAATTTCGAAAATCTATATGTTAGTTATTATCGAGAGTGGTGAAACTTTTTTTATAAAAAAAACGCAAAAATTTGCAAAATGGTATTTATGTTAGTAGACATCTTCCGTTGTTAAGAAGGAAATGTCATCTGCATCTGCCACTTTCTTGGAAACTATACCGCTTAATTAACGCTTAATCATATAGAACGCATAATAAAATATAAATTGTATTAGAATAAATTTTTGATTGCAAATGGAAGACATAGACGCTAGTCGAAACAAATATCAGGAAACAAGTAAGGAAGGGCAACTTGCAATAATCACATATAAGATATAAACTAAACTGAAATTTCGAAAATCTATATGTTAGTTATATAGAAGGAAAGTATTGTTCCAATTCAATCTATTTTTAATACAGGAGATTACCATATTATTATCAAAGAAACATTCTCCCCGAATTTCAATATTATACCTCATAGATTGAGTAATATTTTAGGCTACGGCTCCTATAAACCCTTCCCGTACAATCTCGGGAGTAAAATTCTATGTCTTTGAAGCATTTTTTTTATTGATTTATGGCACTTTGCACCCATGTACGAACTCTCACTTACTTTTTTTTTGCGGAGGAACGCGTGTATGAAATTTCGTCTCAAATTTGTAAGCTACAGCTTGCAAACAGGACAAACACTCACCTGGATTTCAATTCAACTCGTCATCCTGATCATTTAAATTTATATAACCATGTATCTATCTCGATTATTTTTAGGACTCTGGCCTCGAGGAGTACCTTCGAAGCAGCACAATGCAATGGTATGCAGATGACAGACAAAAATGTGGGTGACATAGTGGGACCACGTTCCGAACTGCACTTTTCAAGCTGAGAATTATGTCAATAGTAGATGGCAGAGATTGGTTAGGGAAAATGTATAGCAGGAAACGACTTTTAATTCCCATCGGTAGTCTAGCGGCACTTCAGGCAATTTTCGTAATTTTCGAAATTAAATCAAAAATAGCACTGGAGTGCATTAGAATGCTTAAGAGGTTTATCTTTGAAAACAACATTCTAGTAGCATGGATACTCGGTCATCAATGGAAATAACATAGCCGATCTTCTGGCGAGAGAAGCTGGAGCAACCAGTTCGACAGAACCGGAACTGTTCTTAGCCGTGGGTCCCACACTCAACGAGTGGAGAGGAAACAGCCGATAGAAAATGCAAAAAATGTCTGGGCTTCGACAGGAGAGGCTGTTTGGGGGATAGCTGGATACAAAACGGTTAAAGAAACTAATCGCCCTTCCCAGAAATAAATTGAGACAGCTTGTAGAATTTTATACTGTTCACTGTAGGCTGCGGTGTCATCTGCACATATTAGGATACTGTATCACGGAGCTGTGTCGCTCCTGTGAACAAAGAGCAGAGACACCAGAGCACAAAAATGGAAAGAAGAAGAATTCAGGACTCATTAGAGACATTAGCCCTAGAGTTTTACTAAGTCCCTTTGATTTGACTGGGTTTACAAATTGTCAGAAGAGTACCCAACATACCACAGTATGCAGTGTATTCTCCAAATTACAATCTATTCACCTATTATAGTTTAACTTTTCCTCGCATATAACTAGTAGGATTCACTGAATAAATTTCTTTAATCAAAAATGGTAGAAAAACTTATAGAAAAAGATATCTTGTTTCATATGTCCCACAATTGTCAGAGCAAAAGTACGCGCACATGCATTTATTTCAAGAAAACTTCACAAAAAATTAGCAGCACATTACAACTTTAAGAGCTACAAATCTCCCATGAATTAGTCCACTTAATGAAGCAAACTTTCTCTGTCACAAAATGAGTACTAGTTACTACCAGTTTGTTGAAGGGGAAGTTGGCGCTCTTATATATGTCATTAGTACGCATTTATGTTGGCGCAAATGTCACACGCACGTTACAGCACGCACTCGCATACACTCACACATACACACATGCATTCACTCACCAGCACCAGCAACATAGATAATGTCCACCACAGCAGTTTGTTCGGAGTATTTTTATCAACTTTGTTGGCACGTACAATTGACCAGAAAACTATTTAAAGAAGGATAGGAGGAAAGAGGAAACAACGGAGGAACAAAATAGCCACAAAACCAGAATGAAATGGAATCAAATATAAAGTATCGGAAAATATATAATACACTCATAAAAGCACACACATGTTTTTTTGGTTGTACGCTTGAGTTCGAGCAGTACTTTTGCGGCACCGAAAAGTAGTTTACTCCTCGGGGGCAGAAGTACAATGTACGCAGAAAATTTGTTTAAAAACTTTCCATCATTGCACAGTTGAATGAGTTTAGGTTGTGTTATCTTTGCAAGGACAAGAGTAAAACAAATTTTCTTCCATCCAGCGTTGCATAAGCTCTAGGACACAGTAGCACAACAACGACGCCCCAAGTAGTCCAAGGCACGCTTATAAGAGCAGATATACAAGTAAGTACAATTATACAAAATTAAATATGAATATATGTTACATGATATGTACATGTGAGCATGTCACGCACAGTGCCGTAAAATGCATTCGCTGAGGAACATCCTTAGAAAGAACCTTGGACTAATTACAATGCATTTTTAATAACTCACAATTTGTATTTGCCGCAGCTGAGGATGTAAAGTTAATGCTTGGATATTGCAATAATAATTTTTTAACTAATAAATTTCGTTATAAAATATTATGTATTATCGGAGGGCGTTAAAGCTGCTGCAGGCATCTTAAATATGAAAGAATTGATGCTAAATAAGTGAACCTTTCGCTAAATGCGCATAACTCTCTTGTAAATCTCTTGTAAATATTACACGATAATGCGGAGGAGGCGCGTCTAAAACTTTATGCTATTAGCTATTAGAACATATTCCAACCCAGTTTTTTTAGTATTAGTCACAACACTGCAATTTTTGGCATATAGAAGAGTTACATATAACGAGTGATCCATGATTTTCAATAGTTTTTTTGACAGATCACGGGTGAGTCGGGTCAAGCTGTCAGTATTATTTGCCATTGTTCAACTTTATTACGAAAATTCACGTTTACATCTGTTTGGTGTGATTTATGGACAGGTAGAATTGTCGTAACCGTTAATGGCAGCCCTTATCGCACTATGATTACCGACTATTTGATGCCTGAAATTGAAGCTCGTGATCTCGGTGACATTTGGTTTCAACAAGTCGGCGCCACTTACCACGCATCGCATAAATCAACGGATTTATAGAGAGAACACTTCGATTAACAGAGAATTTCACGTTTTGGGATGGTCGATTGGCCATCAAGATCGTGTGATATCCACCGTTAGACATTTTCCAGTGGGGATATGTAAAGTCTAAGTTCTGTGCGGAAAATGCCGCTTCGATTCAGGCCTTGGAGTAAAACATCACGTGTGTCATTCGCCAGTTACCAGTTGAAATGCTCGAAAGAGTAATCGGAAATTGTACCGAACGGATGGACCACCTGAGACGTAGCCGCTGCCAAAATTTGAAATATATAATCTTCCAAAAATAAATGCCAAAGAATGTTCTTTCAAATGATAATAAACATTCCTCATTAAACTTAAAATTTCTGTTGTTTTCTTTAAAAAAGTAGGGGACCTCCAAATGGACCACCCTTTTTATGAATATAGAAACCACTCCTCACTTTGATTTAGTTGATATATGTATGTAGCTCCAGAAATTGGTTACTCAACTCAAACAATCTTATGTTTTTCTTGAATTCTTTCTTGATTTTTTCTGGGATTTTTTGACTTCTTTTAATGTAAGGAACTGCATTGCTCTAGTGTTCTAAGTTTCTCATATTCCAAGGAGTTTTCATTTAAGGTATAGGTCGACAAAGTTATTTAGGGTCATATTTGGTTAGCTCTGTTGTCATAATAGGAACGTCTAAATAGGCATTAAACGATCCTCATGTATCGACGAAGAACTTTGAGACTAACGCGAATACATTGCTGTGACTAATTTTTATTTCAGCTAATTCATCCGGCGAAAGTCTAATTGTAGAAAAGGTAATGGTTCAATGTTATCTTCTCTCCTTCTTCCATAAAGCGTTGATAATCTAAGTCCGTCACGCTTTTAGTCTTACCGCAAGCTTATTGGCATTGAACTCTGTCAATTGAGTTAAGTATTAGTTCGCTAACTGAGAAATTATAGTTTTAAGTGGCTTTTTTCCCTTTTAAGCATAGTATGTTTTCTCTGCCATTCAGTTGTATTATTGTTTACCCTTTCCACTGCAACAAACCAAATACTTATGCGAAAAAAGTAAATAACAGCAAAGAGTTGCAACAACAAACAAAAGCAACTAAGTAACTTTAACCCAAATTAATCCAGACCCTTTCCTTTATTTTTGTAACATTTTCCTTTTGTTCGAGCATTCTAATATTCTTCCCGAAGCTTATAAAGTCATTGCCGAATGCCACCCATTCTTAACCTGTTTTATTGCCTTGACCGAAATTAGCATAGCAATAAAAATGCCTACCTTGGCTGGGCGGAAATTTGGAATGCCGCTGAATTGGGAACATGTTCACCCGTTGACTGCGCCAGCATTTTGTGGAACCGCGTAATTTTAACAGTTTAAAATTTATGTAAATTTCGTGTTGAAGCTTCTTTAAAAAATTTTTGTTTTCGCTCTTCATTTCCACCGTCCGTAATTGCTTTTGTGTAATTTATTTTTAATTTTTAATGGCCAATAAAATTTCGAATTTATTTTGGTTGGCCGAGTTTTAGTTGATGGCAGTTGACTTTCGTTTACCGTTTTAGTTGTGAATTGCTTGGTTCGTAAGGGTGTGTGTGTGTATGTATGGGGGCTTAGCGTTTAGGCAAACGGAAGTAAGTGCTTTTTCCCGAAGCAAAATGTGTGGACACATTAAAAGGAAAGGTTAAAATATTCCTTGTTTTTCCCAGGGCTTTAAACGGTTTGTGATGGAAAAAGTGCAACAATTTCTCAAAATTAATTTGTGCTATATTTTTTAGCAATTCCAAAGGGCTTATTTCGATCCTAATGTATTGTAGAGAACTAAGAGCTATGGTTTGCCAAAATTCGATTTAATTTCGAGGGTCGTACAATGATTACTCGGCCGCTCTCGGTCCTCTTCGAATGCGCAAAATTTGTTTCCAGTGAGCATTTTATTAAAGCCTCAAGTCAGAGAAAAGTTACTGGGATCACATACGGAGAATAAGGTGCATACGGAAGCAATTGTTTGATGGGTGACTAATTTTGACACTATACAAAAGAACTACACTCCTTTCTTTGCTGTTTAAAATTTCGATTACTTCCTTCCACCCTTTAGCACAAAAAGAAGTCATAATCCGAAATAATACGTCTTAGTAGCAAATCCTATAGCTAGTGCCAGGTTAGGTCACAAATTTGGTGAGGCTGCTTATATTAATTCCAACGATTTCATTTGGGTCGCTGAAAAAATGACCACCAAGCTATTTCGTTCTCAGTCAACTGAAAGCTAATAAGTGGAGAAGAAAGCGTTTAGTCATTTCCATCTCGACTTCCCAATACAAAATTTTGTGAACTCACCTGATGAACCCCTCAGTTAGGATGCATACGACTGTGGCGATATGAATCTTGCTGAGAGCAAATAATAAAAAGTACCTTTATCGTTCCACTAGGAGCCAATAAAAACTTGCAGTCTCAAAAGTGCTGGTTGCCGACCAACACTTGCTGAGTTCCTACGAGTCCGATAAATCCAGAGACATAACGCTAAAGAACGGAGAATCACCGCCCGGTTCGAAGTTGGTGTCGAGATTAGGGCGTTCTTTTGAGCTGATTGTCCTTGCAGTATCCAGCAATTTAGCTATGACCAGGACACCAAATAACTCTGATATAGAAATAACTTGATTGATTTTGATTCATCATTCATTTTCCTGGATCGAGTCAAAGTTCTTTTACTGAATCCTTAGTTATTTTGCGAAACCCAAATTTCAAACAAGTCTATTTGTATCGGTCGATCGATTTCTACCCCGGCTAAGCTCTTGTTATAAACAGCAACAACGCTCGTTTACGGTAATTTTCGGTACTTGACGATGAAGCCTTTTTTATACCGATTAACTTGTCAAGCTTTTTGGAGAGCTGACAATATTTGCGTCCCGCCTTTCTTTCGGGCTTAAGGATCCTAATTTTTGTTGGCTGGGAGTTAAAGATGCCTAAGGAGGTCAGGTACCTAGGCCTTACATTCGACTCCACCTTTAACCTGGAATGAGCATATGGGACTAACATTGTCTAAAGCTGAACAAATGAAATTCTTAGGTGAAGCTACACCACTAGCCCATTTTCCAAGAGACGGCGTGGCAAAACTTTATAAAGAAATTTAAAATTACCCTCGAGAGTAAGGCTAACAGCAATGATTCCACGCTTGACTAACTGCTGCGGAGAAGCTCCACACTGCCAATTGGTACACTGCCAGGCATTTTCAGGGCGCTGATCAACGCATTGATTTGATCCGTTGTACTTTTGAGTACCGTGGAGTAAGGCTGAAGTCAGCAGGTACCTAAGTTAAACATTCCGGTTGTTGCTGAGGAGAAGCACAATTCTGTGTACTATACTGACTGCTCGAAAACATCGGATCGTGTTGATGCAGATAATGTAGGACCGCACACCAAACTTTTAATACCTGTATGATGTTTTTCGAGCACATTTCAAGCCGCGGTCTTCTCTATAGGCCAGTGCGTGGAAATTTATTTCCAACACAAGGCTCAAGGCTATTGGATGAATATATTAGAAAGAGAACACATCATCTAAATAGTTGATCGGTAGCAGCTACAGATTTGCCTAATAGTGTTCCATTATTACGTCATTTTGCTCAAGCTGTCCTTTTCCTATGTAATTACAAGTACCATATATAGCAGAAGTGGGGCAAAGAGTAAGAGGAGTCGTATATTCTAAAGCCTTTGATTTCCACAGCTTTGAAGCACACAATAAACAAGTCCTCCGCTCGAAAGCATACCAGTTGCATGTACATGGTAGATGTACATATGCATGTGCGTGCCACCATTACCGCAAATAAGCCCAACTATTACACCGATTACTCTGCTACCAAACGCCGGCAGCTTGCAGCTCTGCCCCAGAGCGCCAATTCTAGTATGCAGTTAAACATGTATGTATGTAGGTGCTACTCAAGCGCCAAGTTAGGTGCTGAGGGGAAGGCGCTGAGGGGAAGCATTTCCAACGTGCAATTCAATTCAATATTAAATGTGTCAGTGGCAGGCGTTTGCGGCGCCAATATGGTGGCCATCAGCAAAGCCTACTGTTATCCGCACGAAAGATGCACAACACTCATCGATATCAGGCGCAACAGCAAGAATAACAATGCTGCCGCCGCGCCGCACACACTCAGCCACCGCTGTAGTGGCGAATGTTATGTGTTTGCGCATCAGCGGAGCGGCAGGCACTGAAATCATGCAACCGTGACACAAACATCAACGCATAGCCAGTTTGCAGCAATAACAACAACAATATAACAATGCCAACAGCAGCGGCGGCAGTAAATATCGGACGACGCGACAGTGTGTGTTAATAAAAACGTACAACAACAACAACAACAATGCCGATGAGTGCGTACATCAAACCGCTTGGCATTCAACGCGTCGTCGTGACACCATTATTACTTTTTCGCTGCTGACGTTTGTTTTTCTTTTGCTTTTGTCATTGCTGCCATTCGTTCGGTCAGCCGGCTCAGTGTTCGGTGCCCAGCGCCCGG